>NW_027206689.1:22500-344842 GCF_032191515.1 Phaenicophaeus curvirostris
AATACAACAAAGTCAAACACAGAGCAATATACAAAGTTGGGGCACAATACAACACAGTCAAACAGTGCCATATACAAAGCTAAGGCACAATACAACAAAGTCAAACACAGAGCAATATACAAAGTTAGGGTACAATACAACAAAGTCAAACACAGTGCAATATACAAAGTTGGGGCACAATACAACAAAGTCAAACACAGAGCAATATACAAAGTTAGGGCACAATACAACAAAGTCAAACACAGAGCAATATACAAAGTTAGGGCACAATACAACAAAGTCAAACACAGAGCAATATACAAAGTTAGGGCAGAAAGCAGAGTCAAACACAGTGCAATACAACAAATACCAAGACAAACACACTGCAATACACAAAGTCAAACAATATAATACAATAAACAAAGTCAGATCACAACAGTACTAAGTCAAGGACAACACCATACTACAAACTTCAGACACAATACATGAGTACACACTTAGGGAACAACACAGCAGTACAAACTCAGACATAACGCAAGACAATAGTAGAAACTTAAACACAAAGCAACACTACAAAGTTACAGCATAACACAACAGTACTAATCTAAACACACTGTAAGACATCACAGTTAAAGGCGCAACACCACAGTACAGAGTTAAAGGCGCAACACCACAGTACAGAGTTAAAGGCGCAATGCAATACAACAGCACCATGTTAAACATGGCACAACACAACAGTGCAGTGACACAATGTAACACAACACTACAGAAGTAGACACAACATAACACTACATATTTAGACACAAAGGTCACTGTGTGCATTAAACAACTCCTCTGGCCGTCCCGAGGCGCACCTCCACAGCGACTCCTCTGGCCGTCCCGAGGCGCACCTCCACAGCGACTCCTCTGGCCGTCCCAAACACTTCTTATTTTTAGCTTTAGGCTAATTGCCTGCAAAGCAAAAAATAACACACAGAACATTACACACACAACCTCAAAACGCAACTCCTCCACCCCCAAACCACACACACAAACCCTCCCCTACAAACCCCTCCTCATGCTCCAGCCATGCATTCAACCTCCTGCCGGCCACAACAGGCCATCCCTCCTAGGCCCCTGGCTCCCCAGGAACAGCGTTCCCGGGCGCCTCGAAATTTAGCCCTGCCTCGAGAAAACCCAGCCCCAGGTCAGTCTGCACCCAAACCTTGGCAATGAACATCACCTCACAGACCAGCCAGGTCCAGGGAAAAAAAACCCAGCTGGGGGAAGAAATATTACAAATCCCAGCAGGACTTTCTTCAATCTATTCTCAATTTTTGGTCCTAACTGCTTGCAAAGGAAAACATTCCATTCCACATACAAATGCTAAAGAGACAACAAGAAATGACACCCACCTCCACACACCCAGCCACTAATACACCTTCACAAACACACCTCCATGCACCAAAACCCTCAACCCTAGACACAGTCTCACAGATCAAATCTTAAGTCCCACATAAGTAACCATAACTACAGCATACACCGTAAGTAACATACTGGATTATGAACTGCTTTCCTCCTGCTTCAATAGTTCAGCCCCAGAGCCTTCATCATCGCTCCTGCAGCTGTGTAGCCAAGAAAATGCTACTCTCCTCACCTGCTTTCACCTATGGCTACTTGTTCAGCAGTGTATGACCCTAGACTACAAGTACTCAGCATATCCACATATTAACCATACAATTACTTCATTGCCTTGGGCAGAGCAGCTCCAGCCAGACAAACACATAGAGCAACACCACACATGCTAGACCAATTGCAATGCAGATAGAAAAGAAGACTCTAAGGAGGAAGACACCCAGACCAGAGATGCCATGGGGCAGGAAGACCTAGAGACTGAAAGGAGAACTCAATAACAGTTCTGCAAAAGTAGCCCCTCACAAAGGGATATGGCCACAAGTGGGAGGATGGACATACAGTAAGCTGTGCTTAAAGACTTAAAATGTAGGAAACAGAAGCAAAAAGTCCCAGAAGCGGGGGGGGGAGGGACGCAAAAAGTCCCAGAAGCGGGGGGGGAGGGACGCAAAAAGTCCCAGAAGCGGGGGGGGAGGGACGCAAAAAGTCCCAGAAGCGGGGGGGGAGGGACGCAAAAAGTCCCAGAAGCGGGGGGGGGAGGGACGCAAAAAGTCCCAGAAGCGGGGGGGGGAGGGACGCAAAAAGTCCCAGAAGCGGGGGGGGGAGGGACGCAAAAAGTCCCAGAAGCGGGGGGGGGAGGGACGCAAAAAGTCCCAGAAGCGGGGGGGGGAGGGACGCAAAAAGAGACCACAGAGATAAAGGCCAAGTGTGCCTTGAGCACAGACACCATCAAGACCTGTGGAAGACCCAAGGCACAGTACACATACTACACCAACAACACAACGGCTGGAACTGCCCTGCCCAGCACATGCTACATCAACAACACAATGGCTAGAACTACCTTGCCCAGCACGTGCTACATCAACAACACAACAGCTGGAACAACCCTGCCCAGCACATGCTACATCAACAACACAACGGCTGGAACAACCCTGCCCAGCACATGCTACATCAACAACACAACAGCTGGAACAACCCTGCCCAGCACATGCTACATCAACAACACAACGGCTGGAACAACCCTGCCCAGCACATGCTATCTTCAGCCTGAGAAGTAGGCCCCTCTGCCTTTACCTGCCCAACAGGACTGTCCCAACATAGTACTCTTCTCTATGCTACTGCTAAAACCCCTCCAGGCTAGGATAAACCACCTCCCTTCTTCCCAACATAACCTCAGCCCCAATCCCTCTACTTAACTGTCAGAGGTCCAAGAGCCTGAAGCCAGGCTCAGCAGAAGCAGCCCAAACCGCATCCACTGTCAAGGATGATCCTGCAGTCACCAGGTTCCTCTGCATCTACAAGAAGACAGAACAAAAAACACAATGTCAACAGTCAGCTCCACACTACACAGGGCCCTGCTTGTGGCAAATCCACAGGCCCATGCTCCACCTCCCCACTACCCAACTGACCTCAAATACTCTTTCCGTTGCAAAGGCAGCCCACGTGGCACCTACAAAACAAAAGAGAAACGCTCAGCTGAGTTGCTCTGTCAAACTTCCCTCTCAGACATCTGTTCAAATAACAGCCTCCTCACCTCTCAGACTATTTGTCTACATGAAGCTTCACCCCCGCTAGGCTGCATGTGGCACCTGCAGAAGATAAAGCAAAAAACACACATGCTCAGATACTACCCTAAAACAAAGACGGCCCACAGTCCTTACTGCCCAGCTCCTGCTCCCTTACCTGGACCGCTCCCCACCTCAGGCACCACCATCTTCTCCTCTCAATTTCAGGCTTACATACCACCTGTAATACACAAACAGCAAGGAAGGCTTGCAAATCCATAAACTAAAAAATGCGAGCAATAACTGCTTCTTCATGTAACTCACCGTTGCTGTCCTTCACCAACATGGCTCCCAGACCGGTATTCCATTTTACTCATTGCTCTGTATCTTGAAAGACAAAAAATATAACCAAAAACCAATTACTAGCTGTGTAGGTACAAATAATACCTAACTGCTGACTCAGCAGCCAACCCACCTGGCTATGGGAATCTACCCCCAATTCAATTGTCACCCCTTGCTGCCAGACCCGATGCCTCTGCACCTGTAAAACTCAACATTCAATAACTCACCCCCCCACTCAAGAAGAACTAAACAATTGCACACGCTGCTTTGAGTCAGGAATACCACCTCTTCATCACACAACAGCCAGGCAGAAAAAAAAAATAAAATCAAATCCTAACAACCATACACACCAGATTTATTGCCCCAAGAATATAAACTGCCCTACCGATGCTCCAGCAGCATACGTCAGATGGCTTTGGTCATTCCCTCTGTGGCTGCATAACCAACCAAAAATAATTCTCCTCACCCCATGTATCTATGGTTACTTGCTCTGTAATGCACCGTATGGCCTCACCCTTCAAAGTCTAACTATATGGGTATATCTAAAGATAGAATTTCACTGCTATTCTTCTGCTAACTACCATTTCTTCAGCTCAGGCAAAGCAGCTCCAGCCAAATACAAACATGCACAGACACTCTGCACAGAAAACCAATGACAGGATGCAAAAACAAAAAAGAAAGTCAGTAAGAATGACTCTCAAAAGAGAGCTGGCACTGGGCAAGAAGATGTAGGGAGCTGCAAGAAAGATTATGTGAGCCCTTGAAAAATGGAAGACTGTGGCCCCTTAAAGACACGTAGCCACAACTACAAGGATGCAAGGATGAGCCCTGCTTAAAGACAACAAAACAGTATGTATGGAAGAAGTCCCAGAACAGGGATTTAAGAAAATGGAACAATAAGGGCTGAGGATGCTGACATGTCCTGCAATGCCTATCCAATAGGCAACTGACCGCAAATTGCCAAAAGGCAAGACCTATCTGCGCTTCAAGATCGCAATGCAAGAAAAGCAGTGCCCGATCGGTACCTTACTAAGAACAGACATCCAAGAGTCTAGAGATGACACGTGGCTCAAACGCAAAGATGACAGCAAGACCTGCAGAAGACTTAAGACACAGCAGAGTCTACATAGTCTAAACAACAAGACAGATATAGGCTGGAACTGCCCTGCCTGGCACACGCTAGCTTGAGGCAGAAGATTAAACCCATCTCCAACCCTGTAACAAAGCGTACTCTTCCTGCAGAACCCTCTACCCTATGCTAAATGCCCTCCCTGCAATTCTCAACATTCTGCCCTCTTCCCAGCCCAAAACCACAGCCCCCTTAACTTTCAGAGGACCGAGGGACTGAAGCCATCCTTGGCAGAAAAAACTCAATCTGCATCAACTAACTGGAAAAATCCTGCACACTCACATTGTCCTGGACTATAATCTTCAAAAAAAACCAGGCAGAAAACACAATGCCAAACCAGCATCACACCGCTCGCCGCAAACATCTTGTTCTACAGCCACTGTAAAAATCTTGTTCTACACCCACTGCAAAACTGCTGAGGCATTCTGCTCACCTGTTCAGTGCCAACTCAAACATTGGATGCTGCAGTCATCACCACCTAGGGCACTTCAGGTAGACAGAAAATTCACTACTGCGCTTCTGAGAAATCAGTCCCATGCTCCATCTGTCCACTGTCCATTTCACCTCAACTGCTCTTCGCGTGCTAAAAGTGGACCGCACAGCATCTACAAAACCAAAGGCCAATGTTCAATGGAGTTGCTGTGTACTATGGGGTTCTAACACACCTATTCGAACAACCTCCTCACCTCTCAGACCACATGTCAGCATGAAGCTTCACCCCTCTGAGGCTGTATTTGGCACCTGCCACAGAAAAAGCATGCTTATGTAGTATACTAAAGCACAGGCTGCCTCAAGGGACACCCATCTCCCACTGCATTACCTTGACTGCTCAGATGCCCAGCTTCCCTCATCCTCTGTGGTTGTGCTGAGGCTCGAGCTCCACCTGTAATATACAAACAGCAAGGATGATTATCGCTTCACAGACTAAGACCAGCACACAGTAACTGATCATACAGCCACCAGTTACACTTCCCTACCGACACAACAGCCAACACACCTCACTATGACACCGAACCCACTACTCCATCAACAGTCTTTGGCACACAAGTCATCCCTCTGAATCTGAAAAAAAGAAAAAAAAAAAAGAAGTTATCCCATCGCTCAGTGAAAACTCACAGTTCCAGACCTCTTGCTTCATCTCAGCAGAACCATCTGTACTGCACATTACAGCCAAGCAAAGCTAGTCCACAACCAAACCCAAACATGAATTGCCGCTCCCTTCATGTACAAACCCCTTCGCCACCGCTCCCACTGCCTTCTCCCACGCAGTTTTGGTCGTCCCTTCCGTGGCTCGGGAGAGCAGCAGAAACTACCCTCCTCACCCGCCACACCAAGGGCTGCTACTTCTGCAAAGTAATGGACGCCCCTAGACTGCAACGTCTAGTCTCGTCAAAACCTTAAGCATGCAATCAGGCCACTCTACCTCGGCTGACTCTTAGCAATTCCTCTACGCACCAGGCAGAGCAGCTCCAACCAGACACAAATACACACAGAACACCAGCACACAAGACCAACGTCGCGAACCGGGGACAAAAGAAGACTCACAGCGACAAAGAGGACTCCGGGACCACCCCTGCCAATGGGCAAGGCAATGGACAGGGCTCCGAGGGACAACCTACGGCAGCCCTGGAAAAGCCATGAACCGTGCAGGGTTCCAAAGAGATGTGGCCGCAGCTGGCTAGATGGACGGGCAAGAAGCCCCTTTTAAAGGCCTAAAGATGCAGAGGATGTGCGGAACGAGTCCCACAACAGGGGTCCAAGAAAACGGAAGAGTACCTCTTCCGGATGGCGAGGCGGGCTTCAAGGCCGCAGCAAAAGCCCGGCGTGCCTTGACCACAAAAGAGGACATCAAGACCTGCAGAAAATTTCAGACGCGGCACGGTGACTAGACAGACTAGACCCCAACAGATACAGGCTGGAACTGCCCTGCCCATTCAGGGTTTGGGCTCAGAAGTAGGCCCCTCTGCCTTCACCTGCCCAAAGAAGGCTCTCCTTGTACTGCCCTCTCCCCTGTGCTACTTTTAAAACCCCTCCCTGCCATTCCCAGCTCACCGGCACCCCAAAAGTCCATGCCATCTGCTTACCTCTCCTCTCCACCACACCCATTGTAGAAACATAGTAGTGCTGATACCCAGGACAAAAGAAAGATGAGCCATGGAGATCTCAGCTCTAAGAAGTTACAAGACTTCAGTTGCAGGAGTGAACAAAAAGAACTTGAAAAATTATAACCTCTACTACTTTTCAAAAAGAACAAACACAGAAGGCCTAAAAACAGAGAACACTCACCACACAACAAAGGAGACTGGAATTACAGAGGCTGTCAGCCAATGAAAAACTCACAGCAGTGAGATTTGACAAATTTTAGACCTAGATTGGAAACTCAATGAACGTTAAGAAACCCACAACAGATAACAGGGACAAAATAACAACCACTGTGAGCAATAATAGAGCAAACCTCACTGGTAAGTTCAGGAAAAACCCAAAACTCTACTAAATAAGGGAGGCTTGTGTGCCCACAGACCAGATGAAGACAAGTTGCTCAGCTGCTAACCGTTACAAGTCAAAACAACAACTGGCCTCTTCCCTGAGAAATACAGAAGACAGGGACAGAACCCTGCACTGTAGAGAGGCAGCAAGTCCATACCTTTAAGTAGCGAGGTCTTTGATGTTCGGATGGATGGGGACAGGACAGATGCAAAGAAGTCAGTCGAGGAATCCAATAAGTAGAAGGTACGAGAGAGCAAACATCTTAGAGTCCTAGAGATTACATTTCCTAGGGCAACTAATGCTTCTCAAGATAAAACTCCTCTGATGGGCAAACCAGACAATTGCGGTACAAGGGTCCAGATGATCCATACCTTATGTTTCATCCTCATCGTGACCTCCCATCGACTACAGAGAGACTACAATGACAAAAACCTGAATGGCACTTACCTCTGACTGCCCAACTGACCCAAGTAAAACAAATGAACCCATCTCCCTTTCCCCAATTCCAAACCGCTAAAGCCCTTTTCCACCCCTGAAGAGTCAGAGAAAGAACTCTGCTCCTTCCTAACAGGACCTACCCTATATTTTAACCCCTTGACACTTCCATGTTGATGTTCTTTGGGAGCTGTGCTTCTGAGCTTTTCCCAGGATTCCCCTGGTCCCTTCTGTCTTCCACCAGCCTACAGAATGAACTTACTCCCTCCTAGGCTAACGCAGCAAAACCTAAATTACTATCCCCCATGAGGTGCCTGCTACAAACTGCAGAGACTCTAGGATGAATACATCATCCCCCACAGAATGAGAAACAGCCATATGTTGCCCCATAACCAGAAATCCTAAACAAAGGCAAAACACACAGGAAAAAAAGCCAACAAACAAACAACACCCCACCCTCCAAAAAAAAACCTGCTAAAACATCATACCCCCTCAAACACCCTATCAAAAACTACTGACCTAAAACCAAACATGCACCTACATACAAAAGAAAAAAAAACATTCGCAGCAACATGAACTGTAAAAAAAAAAAAGCTTACTGCTCCAGCGTACCCTCATCAAAAGGCACAATGAGCTAAAACAACAGCAAAGGTCTGATCTCAAGGAGAGCCAGAGACTGAATGACTTCCCTAGGCCAGGCCTGTGGCTTATATACCCCCTGAACCTTCACACACATCACCTGTGAATGAGGTGGGGCGAACCCCCTGCAAGGTATAAATAGGGCCTGGGGAGCAGCTGTGTTATGTTAACTCTACCTTACATTTTCGGTAAGAATGATGCTGTTACTCTGCCCGAAAGCCTCCTTGTAAGGAATAAGGGGATGTGTGCTTTTACTGGAACGCTGCTTCTTGCGACAGCGATGGGACTAGGTAGTGAACATTTTAGAGCTGGATTTCTTGGTTCCTATCCTTTATTGTGCCACAAGACAATTTTTATTCTTTGGCATTCCTTCACCCCTATTCTTTTATTTTTCTGTGGTGCTTTCTCTTTCTTCCCCCCCCCCCCAATCTTTAGTATCTGTCTTGTGTCCGTAGTTCTTTTTTTCTTTTTCCGTCTTTGTTCCAATCTGCATTTTTTTCTTTTTCCCCACAATGTTATTGGCCTAGTCCCTGGAGTTCGTTTGTTCTTTCTCTGCACCTGCGACTGCCTTGCCTTCCTTTCTCTTTTCCCATTCCTCTATTTCTTTCTCAATCCCTTTGTTTTGCTCGCCGTTGCTGTTCCAGTTTTCCCATTCCCTTTGTATCTTGATATTCCCCTTTACCGCTCCGCTTGCTGTTTTAGAATCTTTGTGCTAGTCCCTGCCCTTTTTTTATAATCCTTTGTCTGTCTGTAGGACTCCTAGTTCCTCTCAAACATGTCAGTTCTTCTTTATGTACACACGTGGCTCTATAAGAGGCCCAGGCTGAAATGGTCCTCTTAGCTTCTGCTCAGAGAACTGCTGCTAAAAAGATCCATATGTTGTTATCTTCAGGATGACTGAAGTGGCAGAGTTTTAGGGTATTTTGTTTCCCTCTCCTCCTCCCCACCCAAGTGCTCTGTAACTCAGAGGCACAGGACCCTAGCTGACTTGATTTTGGCACGTGCCAGGGATTCACAGACCCCTGCAACTGACTAATGATGTTGCAGCAGTGATCGTATTGAGTTAGCTCTGTGAGAGGAAGGGCCATAACTCAGCTGATAAAAGCACAGGCTGTGTCTGCCCTTGCCCAGCCTTTCCTGTTATGTCTGGAGTCTGCTATTACAGTTAGCTTCTCTGTGACAGCTTTGTTGTTCTTCTCAGCCTGGACATTTTGGCCTGATGACCGCCCAAAAGATGCGGCTGCATGCAGTGGTAAGGCTGGTAGGAAAAAGGCCAGGGGAGAATCAATGACAGAGTTGCAAATGCCCTTTAGAGTTTGCTGCTTCATTGGCTGCTGACAAATAGCGACGCCTCTGTAATTTTGCTACCCTAGAGACAGATCAAAGGCATTTAAGCAGTACTCAGAATCACAGAATAACCAGGTTGGAAGAGACCCACCGGATCATCGAGTCCAACCGTTCCCATCAAACACTAAACCATATCCCTCAGCACCTCATCCACCCGTGCCTTAAACACCTTCAGGGAAGGGGACTCAACCACCTCCCTGGGCAGACTGTTCCAGTGCCCAATGACCTTTTCTGTAAAGAATTTTTTCCTAACGTCTAGCCTAAACCTCCCTGGCGGAGCTTGAGGCCATTCCCTCCTGTCCTGTCCCCTGTCACCTGGGAGAAGAGGCCAGCACCCTCCTCTCTACAACCTCCTTTCAGGTAGTTGTAGAGAGCAATGAGGTCTCCCCTCAGCCTCCTCTTCTCCAGGCTAAACAACCCCAGCTCTCTCAGCCGTTCCTCGTAAGGCCTGTTCTCCAGCCCCCTCACCAGCTTTGTTGCTTTTCTCTGGCCTCAGTCCAGAGCCTCAACATCCTTGTCCTGGTGAGGGGCCCAGAACTGAACACAGGATTCGAGGAGCGGTCTCACCAGTGCCGAGTACAGAGGGAGAAGAACCTCCCTGGACCTGCTGGTCATGCTGTTTCTGATCCAAGCCAAGATGCCATTGGCCTTCTTGGCCACCTGGGCACACTGCTGGCTCGTGTTCAGTCGGCTGTCAACCAACACACCCAGGTCCCTCTCCTCCGGGCAGCTTTCTAGACAGACTTCTCCTAGTCTGTAGCACTGCATAGGGTTGTTGTGCCCCAAGTGCAGGACCCGGCATTTGGCCTTGTTAAACCTCATGCTGTTGGTCTCAGGCCAGCGGTCCAGCCTGTTCAGATCCCTTTGCAGAGCCTCCCTGCCCTCCAGCAGATCGACACTTCCACCCAGCTTAGTGTCGTCTGCAAACTTGCTCAGGGTGCACTCGATGCCTTCATCCAGATCATTGATGAAGACATTGAACAGGGCTGGACCCAGCACTGAGCCCTGGGGAACCCCACTTGTCACTGGCCTCCAGTTGGATTTCACACCATTTCCCACCACTCTCTGGGCCCGGCCAGCCAACTGGTTTTCCACCCAGGAGAGTGTGTGCCTCTCTGGGCCAGAGGCTGACAGTTTCTCAAGCAGAACGCTGTGAGAGACTGTGTCAAAGGCTTTGCTGAAGTCCAGGAAGACCACATCCACAGCCTTTCCCTCATCCAGCAGCCGAGTCTCTTTGTCATAGAAGGCGATCGGGTTAGTCTGGCAAGACCTGCCTTTTGTGAACCTGTCTGGACTGGGCCTGATCACCTGGTTCTCTTGCATGTGCTTCATGAGAGCACTCAAGATCACCTGCTCCATGACTTTCCCTGGCACTGAGGTCAGACTGACAGTCTAACTGAGACCCTACTCAGTTCTATCTAAATGATGTGTTAGAGTCTTATTATTGTACATGCAATTAAGTTACGTAATTCAAATAGAGCTTCGCCACGCTACTTATGTAAAAACTTTCATTGAACCACCAACACATTTTATTTAAGTTGCCCAGTGACAGAAGAGAGCTTGGCTCTCTCGCTCCACTATGCGTGCGGGTCACCCAGGCAGGGGTGCCGCATTTCCGTCACCCGATGGCAAAAGAGAGCCGGGTTGATCTATTCAGGTTGCGACACCACGTATGTGTCGCTCCATAGCAGCAGAGAGCTCGGTTGGATGACTCGGCCTGCAGTAGCACGAGTCGGTGACCGAGCAGCAGCAGAGAGTCGGGTTTGATAACTCGTGGTGCAGAACCACATTTTTGTCACGCAGTGGAAGCAGAGAGCAGGCCTGCATGGCTCGGGCTGCGGTACCGCTTTTCGGTGTCCCGGTGGCAGCAGAGAGCCACCCTAATCGATTCAGGCTGCGGCAGCGCAACTCGCTCCCCCGCCGGCAGCAGAGCGTCGGCTTCGATGACTCGGGCTGCAGTACCGCGTTTTGGTGACCTGGTGGCAGTAGACAACCGGGTTAGGAGACCGGGGCGACAGAACCGACTCGCTTTCGCTCTGTGGCAGTAAAGCACCGTGTGTGACGACATGGGCTGCGGTAGTGTGATTCGGTCACCCGCTGGCAGCAGAGACTGACAACAGATTGGACGACTTGGACTACGGTACTGCGTTTTAATCGCTCGATGCCAACAGCGAGCCAGGTTAATAGACTCGGGCTACGGAACGACCTTTCTTTTACCCGGTGGCAGCAAAGAGCCGGGTTTGACGACTAGGGCTGCAGTAGCGCCTTTCGGTCACCCGATGGCAGAGAGCTGTGTTAATAGATTTAGGCTGCAGCACCGCATTTTGGTCATTCGGTGGCAGCACAGAACAGTATCTGACAATTAGGGCTACGGAACCGCTTTTCGGTCACCCGGTGGCAGCAAAGAGATGGGTTAATGAGAAGAAGAGGCCGTCGGCCCTCCCAGACGGGAGGGCTTTCCTCTTTCGCCCATTGTCCCTTCTTTGTCCTTCCGGTTCCCGCCATCCTGGGCTGTTACGCATCTGAATAATGGTGAGAAGATAATCTCTTTCAAATTAGTAGCAAAAGCTTTTACTTGTGCCCCTGAAAGTAAAATGCGAGCTAAGTGAGGACGTGCGAGACTGTAAGCGGCATCGCTGGACTGAGTTTTATAAATCACCAGGAAGAATCTGATTTGTTTAAGTATTTATTCTGTTATACGTACATCAGTAACAATCATTACATTACTAAATAAACAATCGTGTTATTAATGCATGATTAATAGTAGTTAAAGCAAACTCTATTGCCGGGATGGGAGGGACCAAGCAATCGAATCAATATGATTGATAAAGCAAGGCCGTCTTTATTGAAAAAGAATCAGGTTATATACTTTTCTTCTACTTGATTACATCATTGTTTTATAATTTCATTGGTTGATCAAAGACATAATTATACGTTCCATGGTTACAAGCATATTGAATATCCATCCCCCCTTATACTAATATATCACTACCTGTCACACGCTATTTTACTCTTAATGTCTTGTGCGACCGCTATGATCGAGAACGCAGCATACTGTTATGGTTTCTGCATCCGTGAACACGCTACCTTATCTATAGCTAAACTTAATGTTCTACCAGGGAATTGCTTGTACGGCCAACCGCTCCCAGCTATTGTTCAGCTAGGAGCCTGTTTGTACAATTCCTCCAAAGGAAAATGTACTTGCTCGTTTAACCGTTTCTCAACACTCTATCTCACCAAATAGGAATGCTATACGCTAAGGGGTTATCAATCTTGTTCCCGTGAAAGTTTGCTGCAGAAAAGCAGCCCGGACACCCTCTTAGTGTTGAAGCACGCTATTTCTAGCAATGTTTACAGAAAGGCGTAGCGAGAGGAATAACTCGTTCAGACCGTACCGCTCAATATGCTTCTACAGACAGACAGTGCTGTGCTGAACACACGTGCTCTGGGCTCATTTGAGGGATAAAGGGGGCTCGCGTTGGGGTCTCTGGGCCGATGCTGGGGACTGCTGTACTTGCTTTAGGGTGTCTTTACTCAACTGGGGGGCGCTCTAGTCCCATCTGGGGGATCCAGAGGCTTCTTTTTTAAGTCTGTTCCCATTTGAGGGACACGGTTTGTTGGGTGTCTGAAGCATTTTGGGGTTGTCTGCGTGCATGTTGGAGTACCTGGGGTTTGGGTCTCCGTGCTTTGGTTCAACGTGTCTGTGCCCATTTTTGTCATCTCTGGCCTTGTTTTGTGGATGTCTGCGCTCGCTCTTTCTTTGTCTCTCTGCTCCTTGTTGTGCCCTCTGTGTGTGCGCCACCCCGAGATCTCTATTAATCGTAGCATCTTACTGTTATTTTTCTCTTGACTAGCATTTCTGTGCTTTAGGAAGAGCAGCTCCGACCAGACGCAAACATCCACAGGCGGGCCTGGCTGAGTAAATGACTCCGGCTGGAAGTCGGAAAAAGGAGGAAAATGTACAAGTTCTGGCACAAGGGGCAAGTAAGTAACGAGAAGTACAAAGGTGAAGTGGGATCGCGTAAAGAAAAGAATCGGAAGGGCTAAATACCGATTAGAACTCAGATTGGCTCATTGTCTGAACGATAACAAAGAAATCCTTCTAAAATATATTGATAATGAAGGAAGGACTGAGGAGATTCTCCATCCTTTGCTGAATGTAGAGGGAAATATAGTGACAAAAGATGAGAATAAGGTGGAAAGGCCGCCTTTGCCTCAGTCTTTAATAGTAAAACAAGATGTTCCCTGGATGCTCCGCCTCATGAGGCTGCAGGCAGAACGGAACGTGACTCCCTTGAACTGAGAGGAAGCGGCCGTCGGTTCCAGATGAGAGAGGGCTTTCCTCTTTTACCCATTTCCCCCCATCCTGGGCTGGGACCCACTCAGACGAAGATGAGAAGAAAAACGTCCTTCGATTTAGCGTCAGAAGTTGTCGCTTGTGCCCCTGAATGGAAAAGGCATGGAAATTTAGGAATTGCAAGACTCAAAATGGCATCGCTAGCCTAAGTTTCATAAATAATTGAAACAAAGTAACTTACGCTTAGTAGTTTTATTTAACTGTTAACGCAGGTATAGTTTATACAGCACTAGAGAAGACCCAGAAATGGTCCTCAGAGTGCTTCTGCTGATCAGGCATTTCAGAGAACTTTACATACGCGGAACTGTTTTCGTATCCATATTTTTCCCCAAAATGACAGGTACGTTTATCTCCTGGAACGTCATCTCATGTCGGGGGGGAAAGGGGGGAGGAGTCATTAAGGTACGGCCGTATCTAAGCGGTCGATCTCAACGATCCTGAGTGACAAGAAAATAAGAGTGGTTACCGTTATCTTAGTTGTTAATCTTGTCGTTTAACACGCTGCAGTTGACGTTTCATCCTACCATTTACAAATCACCGGTCGTAATCAGAGAGAATCCGATTGAAGTATTTATTCTGTTATTTGTACGTGATTAACAATCGTTACGTTACGAAATAATGAATCGTGTTATAGTACACAATTAGATGTTATTTAAACCGTAGGATCTCACCAAATATAAATGCTGTACGCTGAGGTATTCTTAATCGTGTTCGTGTGAACGTTTGCCACGGAAAAGCAGCGCAGGCACCCTCTTAGTGTTGAAGCACACGATTTCTAGCGATGTTTACAGAAAGGTGTGGCAAGAGGCATAATTTGTTCAGACTGTACCGCTCAAAATGCTTCTACAGACAGACAGCGCTGCGGTGAACACACGTGCTCTGGGCTTGTTTTAGGGGTAAACGGGGCTTGTGTTTGGGTCTCTGGGCCAATTTCGGGGACCGCTGTACTTATTTTAGGGTGGGTTTGCTCATTTGGAGGGGGGCTCTTGTCCCATTTGGGAGGCCTGAGGCTTCTTTTTGGGGTCTCGGTGCCCATTTGAGGGACTCTGTGTCCCTTTGAGGGACTTGTTTTTCTTGGGATCTCTGAGCCCATTTTGGGGTTCTCTCTGTGCATTTTGGGGGGCCTTAGGTTTGGATCTCCAACTTGGTTTCAGCATTTCTGTGCCCATTGTTGTTGTGTCTGGCCTTGTTTTGTAGGTGTCTGTGCTCTTCCTGTGTGTCGCTACTCGTATTTTTGTGCTCTCTGTGTGCGCCACCCCAGGTGCTCTATTAATCATAAGATCTTACTGTTATTCTGCACTTGACTAGCGTTTCTGCGTTTCAGGAAAAGCAGCTCTAGCCGGACACAAACATCCACAGATAGGCCTTGCTGAATAAGACTATGGAAAGCAGGAAAAAGAGGAAAATACGCAAGCTCTGGCAGAAGGGACAGGTAACTCGTGAGGACTACAAAGACAAAATGGGATAGTGTACAAAAACGAAGCAGAAGAGCTGAAGAGGGATTAAATTCAGATTAGCCTGTGCTCTAAAAGATAAAATAAAAATCAGTCTAAAAATATATTAATAAAGAACGAAGGACTGAGGAGAATCTCCATCCTTCCCTGGATGCGGGGAGAAGAATAAGGATGAGGATACGGTGAAAAGGCCACGCTTCCCTCAATCTTTTTTATAGTAAAACGAGATGTTCCCTGGATACTCCACCTCACGAGGCTGCAGGCAGGAAGAACAGAACGAGGCTCCTTTGAATAGAGAAGAAAGGACTAGATACCCTCTAGGCAAACTTGGTATTCATAAGTCTATGGACCCAGAGGGGATTCACCCAAGGGTATTGAGAGTGTGCGTGGGTGGAGGTGCTTACCAAATCTTTTTGCGTGATCTCAGCAGTCGTGGCTGACCGGTGAAGTTCCGTTGGACTGGAGGCTGGCAAATATTGCACCCATTTTTAAGAAGGACGGGAGAGAGGAACTAGGAAACTACAGACCTGTCAGCCTGACCTCAGTGCCAGGGAAGGGTGTGGAGATGTTTTACAGGGAAGAAGGACTCGATGCTGTAGGCCTTGTTGATACTGAGCAACTCTGACAAGACCTTGAAACAGAGAGCTGGGAAGAGACAGCCTCCTGATAAACAAGAGGCAGCCGAGAGAAAAACAAGATCTAGTTCAGTGGGAACACGTACCGACTGAGAGAAAAACAAAAGAAGAAAAATATCAACATAGTTAATTTTAGTGTAGCTTGTCTTTTTAGCATGTGCAGTTGTTTAGCCAATAATATGTTAGTAATAGCTTTATGGAAGGCTACATTCAGCCGATGATATTCTGTAGATAGCCTCACGGACGGCCTGTTATGTAACCCAAAAGGGTATATAAAGAAACAGCTAACTCAATAAAGTGTCTTGGATCCATCACGTTGAAGTCTGTGCCTTAATCCCCTCGTCATATGGTGACCCCGACGTGATGCGACTGGCAGCCTGATTCTGGAAGACAACCGGAGATACTGAAGATAGCTGGAGATGCTGAAGATGACAGGAGATACTGCAGTACGCTGGGTCGATAAAGCACACCCCATAGACGTGTGTCCAGGGGGGAACGCTTGGCTGATCCATCATCTACTGGCTGGGCCAATTAGGCACACAGCTTGAAAAGGAGAAGAAATAGAAGAAGGTCCAGAACTGCCTGTTCTCTTCAGGATCATGTGAGCAGCTGAGATGGTAATGGGGATGAATATGTGAGCAGAAGAAAAGTCTGTGCTGAAGATGTTTAAGCAGTTTTAAAGAAACAGGGGGTGACTATAAAAGGAAAAACCTTCAAACTTTTATTGACCTGGTTAAAGAGTAAATGAATGCCCCCAGAGGGCTCTCAAGTGTTTAATTCAGAAAAACATGGAAGGACACTGGATGACAGTGATATTCCAAATTCGGAGCCGAGTGCAGGGACATCAGCACCTCCCGATAATCCCTTGGATCTGTGGCCAGCAGCCCTGGAGAGAATTTTGATTTATTTTCGTCCGTGGAGGTGTGGTGACCTTAAACAGCTACCAAGTCTTGCTGGGATTTGTTTGTGGGAGGCCGGAGACTCAAAATCATAGAATAACCAGGTTGGAAGAGACCCACCGGATCATCGAGTCCAACCATTCCCACCAATCTCTAAACCATGCCCCTCAGCACCTCGTCCACCCGTGCCTTAAACACCTCCAGGGAAGGTGACTCAGCCACCTCCCTGGGCAGCCTGTTCCAGTGCCCAATGACCCTTTCTGTGAAGAATTTTTTCCTAATGTCCAGCCTTAACCTCCCCTGACATGGCTTGAGGCCATTCCCTCCTGTCCTGTCCCTTTTCCCTTGGGAGAAGAGGCCAGCACCCTCCTATCCACAACCTCCTTTCAGGTAGTTGTAGAGAGCAATGAGGTCTCCCCTCAGCCTCCTCTTCTCCAGGCTAAACACCCCCAGCTCTCTCAGCCGTTCCTCGTAAGGCCTGTTCTCCAGCCCCCTCACCAGCTTTGTTGCTCTTCTCTGGCCTCAGTCCAGAGCCTCAACATCCTTGTCCTGGTGAGGGGCCCAGAACTGAACACAGGATTCGAGGAGCGGTCTCACCAGTGCCGAGTACAGAGGGAGAAGAACCTCCCTGGACCTGCTGGTCACGCCGTTTCTGATACAAGCCAAGATGCCATTGGCCTTCTTGGCCACCTGGGCACACTGCTGGCTCGTGTTCAGTCGGCTGTCAACCAACACACCCAGGTCCCTCTCCTCTAGGCAGCTTTCTAGACAGACTCTTCCTAGTCTGTAGCACTGCATAGGGTTGTTGTGCCCTAGGTGCAGGACCTGGCACTTGGCCTTGTTAAATCTCATGCCGTTGGACTCAGCCCAGCAGTCCAGCCTGTTCAGATCCCTTTGCAGAGCCTCCCTGCCCTCCAGCAGATCGACACTTCCACCCAGCTTAGTGTTGTCCGCAAACTTGCTCAGGGTGCACTCGATGCCTTCATCCAGATCATTGATGAAGACATTGAACAGGGCTGGACCCAGCACTGAGCCCTGGGGAACCCCACTTGTCACTGGCCTCCAGCTGGATTTCACACCATTTCCCACCACTCTCTGGGCCCGGCCAGCCAACTGGTTTTCCACCCAGGAGAGTGTGCGCCTCTCTGGGCCAGAGGCTGACAGTTTCTCAAGCAGAACGCTGTGAGAGACTGTGTCAAAGGCTTTGCTGAAGTCCAGGAAGACCACATCCACAGCCTTTCCCTCATCCAGCAGCCGAGTCTCTTTGTCATAGAAGGCGATCGGGTTAGTCTGGCAAGACCTGCCTTTTGTGAACCTGTCTGGACTGGGCCTGATCACCTGGTTCTCTTGCATGTGCTTCATGAGAGCACTCAAGATCACCTGCTCCATGACTTTCCCTGGCACTGAGGTCAGACTGACAGGCCTGTGGTTCCCTAGGTTCTCCCTGCGACCCTTCTTGTGGATGGGCACAACATCAGCCAGCCTCCAGTCCAGTGGGACTTCCCCAGTCTTCCAGGACTGCTGGAACACAATGGAAAGGGGTTTGGCCAGCACATCTGTCAGCTCCTTCAATCCTCTTGGATCACGGGAGCCTCATTTTACTCCTCTGGCTCCTGGGTTTGTACACAGAGGGGACAACTTTATTTACAATTAAAGACTGAGGCAAAGAAGGCATTAAGTACCTCAGCCTTTTCCTCATCCCCAGTCACTGTTGTTCCTTCTGCGTCCAATAGGTACTGTATAGTCTCCCTAGTCTTCGTTTTATTATTGATGTATTTGTAGAAAGATTTTTTGTTATCTTTCACAGACTTGGCCAATCTGATTTCTAGCTGAGCCTTAGCCCTTCTGATTTTTTCCCTACGCAATCTCACTTCCCTCCTGTAGTCCACCCAAGAGGCCTGTCCCCTCTTCCAGAGCCCATAAACATTTCTCCTCTTCTTGATATCACTCACGATCTCTCTGTTCAACCAAGCTGATTTTCTCCCCTGCCGGCTATTTTTTCTGGAACATAGGCATGGCCTTCTCCTGAGCTGCTAGGATTTCCTTTTTGAAGAGCTCCCAGCCCTCCTGGGCTCCCTTGCCCTTGAGTATTGTCTCCCATGAGACTTTGACAACCAGCCTTCTAAAGAGTTCAAAGTCTGCCCTCTGGAAATTTAATGCTACCACCCTACTAACAACCCTCTTCACTTCTCCTAGAACAGAAAACCCCATCATCTCATGGTCACTTAGTCCTAAGCGTCCACCTACTGCCACATCCCCCACAAGGCCTTCTCTGCTCACAAACAGCAGGTCCAGGAGGGCACCCTCCCTTGTTGATTCATTCCCCAGCTGTGCAAGGAAGTTGTCTTCCACGCACTCCAGGAACCTCCTAGACTGCTTCCTTTCTGCTCTACTGTACTCCCAGCAGATATCAGGCAGATTGAAGTATCCCACAAGAACGAGAGGCATTGATCTAGAGATTAACCCCAGCTGTTTATAGAAGAGCTCATCCGCTGCTTCTCCTTGGCTGGGTGATCTGTAACAGACTCCCATCACAAAATCTACCTTCTTATGGGCTCCTCTGATTTCAACCCACAGGCACGCGACCTCCTGATCGCCACACTCCATCTCAATGGTGTCCAAGTCCTCCCTTACAAAGAGGGCTACCCCACCTCCTCTCCTACCCTTCCTGTCCCGCCTGAAGAGCTTGTACCCCACCATAGCTGCACTCCAGTTATATGAGTCGTCCCACCACGTTTCCGTGATGGCAACGACATCATAGGCCCCTTGCCCTACGACAGCTTCCAGCTCTTCCTTCTTATTCCCCGTGCTGCGTGCATTGGTGTAAATGCACTTCAGCTGAGCTGCCGAGCCTTCAGCCCTCTTAGAGGGAACAGACTTCGTTCCCAATTGCCTGGTAACTGCAGTAGCTTGCTCCAGAGCGCCCGTATCTCCCTTAGCACCCCCAGGGCTGTTCTCCCCCACTTTCTGTATGGTGAGGTACTGGTGGTCCTCACCAGCACACCTTCTCCGAATCACCATTGCCCCACGTCCAGGCTCGTTCCTGTCTAGCCTGGGCTCAACCCCCTCCCCCTTCACATCTAGTTTAAAGCTCGATTTATGAGCTTAGCTAGGTTTTTAGCAAGGGCTTTATCCCCCCTAGGAGACCCACGTGAGCCACCCCACGATCAAAGAAACCAAAGCCTCTCTCCTCAAACCAGGCTCGGAGCCAAGCATTAATTGAATTGTTCTTCCTGACTTTCAGCTCCTCTCTATTTAGCCTTGGGATGGAGCAGAACGCTACTTGTGCCCCAGAACCCTCCACCATTTTCCCAATGGCCCTGAAGTCTTTCTTGATGGTTTTGGTCCTTCTGTTTACTAGATCATCGTTACCGGTTTTGACTACTATCAGAGGATAGTAGTCTGTCTCGTGGACGAGGGAAGGAAGTTTTCTAGCTACCTCCTTCACTGATGTCCCCGGTAAGCAGCAGATCTCTCTGTGGAGAGGGTCCGGTCTGCAAATGGGTCCCTCTGTTCCTTTAAGGTGGGAGTCTCCTACAACAATTATCCTCTTCTTCTTCTTAATGGAGGATGTTTTTATCTTTTTCTGGGGATGCTGCGGCCTAGGGAAGGATTCTAGGCTGTGGGAGCCAAAAAGCTGTAGAGAAAGTACTAACTGCTCCGCTACTGCTGGAGGGGGCCGCTGCCCTGGGCCGACGGTTGGGAGGGGGGCACCCACCGCTGCTCATGCCACCGCTTTCTGTAACCCAGGCAGTTTTGGCATTACAGAAGGGACTGTTAGCGGATACAATACGAAATGACTCAATTAAACGATGTTGGTAGCAGTTCAAGAATCAAGACGGCTTAAATAATGCCATTTATTATAATAATGCCAACAGGTGCAGCTTTTAGGTTTATCAAACACTTTTAAAGATGCTGGATTTTGGAAAGTTGAAACAGGCGTGACCTGTACGTGGCGTTTGTAGACAGATTGAAGCGTGCGCTCGACAAACAGATAAACGACGGAGCAGTTCAAGAAGCCTTAATCTTGCAATTAGCAATAAAAAAGCCTAATGATGAATATAGAAAGACATGGGGTGGTCTGAAAACTCCTACAACAACAGCAGTGATCATTTACCTAGCAAGCACAGCTCGTGGCTGCTGTCCTGACTGTACACAGGGACAGAAAAACGTTTTGTTATAGATGCAAGTTTTACTGGAATAATTCAAGCAAGGGAAATCATATACGGGGAGATGGAGGCTTTGCCTTGACTGACCGGTCCACGATTCTACAAACCAGAAACTACAAAAATCATCAACCTACAGAGGACGACACTCGCAGAGCAAAGAAGAATAATATTTTATCAGACATGAAATATTTGTTAGACAATCGATGTAAGCTTTATTAGATAATGTATATGCATATTTTAAGTATTGTATGTGCTTGGTACTGTGTGTAGTTTAAATATTAACAGCATCAAAAAATTGTGGATCCGAGAGCGATAACCAACACTGTATGAATGTATTTGGCTAGCTTGGAAATGAGTGGTAGAGTATGCATCTCTGTGTGTGTGTTTGAAGCACTTCAAACATTTGTAAAACTTACAGATTAGTTTTGATTACTCTTGGAAATACGTGTCTGGGACCTTTCACTCTCAAAGGTCCACTGAACCAACAAACAGGTAGATTTACCTGGGGGGATCTTTGGAATGGAAGGCTTCAAAAGGAAAAATTTTAAAATGCCTAGCAAAACAAAAAAATACCAAAAAACCAATGGAAAAAGCCTTGCAGCTGTGTGTGTGAGTGCCCACCCACCCCCCACAACCCCCCCACGGCCCCTTCAGCTTTGTAGAAGTATCGCTTTTTATCGGTATTATCGCTTTAGGGGAATGCCAATTTGTGAGAACATTCTGCGTTCCAGTGTCCCTTATCAGATCACCGGTTGCTGGGCCCTAGCGCAGACAGCCGTGAGGGATATTAAGCCAAGGAATAGATGAAAATTCAAAAGACTTGTTACGAGTTATTGAGTGGGTATTTTACCACATCAACCTTAAAAACAAAGAAACCAACCAGAATCACGAGTTTTGAAAGGACTGAAGGCGGACGCTGTTTCACCAGACCTTATGTGGTGGCAATCCCAAGGAACCTCATGAGAAGGGATTTGTTATCACATTTGAAATGTGTCATCCGTACACCGGCGATGGCCCCTTTTCAATATTGGCCACCGGTCAGCGACAGACGCTCAAGCTTAAGTGGAAAACAGATTTGGGGTAGATCAGTCGCCGTTATCGAAAGAAAAGGTCACAATCTTACAACAGTTAATTTTAGAGCAATTGGAACGTGGACGTATTGAAGAATCTGGTACTCCATGGAATACACCGGCGTTCATGACCGCGAAGAAATCAGGCAAGTGGAGACTGTTACATGACTTGCGAAAGATCAGGGAGATAATGGGAGATATGGGAGCGTTAGAGCTAGGACTACAATCGCCGACCGTGACTCCGAGACATTGGAACATTTTGATCATAGATCTCAAAGGTTGGTTTTTTACCATACCTATTTGTCCAGAGGATGGCGACAAGTTTACCCTTTCGGCGCCAGAAGTGAATAAGCAGGCACCTATGAAAAGATATCAATGGGTAGTATTGCCACAAGGCGTGAAATCTCACCGACGATGTGTCAACGATAGGTGGCTAAGGCGCTGGAACATTTCCAACAACAGTATCCGCATTTGATAGTCCTTCATTATATGGATGACAGGTTGATAATAGAACAAGATCAGCTTGAACAATGTCAAACAGAGCTTGTAAATGACTTATACCGATTAGGGTTACCCATAGCCTCAGAGAAGGTACAGGCCCAACCGCCGTGAAAGTATTTGGGTTGGAAGGTACTGGACCAAACTGTTGTACTACAGAAGTTGACGCTACGGGTTGACATCAAAACACTAAACGATGTGCAAAAGATGTTGGGAAATATCAGTTGGATGCGATAGACAATCGGATGATTACACCTTTGTTTAATTTATTGAAGGGCAATACAGATTTGAACACCCCAAGAAAATTGACAAAAGAGGCAGAAAGGGCATTAGAGCAAATTAAGAGGGCCGTTGAAGAGCGTCAAATGCATCCGGTGATGATTGAACAGCCCGTGCATTTACAGTTAATTAACAATAAAGTTCAGTCTGTTGGAATTATAATGCACTAGCTGGAAGACAGAGTAGAAAGTGATAAATGGGGAATTATAGAACTGTTGTTTCTAAAACATCAGATGAATAAAACAATAGTAACCAGACCTGAAGCTTTTGCCATGCTGCTGATTAGACGTAGAGAAAGAGTTTTCGAGTTAAGAGGGTATGAGCCAGACAGCGTTATAATTCCCATGAAAAAAGAATATTTACAATGCTGTTTGCAAAAGAATTTAGCTTTGCAAGTGGCATGAGAAAATTATAAAGGACAATTAAAGACTCATCATCCTAGTAGTAAGTTGACAACCTTATTAGAGAATCAAGTTATTAAAGAGAAAACAAAGTTAAGTCTGGTGCGGGTGCAAGGCCAGACTCTTTGTCCAGATGGGAGTGGAAGAAAGGGAAAAGCGGTAAGTGTAGGGTTGGAGGAAGAAGAATGAAAAAAGGTAACATTTTTGATACAGTCATCTCCACAAATTGGAGAGCTAAAGGCCGTGGTCGAGGCTTTGAATAAGTGGCCCGACCAACCTTTGAACGTTATCGCTGATTCAATGTATGTAGCAGGAATCGTGCAAAGAATGGAAAGATCAATTCTGAAAGACATTTCAAATCAGCAATTGAGTTAATAAAACAGCTGTTACAGTTGTTGAATCAGCAAAGGGAGATGTAGTATGTATGCAATCATAGGAGTCACACGAGTTAGCCAAGGTTTTGCACAGAAGGAAATGGTAGAGCAGACAAGTTACAGTTATGGCAAGCTGATGTGACTCACGTTGCAGAGTTTGGAAGATGGAAATATGTACATCTTTCTATAGACACATACTCAATGTCAGTCGTATTGACGGCATTATCGGGGGAAACATCACACCATGTACAAACACACTTTAGACAAGCTTTTGCCGCTTTAGGAATTCTGCAGGTAATCGAGATGGATAATGCAGCAGCAGACGTTTCACAGAGTACGCAACCCTTTCTAAGAAAGGGGGATATATCACATAAAACAGGAATCCCAAATTCCCCCACCGGCCAGCCGTTATTAAACATACCTATCAAATAGTAACACAATTGCTAGCAAAACAAA
The DNA here is from genome assembly GCF_032191515.1 of Phaenicophaeus curvirostris. Taxonomy (NCBI): domain Eukaryota; kingdom Metazoa; phylum Chordata; class Aves; order Cuculiformes; family Cuculidae; genus Phaenicophaeus; species Phaenicophaeus curvirostris. Next base: position 46,567 of record NW_027206689.1, read on the forward strand.
AAAGGGGGGCATCGGGAGAGACGCTGCAAACCAAATTGATGAAGGAGCAATATGTGATGAATATTTTGCAATTAGCAGGAGGTGATCAAATTGTGACGGTGTAAAATCATATGCAAACCGTGTCGTCAAAACCAGACCAAGTACAAGACAATGTGAAAGTGCTATTGAACAACAGAAAAGGGCAAAAGACAGGTCCCTATAAGCTATTAACGTAGGGATGAGGTTATGCCTGTGTTTTAACAGATAAAGGACCGCTTTGGGCACCAGCGAGGTGGATCGAGCCTGCATTGCTGCGTGATAACTGTGAAGCCCCAGCTATGATAGCAGTCGACAAGAATGAGAAGGATGTTAACAGTATATATGCTCTTAATCCCACGCGTGATAGTTGACAGAGGTCCCTGGGCAATTGATACTCAAAAGAATGCATGGATAACATTTGCGAACATGACAGGTCAAGATTTATTTTGTCTCTCTTCAGCCACTCCACGAGATCTGTTTAAAACATGTCTGATAGGATTGCCATTACTGCAAAGAAACTATTCGAGTTTTAAACCTTTCGTAAAGGTTTAACCCGACCCTTACAGTACGTAAGACCACAGATGTCAAAAACTTTATACTAAGTTTAAAGTACAGTGGCTTGGAGCCTCAAGAGTTAGGGCTGTTCCATGCACTGAGAAATACAAGCTGCCTATTTTGTTATGCACAGGAAGCCCCAGGATGCTGGGAAGGATCTTCTAGCCACCAATTTGTTTATGCTGAAAGCAGGTGGGACAATGTATCATGATGGTGTAAAGGAGAAAAAGAACCACAGAAGAAACCATACTCGGCACTGGTGAGACTGCTCGTTGAATACTGTGTTCAGTTCTGGGCTCCTCACTGTCGGAAACGACGGGAGACATGCACATCAGATGATAATCAACAAGTCTCAGTTTATTAGGAGTAAATCGATGATATATATACATTAGTTAATTAGCTCATACATATTACAAAACAAAAGCTCATCATTGGTTCTAAATATAACACGATGGTACATTGTTCTGTTACCATGACTATTATAATTATCTAAACATCAGGTACCTAAAAAGAAGACAGCTACAAACATAATTATCTTAATCTAGCTACGTTCTGTACTATGATCTTTGCATGCAAGCGGCTTTGTACTTGCTAAGCCTTGCGTTTCGGCCATAAATATTGTAAAACAATACTCAGCCTAAGAAGGCAAGCCTCGAGGGGCTTCATGACCTTTTTCTTGTAGCCAGGTGCTGACAAGGTCATCCACATTTCCCCCATTTTCTTTAAGTAAGAAAACATTGGCCTGTGACTTGTGGATTAAGTTGAGGACTGAGTTATGCAAACAAGTCAGCAAACAAGGTAACAGGATGATTATGAACAGTATCGCAATCCCTATACCTAATGCATACATAATAAATGTTCTGAGCCACGGACCCAGTCCTAAAGAGGACAACCATTTGTCTAAGGGATTGGAGACTGCTTCAATGTTTTGTGTGTGATCTTGTAACCATTTTAGGTGCAGATGGATGGACTTAGAGGACAAATTAAAACAACACATTCCCTCAAAATCTTCACAACCATGACCTTGAGCCAATAATAAAAAATCAATGGCAGCTCTGTTTTGTAAGATTTGATGTCTCCGACTATCCATATCTTGTGCCATTTCAGACAAAATTTCAGTAGTGACATTAGATTGTTTTACAATCCAACATGCCAATTTCCCTAAAGTATTCAATGCATGTGCTGTACCTACACTAGGCACAAGGGAGACAAAAATGCGGGCTGCTGGGCCCCAAAGCTCCACCTGATCATTACAATCAGGTGACAAAGCCGATATGGAGCGCTTGGAACAGTTATGAAGGAATGAACTGTCTCAGAAATGTTCGGAGCAAATAAGGCTAGTTTTCCCAAATAACAGGGACCCCCTTTTACATATCAGGGTATTCCTTGCCAAGCGCGATCTCCACATATTAAATAGATGTCAAGAGGTAATTTTAGTGCTGTACGGTTGGCCGAAATTCTGGTTTCATTGGTTCCCCACCCATATGGGGTTGTGCCACACATATAAGTGGCATTCCAAAAAGGCCATTCTTTAGGTGTTAACCACATTATCTTATCAGTCTTTTTGTAAATGTAAAATCCCAAATTCAAACATCCATATTCATTGGCTGTTCTGTTTAACATTCTGCTACCTAATAATTTAATCTCTTGAGGATCCCAAGGCAAAGAGACATTTAAACCTGCCAACAAACGGGCTGCACATTCATCCTGCCTCAAATTGACAGTGCAACTTCCTTCAGTTAATCCTTTAAAGTCTGATTCGTTAAAACCAGGAATCCCGAGCGAGCAAGTTTGAAAGGGATCTGTGGCAGATGCCAAAGAGAGACAAAAGGAAGTCACACCCGTCTTATTTGCCCAAGTTACCCATAAATTAGTCCTAGGACCGATGTAACCTTGGGTCGACGACACAATCATGAGAACTAGTATCTCAATCCACATCATTATCAGAATTCGGGAGCGTGTTGTCAGTAGTTGCAACATTCGGTGCAGCCTTCGTCCACTTTGCTGGGACCCAGATAGGACCTGTAGGGGAAGATACACAAAGATATCCTCTACCCCAGTAAAGTACTTCTGCTGGGTCATGCCATAGCCCATTTTTTGGATCTTTATATAAATCTACAACAGGTTTGCTTGGTTGCGTCTTTTCGTGATGGACATCATAATGCAGAACAACTGGAGGATCTTTAGAATCTTCAAACACACATAAATGATTTAACACAAATAGCGTCTTTACAAGTTTCGTTGAGATGTCAGGTTCCTGACAAATTTTTAAATAACGTTTCAATGTATTGTGAGCTCGCGCAATTATTGCTTGACCTGTGGGAGAATTTGGAATACCGGTTACATGTCGTATTCCCCACTCCTTCAAATAACGTGAGAGATTCTGACTGCGGTAGGCAGGACCGTTATCTGTTTTGATTTGATGGGGCACCCCCATGACTGCGAAGCAGCTGGAGAGATGCCGACGAACACGGAGAGCTTTTTCTCCGACTTGGGCTGTAGCCCATATATATTTACTAAAAGTGTCAATAGTTACATGGAGATATTTTAATCGTCCAAATTCAGAGACATGAGTCACATCCATTTGCCAAATTTCATTAGCAGTAAGGCCACGAGGGTTGACGTCTAATCCAAGGCCTTGTCCATAATTGTGATAACTGCAGATTGGACAAGCTCGTACTATAGCAGTTGCTTCAGAATGTGAGATGTGAAATTCTCTGACAAGGCCTTTTGCATTTTGATGAAAAATGGCATGTGCTTCTCTGGCTAATTTTTGACTATCGATTGGGGTTCGGGTAGTAAGCGAGACCAATTTATCTGCTCTATCATTACCTTCACCTAAACCAACATCCCATTTGTGACTACAAATGTGCAAAATGCAAAATGCATTTTCCCTTTGTTTAATTGCCCTTTGTAATTGGAGAAATAACTCATAGTCTTTTGTTTCGAACCACTTTGATAAAGGCATCTTCAATACGTTCCACAATTCCTGCAACATATAATGAGTCTGTGACAATGTTTAGAGGATCAGTCAAAGTCATCAATGCCCAAATTGCAGCAGATAGTTCCAAGGTTTATAGAGTGTCTGTTTCTTCTGCTGGCAAGATATGATGTTGCCATTTTCCGTCTTGCTGCCACGTTATGGCTGCAGTTCGAGATTTCCTTCCTGTATCAGTATACGCGGTGATGGCTTGGGGATTGGATGCCGTTTTCTTTTTGGACAGGTAAACCAGTGCCATTTCCCCATCCATTGTAACAAAGGTGATTTAAATAAGTTAATGTTCACATCAGCAGGGGTACCTAAAAGGGCTTCTTGAAGATCTTCACTGTTATCAAGGTACCACTGAAGAGTGTCCTTAGAGTTCATCGGAATGTATATCATGGTAGGTTCATGTCCATGGAGTTGTAAAACTCTTTCACGGCCTTTTTTAATAAGATGAGCTAATACTTCAACTTGTTGGACTAATGTCTTCGTTTGTTGTAGACTTGGGGACATCCATTCTAAAATATTTAGTTCTGTCCCTTGTGATGAAATCTGAGCGATGGCTCCTAGTAAATGACGCTGGCCCAGCCATATGAGTAGGCTGAGCTCCTGCGATGAGATAAAACGAGAGGTACAGCCAGTTGTTATTCTATCTGCTATTTGCTGTATGACACATTTCTGCTCTGGAGTTACTGAAATTGCTTGAGCAGGGTCTGTGCCTTGTAGTAATGGTCGTAGAGTGTCTAAAAGTTCATTGGAAATGCCCACAATAGGTTTCAACCATTGTAGGTCTCCCAAGAGACGTTGAGCATCGTTTAATGTTTGCAGATTCAAATTCAACTGAATCTTTTGTGGAGATACTGTACATTCTTTTGAAGTCCAACCTAGATATTTCCATGGCGAAGAGCGCTGTATCTTTTCAGGAGCGATGATCAATTTTGAATGAGCAAGTGTCTGCCTGATTGTTTTTACTTGTTCGTCTGTAAAAGGTGTTGCTTGTGCGAATAATGTATCGTCCATGTGATGGTAGATAATCACTGATTTCCAGTGTCTCCGGAGTGGTTGAAGAGCAGCATCAACATATAACTGGCATAGAGTCGGGCTATTCCTCATTCCCTGAGGCAGCACTCTCCATTCAAAACGTTGATCTGGACCTTCTCTATTCAAAGAGGGTAATGTAAATGCAAATCGTCTCCTGTCTTTTGGGTGCAAATCGATAGTGAAAAAACAATCTTTCAGGTCAGTGATTAGTAGAGGCCAATCTTGAGGGAGCATAGATGGATTTGGGAGGCCTGGTTGCAAAGCTCCCATAGGTTCCATTTGCTCATTCACGGCTCTCAGGTCATGCAAGAGGCGATATTTTCCTGATTTTTTCTTTATGACAAAGATGGGAGTATTCCATGGGCTTGTAGATAATCTTAAATGTCCTTGTTGAAGTTGTTCCTGCACCAAATGATGTGCTTGCTGAAGGCTTTCCCATTTTAAAGGCCATTGCTTAATCCATACTGGTGTATCAGTTGTCCAGGTTATGGGAATTGGGAAAGACCAAGCAATGGCTACAAGGTTAAAGGGTGCTCATTTATGAGAACCGGTCCCAATTGGGCGAGAATATCTCGGCCAACTAGACATTGAACAGTAGGTGGCAGCTGAACGATTGAAAAGACAGCAGATACTTGTCGGCCATCGATTTTTACAGACACGGTAGGTGATTGTTGGGCTAATGTTAAACCCCCAACTCCAGAGACTGCTACCGTAGCTGGCCGAATTGGCCAATCAGAAGGCCAAAATTGTGGAGCGATTATACTAGGAACTGCCCCAGTGTCAAAGAGTCCTAATAACACCGTATGGGTTCCTTGGTAAGTCACTGTAACTTTACGTTTAGGACGTTCTGAGAGGTTCATTGTTAAGAGCGTGAGTCCTCCTGTGGAACCAAATCCTTTGTCTTCTCGGGGAGAAGTAGAAATTGGAGTCAGCTTGTTGGTTAATTGTGGCATTGGTATCAATTGAGCGATTCGTTGTCCCTCGCGAATACAAGCAGGTAGAAACAGCGTATGAGCCATAATCATGATCTCTCCGGTGTAGTCAGCATCAATGAGTCCAGGGAGTACGAAAAGTCCCAACATTGAAGCGGAGGATCTCCCAATTAACAGTGCTCCTACTTGTCGTCCATCAATTTTTAGTGGTCCAATGATTCCAGTTGAGATCTTGTGTGGCTGGTTCATCAGCAAATTAGTATCTACTGAGGCTGCCAAGTCGAGCCCGAGGCTGCCTTGGGTTGCTGGTGAAAGTGTGGAGGCAGTGCTGGTTGAGCAGCGACCACTTGTGTCGTCGCGCGGAAGCTGCAAGTCGTGCTCCCATTGAAGTTTCCCAATCTGCGGCGACAAGCTCCAGTATTGTGTGTATCAGACTGGCACCGGGCACACCATATTCCTGTTGCTGCCACATTCTTGTCGAGTGTGTCCGAGCACTCCACAACGATAACATTTCGGCCGGCCTCTGGGTTGTGCATTCCTTGTTTGCGCAGCTGACACTTGGAGAGGTGCAAGAGCAGCTAGCACTTGTGATTGAGAGGCTTTTGCCTGTTCCTGTAATCCCTGTCCTAACTCTTTAATAGCTTCAACTACAAAGGCTTGTGGACCCACTGGAATGTAAGACATTTTCTCTAATGCTTCCTCAATGGTCCAATTAGCTCCCAACGTATTTAACACATTACGTGTAGTGGTATTACAATTTTGCAAGGCGCATTGTTTTAACAATGCCCCTTTCATATAATCTTGCACTCCCGCATGTTCAATAGCAGAAGCGACTTTGTCTATAAAGGTACCAAAATGTTCGTCACGACCTTGTTTAATTCCCATGTAAACTGGTACACCACCCGGATCCTTTACACGACCAATTGCCAACCGAACAAGGCGCATAGCTTCATGTATTTTATCTGGGCCAATAAGTGCCTGAGCCTCTGTTCACAAAAACGGTCCCAGACCCATCAACTCCTCCATAGTTATACCATGAAGGGGATCTGCTGGGTCCCGCTGCACAGCTAGGCATTGATTTACCAAAGTTTGCCAATGAGCGTTAAAAAGCAGTTGTTGATGTGGTGAAAAAAAGGAGACGAACCACTCCTCTACAGTCGGAGGGCAATAATAACCGTGTATCCCATATATAGTCTAACATTTGTTTAACGGGTTCACTGCTCACTCCAAACTGACTAACAGTGGAGCGGAGCTGTGATAAAAGCTTCCAGTCTAGGGCTGTTACAGTAGCATTCAATCCACCGCCGGGCAAGGGCTGATAAATTACTGGGCACGCCAATTGAGCAGCCGCGTGAAGCACATCAGCATCTCCCGTATCTATACCTTCCCTAGCTAGAGCTGCCCATGCTTCTCGATGCTCCCTTGCCATGGCTTCGGCTAAATCTGATTCAGCACCAGGCAAGGTATCATCTTCGGGACTAGGGGATGTGATAAAGGGATTATTAGGTGTAGTTACTTTGATAGTGGTCGGAACAGAGTCAGGTGGAGGCGGATCAGGCAGCGGGTCTGGAGGCGCTGCCGGAGGAGGGGAGGGAACAACTGCATCAAGAGAAGGTGGAGATGGCGGAGGAGGTAAAACGAGAGTATTTGTGCTGGGAGGAAAGATAAGAACCTGCAGCCAGTCAGAGGTATATGATTTATTTTTATCTTGAGTGGCTGTGGCATGCTCGGCAGCTTTTTGTTCTGCCTGGTACTGTAACAGCTCATTATGTATAATTTTCCATGCTCTACCAAACTTCTTTGCAGTTTTGTCCCCATCTATCGCTGCCTCCCATAATTTATCTCCAAATTTGCGCCATTCAGACAGCTCGTGTACAGTATGCGGGTTTTGAAAACAACCCTGTATTTGACCATACGCTAATAAATTTGGAAGTTCCTTTTTTAAATCTACATCTTTAACCTGTCTCTTAGTCAAAAAACAAGTAAATAAATCATACGCTGCTTGACTCTCCATACCTTAAAACGTCAGCGCTGTTGCGGCTCTCCAAGATCTCGGCAGCACGTATCGACCAGGATCGTCTATACGGTCACCTGGGGCTCGGCGCGGTTCCTCCTGCGCTTGTAGCCGTCCTTGCCGCGTAAGGACTCGACCACTCGTCGTTCCATTGTGGCAACAAGGCTCATATGTACGGTCACCTTTATCACGTCAGGGTCACCATTTGTCGGAAACAACGGGAGATATGCACATCAGATGATGATCAACAAGTCTCAGTTTATTAGGAGTAAATCGATGATATTGTACATTAGTTAATTAGCTCATACATATTACAAAACAAAAGCTCATCATTGGTTCTAAATACAACACGATGGTACATTGTTCTGTTACCATGACTATTATAATTATCTAAACATCAGGTACCTAAAAAGAAGACAGCTACAAACATAATTATCTTAATCTAGCTACGTTCTGTACTATGATCTTTGCATGCAAGCGGCTTTGTACTTGCTAAGCCTTGCGTTTCGGCCATAAATATTGTAAAACAATACTCAGCCTAAGAAGGCAAGCCTCGAGGGGCTTCATGACCTTTTTCTTGTAGCCAGGTGCTGACAAGGTCATCCACACCTCACCACAAGAAGGATGTTGAGGCTCTGGAGCGAGGCCAGAGAAGAACAACAAAGCTGTTGAAGGGGCTGGAGAACAGGCCTTACGAGGAACGGCTGAGAGAGCTGGGGTTGTTTAGCCTGGAGAAGAGGAGGCTGAGGGGAGACCTCATTGCTCTCTACAACTACCTGAAAGGAGGTTGTGGATAGGAGGGTGCTGGCCTCTTCTCCCAAGGGAAAAGGGACAGGACAGGAGGGAATGGCCTCAAGCCCTGTCAAGGCAGATTTAGGCTGGACATTAGGAAAAAATTTTTCACAGAAAGGGTCATTGGGCACTGGAACAGGCTGCCCAGGGAGGTGGTTGAGTCACCTTCCCTGGACATGTTTAAGGCACGGGTGGACGAGGTGCTGAGGGGCATGGTTTAGAGATTGGTGGGAATGGTTGGACTCGATGATCCGGTGGGTCTCTTCCAACCTGGTTATTCTATGACTCTAAGTTAATGCAACCTATAGTGGGAAGAAATTAGCACCTGGCACGTGCCTGATATGTGGGAATCGAGCCTGGTCAGGAATCCCCTCCAGACCTAAGGTGGACCCTGAATTCTACGGTGGGTAACCATGTTTGTGCCACCTATGCAACAACTACTGTGGCAGCACAGAAGAAACAAAAGTCAAGCTAGAGGTAGAGTCACTTATGATGAAAATTTTAATAGTCAGATACAGAACTGGGATCGTACTTCCCAAATTTTAACTGCCATTTTGGCACCACAACTAGGAGTAGCCAAAGCACTGAAGTTGGCCATTTATAAAACAGGTGAATTTAACTTCAAGAGTATTGACAACACTTAGAGCAAATTTAGATTCTATAAGACATGCCACGCTTCAGAATCGAGCAATAGATATATTATGAGCACAAGGCCATGGATGGGAGAAGTTAGAAGGAATGTGTTGTATGAATTGGTCAGATCATTCCAAATCCATATATAAAACCATAAAAAAGCTACAAGGTATGACAGAGCAATTAATGCATGAGCAAGGGTTTTTAGAGAATTGTCAAGCAAGGTTTGGGATAGCAAGATGGGTACAAGAACTGTTGATCAAAGAAGGAATGTTATTCTTAATGGTGTTAATTGCTTTTACAATTAGCAAGTGTATTACAGTGTATGCAACATCAAGTCAATCATATGTGTCACGTGAATGCTTTACTCTTAAAACAAAAACAGGGAATTGTGGAGACATAAAGGGAAGGACAACTCAATGCTGTAGGGCATGTTGATATCGAGCAACTCTAACAATACCTTGAAACAGAGAGCTGGAAAAAGACAGCCTCCTGATAAACAAGAACCAGCTAATAGAAAAACAAGAGCTAATTCAGTGGGAACAAGTACCAATTGAGAGAAAAACAAAAGAAGAGAAACATCAACATAGTTATTTTTAGTGTAACTTGGTTTTTTTAGCATACGCAGTTGTTTAGCCAATAATATGTTAGTAATAGCTTTATGGACGGCTTCCTTTACAAAATAACATACTGTAGATAGATAGCCTCATGGACAGCCTGTTATGTAACCCAAAAGGGTATATAAAGAAACAGCTAAGAGTCTTGGATCCATCACACTGAAGTCCGTGCCTTAATCCACTCAAAATATTGTGGAAGAATTTATCTTGGGTACGATCGCAAAACAGATACAGGGCAACTGGGCAACCAGGCCCACTCAACATGAGTTTATGAAATGCAGTTCCTGTCAAACTAAACTAATGGCATTCTATAACAATGCAACCCACTGGCTGGATAAGGGAAAAGCTATGGATATGATCTACCAGGACTTCAGCAAAGCCTTTCACACAGTACGTCACAGTATCCTACTTGCAAAACTGGCATGGACAAGCATACCCTCAGCCTGCTTAACATCGGGGTCGAAGGCTAAGCCTCAAGAGTGGGGGTAAACATACTTGAATCCACTGGGAGAAGGGTAATAAAATATGGTCCCAAGTGCACTGTGCTGACCCAGAGCAGTTCAATATCTTCATCAAGAACCTGGATGATGGGATGCAATGTACCCTTAAAAACTTTATAGATGATATTACAGAATCACAGAATCACAGAACAACAAGGTTGGAAGAGACCCACCGGATCATCGAGTCCAACCGTTCCCATCAAACACTAAACCATATCCCTCAGCACCTCATCCACCCGTGCCTTAAACACCTCCAGGGAAGGTGACTCAACCACCTCCCTGGGCAGCCTGTTCCAGTGCCCAATGACACTTTCTGTAAAGAATTTTTTCCTAACGTCTAGACTAAACCTCCCCTGGCGGAGCTTGAGGCCATTCCCTCTTGTCCTGTCCCCTGTCACTTGGGAGAAGAGGCCAGCACCCTCCTCTCTACAACGTCCTTTCAGGTAGTCGTAGAGAGCAATGAGGTCTCCCCTCAGCCTCCTCTATTCCAGGCTAAACAACCCCAGCTCTCTCAGCCACTCCTCATAAGGTCTGTTCTCCAGCCTTTTAACCAGCTTTGTTGCAACCCAAACAGACAGGCAGCTCCCAGCGAATCGCATCTCCCGCTGCGTTACCTTCACCGCTCGGCCACCGAACCTCCATCACCTTGGGCTGACACGTCGAGGACGCGCTCCACCTGGAATCCACAAGCAGTCAAGGACGGCTGTACCTTCACGGACTCGAGGACACATGAACAACAACTGCTGCTTCACGCAACTCACCGTTGCACTCTCCATCCAAGCCAGCTCCTCTGCCACTGTACTGCTTTGCCCACGGCCCCGTACCTTCAAAGCAAAACCAAAACCCATTATCTGGTCGCACAGCCCCCGGCCACATCTTCCCACCGACACCGCAGCAGACCCACCTCGCTAGGGCGCTCGCCCGCACGCATCTCCGTCCGTGCCTCTCGGCGCACAGGTCCGGCCTCTACATCTGAAAAACACAACAGCAAAGACATCACCCTGACGCTCAGCAACGCCCTAAGAAATCCAAGCCTCTCGCTTGCTTTTACTGAGGCCGCCTCTACTGGGCCTTACAGCCAAGCAAAGCTGGTCCACAACCAAACCCAAACATGTATTGCCGCTCCCTTCACGTACAAACCCCTTCGCCACCGCTCCCACTGCCTTCTCCCACGCAGTTTTGGTCGTCCCCTCCGTGGCTCCAGAGAGTAGCAGAAACTACCCTCCTCACCCGCCACACCAAGGGCTGCAACTTCTGCAAAGTAATGGACGCCCCAAGACTGCAAAGTAATGGACGCCCCTAGACTGCAACGTCTAGTCTCGTCAAAACCTTAAGCCCGCAATCAGGCCACTCTACCTCGGCTGACTCTTAGCAATTCCTCTACGCACCAGGCAGAGCAGCTCCAACCAGACACAAATACACACAGACCACCAGCACACAAGACCAGCGTCGCGAACCGGGACAAAAGAAGACTCACAGCGACAAAGAGGACTCCGGGACCACCCCTGCCAATGGGCAAGGCAATGGACAGGGCTCCGAGGGAGAACCTACGGCAGCCCTGGAAAAGCCATGAACCGTGCAGGGTTCCAAAGAGACGTGGCCGCAGCTGGCTAGATGGACGGGCAAGAAGCCCCTTTTAAAGGCCTAAAGATGCAGAGGATGCGCGGAACGAGTCCCACAACAGGGATCCAAGAAAACGGAAGAGTACCTCTTCCAGATGGCGAGGCGGGCTGCAAGGCCGCAGCAAAAGCCCGGCGTGCCTTGACCACAAAAGAGGACATCAAGACCTGCAGAAAATTTCAGACGCGGCACGGTGACTAGACAGACTAGACCCCAACAGATACAGGCTGGAACTGTCCTGCCCATGCAGGGTTTGGGCTCAGAAGTACGCCCCTCTGCCTTCACCGGCCCAAAGACGACTCTCCCTGCACAGCCTAGGCTACCTTCAAAACCCCTCCCTGCTAGCCCCAACCCGCCTCCCGCTTCCCACCTCTGCTCCCTCAACTTAGCTTTCAGAGGGCCACGACTCAAGCTGTCCTGGGCCAAAGCAGCTCAAATCACAGCGGCTAACGGTAATAATCCTGCAGTCACGGGGTTCCTCTTCAGCATCTGCAAGAAAAAAACAAAGCGGAAAACACAGTGCCAGCCGTCGGCACCACACCGCCAACATCTTCTACTACGCCCCATCACCCATCGCAAAACCACACGGGCATTCTGCTCACCTGCCCCTTGCTCGCTCAAACGTCAGAACCGGCAGCTGACACGGCCTGGGGCACCTGCAGTTCCAAGACCAAAATCTCCTTTTGTGACCATGAGAAATCTACACTCCCACGCTCCTCCTCACGACCACCCAGTCTCCCCTCAGGCGCTCACCCTCTTCCAGACCCTCCCCGAACAGCACCTGCCAAAACCAAAAACGCTCAGCTGAGTTGCTACATAGCACTTGGCTCTTAGACACCACCTCGGACAACCACCTCACCTTCTCACGCCGTTTGCTGACACCAAGCTGGGCCCCTCTGACGCCGCAGGCTGAACCTGCAAGAAGAGACCTGCTTAGACACAACCCAAATAGATAGGCAGCTCCCAGAGAATCCCATCTCCCGCTACGTTACCTTCACCGCTCGGCCACCGAACCTCCATCACCTTGGGCTGACACGTCGAGGACGCGCTCCACCTGCAATCCACAAGCAGTCAAGGACGGCTGTACCTTCACGGACTCGAGGACACATGAACAACAAATGCTGCTCCACGCAACTCACCGTTGCTCTCTCCATCCAAGCCAGCTCCTCTGCCACTCTACTGCTTTGCCCACGGCCCCGTACCTTCAAAGCAAAACCAAAACCCATTATCTAGTCGCACAGCCCCCGGCCACATCTTCCCACCGACACCGCAGTAGACCCACCTCGCTAGGGCGCTCGACCGCACGCATCTCCGTCCGTGCCTCTCAGCGCACAGGTCCGGCATCTACATCTGAAAAACACAACAGCAAAGACATCACCCTGACGCTCAGCAACGCCCTAAGAAATCCAAGCCTCTCGCATGCTTTTACTGAGGCCGCCTCTACTGGGCCTTACAGCCAAGCAAAGCTGGTCCACAACCAAACCCAAACATGTATTGCCGCTCCCTTCACGTACAAACCCCTTCGCCACCGCTCCCACTGCCTTCTCCCACGCAGTTTTGGTCGTCCCCTCCGTGGCTCCAGAGAGTAGCAGAAACTACCCTCCTCACCCGCCACACCAAGGGCTGCTACTTCTGCAAAGTAATGGACGCCCCAAGACTGCAAAGTAATGGACGCCCCTAGACTGCAACGTCTAGTCTCGTCAAAACCTTAAGCCCGCAATCAGGCCACTCTACCTCGGCTGAATCTTAGCAATTCCTCTACGCACCAGGCAGAGCAGCTCCAACCAGACACAAATACACACAGACCACCAGCACACAAGACCAACGTCGCGAACCGGGACAAAAGAAGACTCACAGCGACAAAGAGGACTCCGGGACCACCCCTGCCAATGGGCAAGGCAATGGAAAGGGCTCCGAGGGAGAACCTACGGCAGCCCTGGAAAAGCCATGAACCGTGCAGGGTTCCAAAGAGATGTGGCCGCAACTGGCTAGATAGACGGGCAAGAAGCCCATTTTAAAGGCCTAAAGACGCAGAGGATATGCGGAACGATTCCCACAACAGGGATCCAAGAAAACGGAAGAGTACCTCTTCCGGATGGCGAGGCGGGCTGCAAGGCCGCAGCAAAAGCCCGGCGTGCCTTGACCACAAAAGAGGACATCAAGACCTGCAGAAAATTTCAGACGCGGCACGGTGACTAGACAGACTAGACCCCAACAGATACAGGCTGGAACTGCCCTGCCCATGCAGGGTTTGGGCTCAGAAGTACGCCCCTCTGCCTTCACCGGCCCAAAGACGACTCTCCCTGCACAGCCTAGGCTACCTTCAAAACCCCTCCCTGCTAGCCCCAACCCGCCTCCCGCTTCCCACCTCTGCTCCCTCAACTTAGCTTTCAGAGCGCCACGACTCAAGCTGTCCTGGGCCAAAGCAGCTCAAATCACAGCGGCTAACGGTAATAATCCTGCAGTCACGGGGTTCCTCTTCAGCATCTGCAAGAAAAAAACAAAGAGGAAAACACAGTGCCAGCCGTCGGCACCACACCGCCAACATCTTCTACTACGCCCCATCACCCATCGCAAAACCACACGGGCATTCTGCTCACCTGCCCCTTGCTCGCTCAAACGTCAGAACCGGCAGCTGATACGGCCTGGGGCACCTGCAGTTCCAAGACCAAAATCTCCTTTTGTGACCATGAGAAATCTACACTCCCACGCTCCTCCTCACGACGACCCAGTCTCCCCTCAGGCGCTCACCCTCTTCCAGACGCTCCCCGAACAGCACCTGCCAAAACCAAAAACGCTCAGCTGAGTTGCTACATAGCACTTGGCTCTTAGACACCACCTCGGACAACCACCTCACCTTCTCACGCCGTTTGCTGACACCAAGCTGGGCCCCTCTGACGCCGCAGGCTGAACCTGCAAGAAGAGACCTGCTTAGACACAACCCAAATAGACAGGCAGCTCCCAGCGAATCCCATCTCCCGCTACGTTACCTTCACCGCTCGGCCACCGAACCTCCATCACCTTGGGCTGACACGTCGAGGACGCGCTCCACCTGCAATCCACAAGCAGTCAAGGACGGCTGTACCTTCACGGACTCGAGGACACATGAACAACAACTGCTGCTCCACGCAACTCACCGTTGCTCTCTCCATCCAAGCCAGCTCCTCTGCCACTCTACTGCTTTGCCCACGGCCCCGTACCATCAAAGCAAATCCAAAACCCATTATCTAGTCGCACAGCCCCCGGCCACATCTTCCCACCGACACCGCAGCAGACCCACCTCGCTAGGGCGCTCGCCCGCACGCATCTCCGTCCGTGCCTCTCGGCGCACAGGTCCGGCCTCTACCTCTGAAAAACACAACAACAAAGACACCACCTTGATGCTCAGCAACGCCCTAAGAAATCCAAGCCTCTCGCTTGCTTTTACTGAGGCCGCCTCTACTGGGCCTTACAGCCACGCTAAGCTAGTCCACAACCAAACCCAAACATGAATTGCCGCTCCCTTCACGTACAAACCCCTTCGCCACCGCTCCCACTGCCTTCTCCCACGCAGTTTTGGTCGTCCCCTCCGTGGCTCCAGAGAGTAGCAGAAACTACCCTCCTCACCCGCCACACCAAGGGCTGCTACTTCTGCAAAGTAATGGACGCCCCAAGACTGCAAAGTAATGGACGCCCCTAGACTGCAACGTCTAGTCTCGTCAAAACCTTAAGCCCGCAATCAGGCCACTCTACCTCGGCTGACTCTTAGCAATTCCTCTACGCACCAGGCAGAGCAGCTCCAACCAGACACAAATACACACAGAACACCAGCACACAAGACCAACGTCGCGAACCGGGACAAAAGAAGACTCACAGCGACAAAGAGGACTCCGGGACCACCCCTGCCAATGGGCAAGGCAATGGACAGGGCTCCGAGGGAGAACCTCCGGAAGCCCTGGAAAAGCCACGAACCGTGCAGGGTTCCAAAGAGATGTGGCCGCAACTGGCTAGATGGACGGGCAAGAAGCCCCTTTTAAAGGCCTAAAGACGCAGAGGATGTGCGGAACGATTCCCACAACAGGGATCCAAGAAAACGGAAGAGTACCTCTTCCGGATGGCGAGGCGAGCTGCAAGGCCGCAGCAAAAGCCCGGCATGCCTTGACCACAAAAGAGGACATCAAGACCTGCAGAAAATTTCAGACGCGGCACGGTGACTGGATAGACTAGACCCCAACAGATACAGGCTGGAACTGCCCTGCCCATGCAGGGTTTGGGCTCAGAAGTACGCCCCTCTGCCTTCACCGGCCCAAAGACGACTCTCCCTGCACAGCCTAGGCTACCTTCAAAACCCCTCCCTGCTAGCCCCAACCCGCCTCCCGCTTCCCACCTCTGCTCCCTCAACTTAGCTTTCAGAGCGCCACGACTCAAGCTGTCCTGGGCCAAAGCAGCTCAAATCACAGCGGCTAACGGTAATAATCCTGCAGTCACGGGGTTCCTCTTCAGCATCTGCAAGAAAAAAACAAAGAGGAAAACACAGTGCCAGCCGTCGGCACCACACCGCCAACATCTTCTACTATGCCCCATCACCCATCGCAAAACCACACGGGCATTCTGCTCACCTGCCCCTTGCTCGCTCAAACGTCAGAACCGGCAGCTGACACGGCCTGGGGCACCTGCAGTTCCAAGACCAAAATCTCCTTTTGTGACCATGAGAAATCTACACTCCCACGCTCCTCCTCACGACGACCCAGTCTCCCCTCAGGCGCTCACCCTCTTCCAGACGCTCCCCGAACAGCACCTGCCAAAACCAAAAACACTCAGCTGAGTTGCTACATAGCACTTGGATCTTAGACACCACCTCGGACAACCACCTCACCTTCTCACACCGTTTGCTGACACCAAGCTGGGCCCCTCTGACGCCGCAGGCTGAACCTGCAAGAAGAGACCTGCTTAGACACAACCCAAATAGACAGGCAGCTCCCAGCGAATCCCATCTCCCGCTACGTTACCTTCACCGCTCGGCCACCGAACCTCCATCACCTTGGGCTGACACGTCGAGGACGCGCTCCACCTGCAATCCACAAGCAGTCAAGGACGGCTGTACCTTCACGGACTCGAGGACACATGAACAACAACTGCTGCTCCACGCAACTCACCGTTGCTCTCTCCATCCAAGCCAGCTCCTCTGCCACTCTACTGCTTTGCCCACGGCCCCGTACCTTCAAAGCAAAACCAAAACCCATTATCTAGTCGCACAGCCCCCGGCCACATCTTCCCACCGACACCGCAGCAGACCCACCTCGCTAGGGCGCTCGCCCACACGCATCTCCGTCCGTGCCTCTCGGCGCACAGGTCCGGCCTCTACCTCTGAAAAACACAACAGCAAAGACATCACCCTGACGCTCAGCAACGCCCTAAGAAATCCAAGCCTCTCGCTTGCTTTTACTGAGGCCGCCTCTACTGGGCCTTACAGCCACGCTAAGCTAGTCCACAACCAAACCCAAACATGAATTGCCGCTCCCTTCACGTACAAACCCCTTCGCCACCGCTCCCACTGCCTTCTCCCACGCAGTTTTGGTCGTCCCCTCCGTGGCTCCAGAGAGTAGCAGAAACTACCCTCCTCACCCGCCACACCAAGGGCTGCTACTTCTGCAAAGTAATGGACGCCCCAAGACTGCAAAGTAATGGACGCCCCTAGACTGCAACGTCTAGTCTCGTCAAAACCTTAAGCCCGCAATCAGGCCACTCTACCTCGGCTGACTCTTAGCAATTCCTCTACGCACCAGGCAGAGCAGCTCCAACCAGACACAAATACACACAGAACACCAGCACACAAGACCAACGTCGCGAACCGGGACAAAAGAAGACTCACAGCGACAAAGAGGACTCCGGGACCACCCCTGCCAATGGGCAAGGCAATGGACAGGGCTCCGAGGGAGAACCTACGGCAGCCCTGGAAAAGCCATGAACCGTGCAGGGTTCCAAAGAGATGTGGCCGCAACTGGCTAGATGGACGGGCAAGAAGCCCCTTTTAAAGGCCTAAAGATGCAGAGGATGTGCGGAACGAGTCCCACAACAGGGATCCAAGAAAACGGAAGAGTACCTCTTCCGGATGGCGAGGCGGGCTGCAAGGCCGCAGCAAAAGCCCGGCGTGCCTTGACCACAAAAGAGGACATCAAGACCTGCAGAAAATTTCAGACGCGGCACGGTGACTAGACAGACTAGACCCCAACAGATACAGGCTGGAACTGCCCTGCCCATTCAGGGTTTGGGCTCAGAAGTACGCCCCTCTGCCTTCACCGGCCCAAAGACGACTCTCCCTGCACAGCCTAGGCTACCCTCAAAACCCCTCCCTGCTAGCCCCAACCCGCCTCCCGCTTCCCACCTCTGCTCCCTCAACTTAGCTTTCAGAGGGCCACGACTCAAGCTGTCCTGGGCCAAAGCAGCTCAAATCACAGCGGCTAACGGTAATAATCCTGCAGTCACGGGGTTCCTCTTCAGCACCTGCAAGAAAAAAACAAAGAGGAAAACACAGTGCCAGCCGTCGGCACCACACCGCCAACATCTTCTACTACGCCCCATCACCCATCGCAAAACCACACGGGCATTCTGCTCACCTGCCCCTTGCTCGCTCAAACGTCAGAACCGGCAGCTGACACGGCCTGGGGCACCTGCAGTTCCAAGACCAAAATCTCCTTTTGTGACCATGAGAAATCTACATTCCCACGCTCCTCCTCACGACGACCCAGTCTCCCCTCAGGCGCTCACCCTCTTCCAGACGCTCCCCGAACAGCACCTGCCAAAACCAAAAACGCTCAGCTGAGTTGCTACATAGCACTTGGATCTTAGACACCACCTCGGACAACCACCTCACCTTCTCACACCGTTTGCTGACACCAAGCTGGGCCCCTCTGACGCCGCAGGCTGAACCTGCAAGAAGAGACCTGCTTAGACACAACCCAAATAGACAGGCAGCTCCCAGCGAATCCCATCTCCCGCTATGTTACCTTCACCGCTCGGCCACCGAACCTCCATCACCTTGGGCTGACACGTCGAGGACGCGCTCCACCTGCAATCCACAAGCAGTCAAGGACGGCTGTACCTTCACGGACTCGAGGACACATGAACAACAACTGCTGCTCCACGCAACTCACCGTTGCTCTCTCCATCCAAGCCAGCTCCTCTGCCACTCTACTGCTTTGCCCACGGCCCCGTACCTTCAAAGCAAAACCAAAACCCATTATCTAGTCGCACAGCCCCCGGCCACATCTTCCCACCGACACCGCAGCAGACCCACCTCGCTAGGGCGCTCGCCCACACGCATCTCCGTCCGTGCCTCTCGGCGCACAGGTCCGGCCTCTACCTCTGAAAAACACAACAGCAAAGACATCACCCTGACGCTCAGCAACGCCCTAAGAAATCCAAGCCTCTCGCTTGCTTTTACTGAGGCCGCCTCTACTGGGCCTTACAGCCACGCTAAGCTAGTCCACAACCAAACCCAAACATGAATTGCCGCTCCCTTCACGTACAAACCCCTTCGCCACCGCTCCAACTGCCTTCTCCCACGCAGTTTTGGTCGTCCCCTCCGTGGCTCCAGAGAGTAGCAGAAACTACCCTCCTCACCCGCCACACCAAGGGCTGCTACTTCTGCAAAGTAATGGACGCCCCAAGACTGCAAAGTAATGGACGCCCCTAGACTGCAACGTCTAGTCTCGTCAAAACCTTAAGCCCGCAATCAGGCCACTCTACCTCGGCTGACTCTTAGCAATTCCTCTACGCACCAGGCAGAGCAGCTCCAACCAGACACAAATACACACAGAACACCAGCACACAAGACCAACGTCGCGAACCGGGACAAAAGAAGACTCACAGCGACAAAGAGGACTCCGGGACCACCCCTGCCAATGGGCAAGGCAATGGACAGGGCTCCGAGGGAGAACCTACGGCAGCCCTGGAAAAGCCATGAACCGTGCAGGGTTCCAAAGAGATGTGGCCGCAACTGGCTAGATGGACGGGCAAGAAGCCCCTTTTAAAGGCCTAAAGATGCAGAGGATGTGCGGAACGAGTCCCACAACAGGGATCCAAGAAAACGGAAGAGTACCTCTTCCGGATGGCGAGGCGGGCTGCAAGGCCGCAGCAAAAGCCCGGCGTGCCTTGACCACAAAAGAGGACATCAAGACCTGCAGAAAATTTCAGACGCGGCACGGTGACTAGACAGACTAGACCCCAACAGATACAGGCTGGAACTGCCCTGCCCATTCAGGGTTTGGGCTCAGAAGTACGCCCCTCTGCCTTCACCGGCCCAAAGACGACTCTCCCTGCACAGCCTAGGCTACCCTCAAAACCCCTCCCTGCTAGCCCCAACCCGCCTCCCGCTTCCCACCTCTGCTCCCTCAACTTAGCTTTCAGAGGGCCACGACTCAAGCTGTCCTGGGCCAAAGCAGCTCAAATCACAGCGGCTAACGGTAATAATCCTGCAGTCACGGGGTTCCTCTTCAGCACCTGCAAGAAAAAAACAAAGAGGAAAACACAGTGCCAGCCGTCGGCACCACACCGCCAACATCTTCTACTACGCCCCATCACCCATCGCAAAACCACACGGGCATTCTGCTCACCTGCCCCTTGCTCGCTCAAACGTCAGAACCGGCAGCTGACACGGCCTGGGGCACCTGCAGTTCCAAGACCAAAATCTCCTTTTGTGACCATGAGAAATCTACATTCCCACGCTCCTCCTCACGACGACCCAGTCTCCCCTCAGGCGCTCACCCTCTTCCAGACGCTCCCCGAACAGCACCTGCCAAAACCAAAAACGCTCAGCTGAGTTGCTACATAGCACTTGGATCTTAGACACCACCTCGGACAACCACCTCACCTTCTCACACCGTTTGCTGACACCAAGCTGGGCCCCTCTGACGCCGCAGGCTGAACCTGCAAGAAGAGACCTGCTTAGACACAACCCAAATAGACAGGCAGCTCCCAGCGAATCCCATCTCCCGCTATGTTACCTTCACCGCTCGGCCACCGAACCTCCATCACCTTGGGCTGACACGTCGAGGACGCGCTCCACCTGCAATCCACAAGCAGTCAAGGACGGCTGTACCTTCACGGACTCGAGGACACATGAACAACAACTGCTGCTCCACGCAACTCACCGTTGCTCTCTCCATCCAAGCCAGCTCCTCTGCCACTCTACTGCTTTGCCCACGGCCCCGTACCTTCAAAGCAAAACCAAAACCCATTATCTAGTCGCACAGCCCCCGGCCACATCTTCCCACCGACACCGCAGCAGACCCACCTCGCTAGGGCGCTCGCCCGCACGCATCTCCGTCCGTGCCTCTCGGCGCACAGGTCCGGCCTCTACCTCTGAAAAACACAACAGCAAAGACATCACCCTGACGCTCAGCAACGCCCTAAGAAATCCAAGCCTCTCGCTTGCTTTTACTGAGGCCGCCTCTACTGGGCCTTACAGCCAAGCAAAGCTAGTCCACAACCAAACCCAAACATGAATTGCCGCTCCCTTCACGTACAAACCCCTTCGCCACCGCTCCAACTGCCTTCTCCCACGCAGTTTTGGTCGTCCCCTCCGTGGCTCCAGAGAGTAGCAGAAACTACCCTCCTCACCCGCCACACCAAGGGCTGCTACTTCTGCAAAGTAATGGACGCCCCAAGACTGCAAAGTAATGGACGCCCCTAGACTGCAACGTCTAGTCTCGTCAAAACCTTAAGCCCGCAATCAGGCCACTCTACCTCGGCTGACTCTTAGCAATTCCTCTACGCACCAGGCAGAGCAGCTCCAACCAGACACAAATACACACAGAACACCAGCACACAAGACCAACGGCGCGAACCGGGACAAAAGAAGACTCACAGCGACAAAGAGGACTCCGGGACCACCCCTGCCAATGGGCAAGGCAATGGACAGGGCTCCGAGGGAGAACCTACGGCAGCCCTGGAAAAGCCATGAACCGTGCAGGGTTCCAAAGAGATGTGGCCGCAACTGGCTAGATGGACGGCCAAGAAGCCCCTTTTAAAGGCCTAAAGATGCAGAGGATGTGCGGAACGAGTCCCACAACAGGGATCCAAGAAAACGGAAGAGTACCTCTTCCGGATGGCGAGGTGGGCTGCAAGGCCGCAGCAAAAGCCCGGCGTGCCTTGACCACAAAAGAGGACATCAAGACCTGCAGAAAATTTCAGACGCGGCACGGTGACTAGACAGACTAGACCCCAACAGATACAGGCTGGAACTGCCCTGCCCATGCAGGGTTTGGGCTCAGAAGTACGCCCCTCTGCCTTCACCGGCCCAAAGACGACTCTCCCTGCACAGCCTAGGCTACCTTCAAAACCCCTCCCTGCTAGCCCCAACCCGCCTCCCGCTTCCCACCTCTGCTCCCTCAACTTAGCTTTCAGAGGGCCACGACTCAAGCTGTCCTGGGCCAAAGCAGCTCAAATCACAGCGGCTAACGGTAATAATCCTGCAGTCACGGGGTTCCTCTTCAGCATCTGCAAGAAAAAAACAAAGAGGAAAACACAGTGCCAGCCGTCGGCACCACACCGCCAACATCTTCTACTACGCCCCGTCACCCATCGCAAAACCACACGGGCATTCTGCTCACCTGCCCCTTGCTCGCTCAAACGTCAGAACCGGCAGCTGACACGGCCTGGGGCACCTGCAGTTCCAAGACCAAAATCTCCTTTTGTGACCATGAGAAATCTACACTCCCACGCTCCTCCTCACGACCACCCAGTCTCCCCTCAGGCGCTCACCCTCTTCCAGACGCTCCCCGAACAGCACCTGCCAAAACCAAAAACGCTCAGCTGAGTTGCTACATAGCACTTGGCTCTTAGACACCACCTCGGACAACCACCTCACCTTCTCACGCCGTTTGCTGACACCAAGCTGGGCCCCTCTGACGCCGCAGGCTGAACCTGCAAGAAGAGACCTGCTTAGACACAACCCAAATAGACAGGCAGCTCCCAGCGAATCCCATCTCCCGCTACGTTACCTTCACCGCTCGGCCACCGAACCTCCATCACCTTGGGCTGACACGTCGAGGACGCGCTCCACCTGCAATCCACAAGCAGTCAAGGACGGCTGTACCTTCACGGACTCGAGGACACATGAACAACAACTGCTGCTCCACGCAACTCACCGTTGCTCTCTCCATCCAAGCCAGCTCCTCTGCCACTCTACTGCTTTGCCCACGGCCCCGTACCTTCAAAGCAAATCCAAAACCCATTATCTAGTCGCACAGCCCCCGGCCACATCTTCCCACCGACACCGCAGCAGACCCACCTCGCTAGGGCGCTCGCCCGCACGCATCTCCGTCCGTGCCTCTCGGCGCACAGGTCCGGCCTCTACCTCTGAAAAACACAACAACAAAGACACCACCCTGATGCTCAGCAACGCCCTAAGAAATCCAAGCCTCTCGCTTGCTTTTACTGAGGCCGCCTCTACTGGGCCTTACAGCCACGCTAAGCTAGTCCACAACCAAACCCAAACATGAATTGCCGCTCCCTTCACGTACAAACCCCTTCGCCACCGCTCCCACTGCCTTCTCCCACGCAGTTTTGGTCGTCCCCTCCGTGGCTCCAGAGAGTAGCAGAAACTACCCTCCTCACCCGCCACACCAAGGGCTGCTACTTCTGCAAAGTAATGGACGCCCCAAGACTGCAAAGTAATGGACGCCCCTAGACTGCAACGTCTAGTCTCGTCAAAACCTTAAGCCCGCAATCAGGCCACTCTACCTCGGCTGACTCTTAGCAATTCCTCTACGCACCAGGCAGAGCAGCTCCAACCAGACACAAATACACACAGAACACCAGCACACAAGACCAACGTCGCGAACCGGGACAAAAGAAGACTCACAGCGACAAAGAGGACTCCGGGACCACCCCTGCCAATGGGCAAGGCAATGGACAGGGCTCCGAGGGAGAACCTCCGGAAGCCCTGGAAAAGCCACGAACCGTGCAGGGTTCCAAAGAGATGTGGCCGCAACTGGCTAGATGGACGGGCAAGAAGCCCCTTTTAAAGGCCTAAAGACGCAGAGGATGTGCGGAACGATTCCCACAACAGGGATCCAAGAAAACGGAAGAGTACCTCTTCCGGATGGCGAGGCGAGCTGCAAGGCCGCAGCAAAAGCCCGGCATGCCTTGACCACAAAAGAGGACATCAAGACCTGCAGAAAATTTCAGACGCGGCACGGTGACTGGATAGACTAGACCCCAACAGATACAGGCTGGAACTGCCCTGCCCATGCAGGGTTTGGGCTCAGAAGTACGCCCCTCTGCCTTCACCGGCCCAAAGACGACTCTCCCTGCACAGCCTAGGCTACCCTAGAAACCCCTCCCTGCTAGCCCCAACCCGCCTCCCGCTTCCCACCTCTGCTCCCTCAACTTAGCTTTCAGAGCGCCACGACTCAAGCTGTCCTGGGCCAAAGCAGCTCAAATCACAGCGGCTAACGGTAATAATCCTGCAGTCACGGGGTTCCTCTTCAGCATCTGCAAGAAAAAAACAAAGAGGAAAACACAGTGCCAGCCGTCGGCACCACACCGCCAACATCTTCTACTATGCCCCATCACCCATCGCAAAACCACACGGGCATTCTGCTCACCTGCCCCTTGCTCGCTCAAACGTCAGAACCGGCAGCTGACACGGCCTGGGGCACCTGCAGTTCCAAGACCAAAATCTCCTTTTGTGACCATGAGAAATCTACACTCCCACGCTCCTCCTCACGACGACCCAGTCTCCCCTCAGGCGCTCACCCTCTTCCAGACGCTCCCCGAACAGCACCTGCCAAAACCAAAAACACTCAGCTGAGTTGCTACATAGCACTTGGATCTTAGACACCACCTCGGACAACCACCTCACCTTCTCACACCGTTTGCTGACACCAAGCTGGGCCCCTCTGACGCCGCAGGCTGAACCTGCAAGAAGAGACCTGCTTAGACACAACACAAATAGACAGGCAGCTCCCAGCGAATCCCATCTCCCGCTACGTTACCTTCACCGCTCGGCCACCGAACCTCCATCACCTTGGGCTGACACGTCGAGGACGCGCTCCACCTGCAATCCACAAGCAGTCAAGGACGGCTGTACCTTCACGGACTCGAGGACACATGAACAACAACTGCTGCTCCACGCAACTCACCGTTGCTCTCTCCATCCAAGCCAGCTCCTCTGCCACTCTACTGCTTTGCCCACGGCCCCGTACCTTCAAAGCAAAACCAAAACCCATTATCTAGTCGCACAGCCCCCGGCCACATCTTCCCACCGACACCGCAGCAGACCCACCTCGCTAGGGCGCTCGCCCACACGCATCTCCGTCCGTGCCTCTCGGCGCACAGGTCCGGCCTCTACCTCTGAAAAACACAACAGCAAAGACATCACCCTGACGCTCAGCAACGCCCTAAGAAATCCAAGCCTCTCGCTTGCTTTTACTGAGGCCGCCTCTACTGGGCCTTACAGCCACGCTAAGCTAGTCCACAACCAAACCCAAACATGAATTGCCGCTCCCTTCACGTACAAACCCCTTCGCCACCGCTCCCACTGCCTTCTCCCACGCAGTTTTGGTCGTCCCCTCCGTGGCTCCAGAGAGTAGCAGAAACTACCCTCCTCACCCGCCACACCAAGGGCTGCTACTTCTGCAAAGTAATGGACGCCCCAAGACTGCAAAGTAATGGACGCCCCTAGACTGCAACGTCTAGTCTCGTCAAAACCTTAAGCCCGCAATCAGGCCACTCTACCTCGGCTGACTCTTAGCAATTCCTCTACGCACCAGGCAGAGCAGCTCCAACCAGACACAAATACACACAGAACACCAGCACACAAGACCAACGTCGCGAACCGGGACAAAAGAAGACTCACAGCGACAAAGAGGACTCCGGGACCACCCCTGCCAATGGGCAAGGCAATGGACAGGGCTCCGAGGGAGAACCTACGGCAGCCCTGGAAAAGCCATGAACCGTGCAGGGTTCCAAAGAGATGTGGCCGCAACTGGCTAGATGGACGGGCAAGAAGCCCCTTTTAAAGGCCTAAAGATGCAGAGGATGTGCGGAACGAGTCCCACAACAGGGATCCAAGAAAACGGAAGAGTACCTCTTCCGGATGGCGAGGCGGGCTGCAAGGCCGCAGCAAAAGCCCGGCGTGCCTTGACCACAAAAGAGGACATCAAGACCTGCAGAAAATTTCAGACGCGGCACGGTGACTAGACAGACTAGACCCCAACAGATACAGGCTGGAACTGCCCTGCCCATTCAGGGTTTGGGCTCAGAAGTACGCCCCTCTGCCTTCACCGGCCCAAAGACGACTCTCCCTGCACAGCCTAGGCTACCCTCAAAACCCCTCCCTGCTAGCCCCAACCCGCCTCCCGCTTCCCACCTCTGCTCCCTCAACTTAGCTTTCAGAGGGCCACGACTCAAGCTGTCCTGGGCCAAAGCAGCTCAAATCACAGCGGCTAACGGTAATAATCCTGCAGTCACGGGGTTCCTCTTCAGCACCTGCAAGAAAAAAACAAAGAGGAAAACACAGTGCCAGCCGTCGGCACCACACCGCCAACATCTTCTACTACGCCCCATCACCCATCGCAAAACCACACGGGCATTCTGCTCACCTGCCCCTTGCTCGCTCAAACGTCAGAACCGGCAGCTGACACGGCCTGGGGCACCTGCAGTTCCAAGACCAAAATCTCCTTTTGTGACCATGAGAAATCTACATTCCCACGCTCCTCCTCACGACGACCCAGTCTCCCCTCAGGCGCTCACCCTCTTCCAGACGCTCCCCGAACAGCACCTGCCAAAACCAAAAACGCTCAGCTGAGTTGCTACATAGCACTTGGATCTTAGACACCACCTCGGACAACCACCTCACCTTCTCACACCGTTTGCTGACACCAAGCTGGGCCCCTCTGACGCCGCAGGCTGAACCTGCAAGAAGAGACCTGCTTAGACACAACCCAAATAGACAGGCAGCTCCCAGCGAATCCCATCTCCCGCTATGTTACCTTCACCGCTCGGCCACCGAACCTCCATCACCTTGGGCTGACACGTCGAGGACGCGCTCCACCTGCAATCCACAAGCAGTCAAGGACGGCTGTACCTTCACGGACTCGAGGACACATGAACAACAACTGCTGCTCCACGCAACTCACCGTTGCTCTCTCCATCCAAGCCAGCTCCTCTGCCACTCTACTGCTTTGCCCACGGCCCCGTACCTTCAAAGCAAAACCAAAACCCATTATCTAGTCGCACAGCCCCCGGCCACATCTTCCCACCGACACCGCAGCAGACCCACCTCGCTAGGGCGCTCGCCCGCACGCATCTCCGTCCGTGCCTCTCGGCGCACAGGTCCGGCCTCTACCTCTGAAAAACACAACAGCAAAGACATCACCCTGACGCTCAGCAACGCCCTAAGAAATCCAAGCCTCTCGCTTGCTTTTACTGAGGCCGCCTCTACTGGGCCTTACAGCCAAGCAAAGCTAGTCCACAACCAAACCCAAACATGAATTGCCGCTCCCTTCACGTACAAACCCCTTCGCCACCGCTCCAACTGCCTTCTCCCACGCAGTTTTGGTCGTCCCCTCCGTGGCTCCAGAGAGTAGCAGAAACTACCCTCCTCACCCGCCACACCAAGGGCTGCTACTTCTGCAAAGTAATGGACGCCCCAAGACTGCAAAGTAATGGACGCCCCTAGACTGCAACGTCTAGTCTCGTCAAAACCTTAAGCCCGCAATCAGGCCACTCTACCTCGGCTGACTCTTAGCAATTCCTCTACGCACCAGGCAGAGCAGCTCCAACCAGACACAAATACACACAGAACACCAGCACACAAGACCAACGGCGCGAACCGGGACAAAAGAAGACTCACAGCGACAAAGAGGACTCCGGGACCACCCCTGCCAATGGGCAAGGCAATGGACAGGGCTCCGAGGGAGAACCTACGGCAGCCCTGGAAAAGCCATGAACCGTGCAGGGTTCCAAAGAGATGTGGCCGCAACTGGCTAGATGGACGGCCAAGAAGCCCCTTTTAAAGGCCTAAAGATGCAGAGGATGTGCGGAACGAGTCCCACAACAGGGATCCAAGAAAACGGAAGAGTACCTCTTCCGGATGGCGAGGTGGGCTGCAAGGCCGCAGCAAAAGCCCGGCGTGCCTTGACCACAAAAGAGGACATCAAGACCTGCAGAAAATTTCAGACGCGGCACGGTGACTAGACAGACTAGACCCCAACAGATACAGGCTGGAACTGCCCTGCCCATGCAGGGTTTGGGCTCAGAAGTACGCCCCTCTGCCTTCACCGGCCCAAAGACGACTCTCCCTGCACAGCCTAGGCTACCTTCAAAACCCCTCCCTGCTAGCCCCAACCCGCCTCCCGCTTCCCACCTCTGCTCCCTCAACTTAGCTTTCAGAGGGCCACGACTCAAGCTGTCCTGGGCCAAAGCAGCTCAAATCACAGCGGCTAACGGTAATAATCCTGCAGTCACGGGGTTCCTCTTCAGCATCTGCAAGAAAAAAACAAAGAGGAAAACACAGTGCCAGCCGTCGGCACCACACCGCCAACATCTTCTACTACGCCCCGTCACCCATCGCAAAACCACACGGGCATTCTGCTCACCTGCCCCTTGCTCGCTCAAACGTCAGAACCGGCAGCTGACACGGCCTGGGGCACCTGCAGTTCCAAGACCAAAATCTCCTTTTGTGACCATGAGAAATCTACACTCCCACGCTCCTCCTCACGACCACCCAGTCTCCCCTCAGGCGCTCACCCTCTTCCAGACGCTCCCCGAACAGCACCTGCCAAAACCAAAAACGCTCAGCTGAGTTGCTACATAGCACTTGGCTCTTAGACACCACCTCGGACAACCACCTCACCTTCTCACGCCGTTTGCTGACACCAAGCTGGGCCCCTCTGACGCCGCAGGCTGAACCTGCAAGAAGAGACCTGCTTAGACACAACCCAAATAGACAGGCAGCTCCCAGCGAATCCCATCTCCCGCTACGTTACCTTCACCGCTCGGCCACCGAACCTCCATCACCTTGGGCTGACACGTCGAGGACGCGCTCCACCTGCAATCCACAAGCAGTCAAGGACGGCTGTACCTTCACGGACTCGAGGACACATGAACAACAACTGCTGCTCCACGCAACTCACCGTTGCTCTCTCCATCCAAGCCAGCTCCTCTGCCACTCTACTGCTTTGCCCACGGCCCCGTACCTTCAAAGCAAATCCAAAACCCATTATCTAGTCGCACAGCCCCCGGCCACATCTTCCCACCGACACCGCAGCAGACCCACCTCGCTAGGGCGCTCGCCCGCACGCATCTCCGTCCGTGCCTCTCGGCGCACAGGTCCGGCCTCTACCTCTGAAAAACACAACAACAAAGACACCACCCTGATGCTCAGCAACGCCCTAAGAAATCCAAGCCTCTCGCTTGCTTTTACTGAGGCCGCCTCTACTGGGCCTTACAGCCACGCTAAGCTAGTCCACAACCAAACCCAAACATGAATTGCCGCTCCCTTCACGTACAAACCCCTTCGCCACCGCTCCCACTGCCTTCTCCCACGCAGTTTTGGTCGTCCCCTCCGTGGCTCCAGAGAGTAGCAGAAACTACCCTCCTCACCCGCCACACCAAGGGCTGCTACTTCTGCAAAGTAATGGACGCCCCAAGACTGCAAAGTAATGGACGCCCCTAGACTGCAACGTCTAGTCTCGTCAAAACCTTAAGCCCGCAATCAGGCCACTCTACCTCGGCTGACTCTTAGCAATTCCTCTACGCACCAGGCAGAGCAGCTCCAACCAGACACAAATACACACAGAACACCAGCACACAAGACCAACGTCGCGAACCGGGACAAAAGAAGACTCACAGCGACAAAGAGGACTCCGGGACCACCCCTGCCAATGGGCAAGGCAATGGACAGGGCTCCGAGGGAGAACCTCCGGAAGCCCTGGAAAAGCCACGAACCGTGCAGGGTTCCAAAGAGATGTGGCCGCAACTGGCTAGATGGACGGGCAAGAAGCCCCTTTTAAAGGCCTAAAGACGCAGAGGATGTGCGGAACGATTCCCACAACAGGGATCCAAGAAAACGGAAGAGTACCTCTTCCGGATGGCGAGGCGAGCTGCAAGGCCGCAGCAAAAGCCCGGCATGCCTTGACCACAAAAGAGGACATCAAGACCTGCAGAAAATTTCAGACGCGGCACGGTGACTAGACAGACTAGACCCCAACAGATACAGGCTGGAACTGCCCTGCCCATGCAGGGTTTGGGCTCAGAAGTACGCCCCTCTGCCTTCACCGGCCCAAAGACGACTCTCCCTGCACAGCCTAGGCTACCTTCAAAACCCCTCCCTGCTAGCCCCAACCCGCCTCCCGCTTCCCACCTCTGCTCCCTCAACTTAGCTTTCAGAGCGCCACGACTCAAGCTGTCCTGGGCCAAAGCAGCTCAAATCACAGCGGCTAACGGTAATAATCCTGCAGTCACGGGGTTCCTCTTCAGCATCTGCAAGAAAAAAACAAAGAGGAAAACACAGTGCCAGCTGTCGGCACCACACCGCCAACATCTTCTACTACGCCCCATCACCCATCGCAAAACCACACGGGCATTCTGCTCACCTGCCCCTTGCTCGCTCAAACGTCAGAACCGGCAGCTGATACGGCCTGGGGCACCTGCAGTTCCAAGACCAAAATCTCCTTTTGTGACCATGAGAAATCTACACTCCCACGCTCCTCCTCACGACGACCCAGTCTCCCCTCAGGCGCTCACCCTCTTCCAGACGCTCCCCGAACAGCACCTGCCAAAACCAAAAACGCTCAGCTGAGTTGCTACATAGCACTTGGCTCTTAGACACCACCTCGGACAACCACCTCACCTTCTCACGCCGTTTGCTGACACCAAGCTGGGCCCCTCTGACGCCGCAGGCTGAACCTGCAAGAAGAGACCTGCTTAGACACAACCCAAATAGACAGGCAGCTCCCAGCGAATCCCATCTCCCGCTACGTTACCTTCACCGCTCGGCCACCGAACCTCCATCACCTTGGGCTGACACGTCGAGGACGCGCTCCACCTGCAATCCACAAGCAGTCAAGGACGGCTGTACCTTCACGGACTCGAGGACACATGAACAACAACTGCTGCTCCACGCAACTCACCGTTGCTCTCTCCATCCAAGCCAGCTCCTCTGCCACTCTACTGCTTTGCCCACGGCCCCGTACCATCAAAGCAAATCCAAAACCCATTATCTAGTCGCACAGCCCCCGGCCACATCTTCCCACCGACACCGCAGCAGACCCACCTCGCTAGGGCGCTCGCCCGCACGCATCTCCGTCCGTGCCTCTCGGCGCACAGGTCCGGCCTCTACCTCTGAAAAACACAACAACAAAGACACCACCCTGATGCTCAGCAACGCCCTAAGAAATCCAAGCCTCTCGCTTGCTTTTACTGAGGCCGCCTCTACTGGGCCTTACAGCCACGCTAAGCTAGTCCACAACCAAACCCAAACATGAATTGCCGCTCCCTTCACGTACAAACCCCTTCGCCACCGCTCCCACTGCCTTCTCCCACGCAGTTTTGGTCGTCCCCTCCGTGGCTCCAGAGAGTAGCAGAAACTACCCTCCTCACCCGCCACACCAAGGGCTGCTACTTCTGCAAAGTAATGGACGCCCCAAGACTGCAAAGTAATGGACGCCCCTAGACTGCAACGTCTAGTCTCGTCAAAACCTTAAGCCCGCAATCAGGCCACTCTACCTCGGCTGACTCTTAGCAATTCCTCTACGCACCAGGCAGAGCAGCTCCAACCAGACACAAATACACACAGAACACCAGCACACAAGACCAACGTCGCGAACCGGGACAAAAGAAGACTCACAGCGACAAAGAGGACTCCGGGACCACCCCTGCCAATGGGCAAGGCAATGGACAGGGCTCCGAGGGAGAACCTCCGGAAGCCCTGGAAAAGCCACGAACCGTGCAGGGTTCCAAAGAGATGTGGCCGCAACTGGCTAGATGGACGGGCAAGAAGCCCCTTTTAAAGGCCTAAAGACGCAGAGGATGTGCGGAACGATTCCCACAACAGGGATCCAAGAAAACGGAAGAGTACCTCTTCCGGATGGCGAGGCGAGCTGCAAGGCCGCAGCAAAAGCCCGGCATGCCTTGACCACAAAAGAGGACATCAAGACCTGCAGAAAATTTCAGACGCGGCACGGTGACTGGATAGACTAGACCCCAACAGATACAGGCTGGAACTGCCCTGCCCATGCAGGGTTTGGGCTCA
This sequence comes from Phaenicophaeus curvirostris, assembly GCF_032191515.1. NCBI lineage: Eukaryota > Metazoa > Chordata > Aves > Cuculiformes > Cuculidae > Phaenicophaeus > Phaenicophaeus curvirostris. The sequence continues at coordinate 78,514 of NW_027206689.1, forward strand.
GAAGTACGCCCCTCTGCCTTCACCGGCCCAAAGACGACTCTCCCTGCACAGCCTAGGCTACCTTCAAAACCCCTCCCTGCTAGCCCCAACCCGCCTCCCGCTTCCCACCTCTGCTCCCTCAACTTAGCTTTCAGAGCGCCACGACTCAAGCTGTCCTGGGCCAAAGCAGCTCAAATCACAGCGGCTAACGGTAATAATCCTGCAGTCACGGGGTTCCTCTTCAGCATCTGCAAGAAAAAAACAAAGAGGAAAACACAGTGCCAGCCGTCGGCACCACACCGCCAACATCTTCTACTACGCCCCATCACCCATCGCAAAACCACACGGGCATTCTGCTCACCTGCCCCTTGCTCGCTCAAACGTCAGAACCGGCAGCTGACACGGCCTGGGGCACCTGCAGTTCCAAGACCAAAATCTCCTTTTGTGACCATGAGAAATCTACACTCCCACGCTCCTCCTCACGACCACCCAGTCTCCCCTCAGGCGCTCACCCTCTTCCAGACGCTCCCCGAACAGCACCTGCCAAAACCAAAAACACTCAGCTGAGTTGCTACATAGCACTTGGATCTTAGACACCACCTCGGACAACCACCTCACCTTCTCACACCGTTTGCTGACACCAAGCTGGGCCCCTCTGACGCCGCAGGCTGAACCTGCAAGAAGAGACCTGCTTAGACACAACCCAAATAGACAGGCAGCTCCCAGCGAATCCCATCTCCCGCTACGTTACCTTCACCGCTCGGCCACCGAACCTCCATCACCTTGGGCTGACACGTCGAGGACGCGCTCCACCTGCAATCCACAAGCAGTCAAGGACGGCTGTACCTTCACGGACTCGAGGACACATGAACAACAACTGCTGCTCCACGCAACTCACCGTTGCTCTCTCCATCCAAGCCAGCTCCTCTGCCACTCTACTGCTTTGCCCACGGCCCCGTACCTTCAAAGCAAAACCAAAACCCATTATCTAGTCGCACAGCCCCCGGCCACATCTTCCCACCGACACCGCAGCAGACCCACCTCGCTAGGGCGCTCGCCCACACGCATCTCCGTCCGTGCCTCTCGGCGCACAGGTCCGGCCTCTACCTCTGAAAAACACAACAGCAAAGACATCACCCTGACGCTCAGCAACGCCCTAAGAAATCCAAGCCTCTCGCTTGCTTTTACTGAGGCCGCCTCTACTGGGCCTTACAGCCACGCTAAGCTAGTCCACAACCAAACCCAAACATGAATTGCCGCTCCCTTCACGTACAAACCCCTTCGCCACCGCTCCCACTGCCTTCTCCCACGCAGTTTTGGTCGTCCCCTCCGTGGCTCCAGAGAGTAGCAGAAACTACCCTCCTCACCCGCCACACCAAGGGCTGCTACTTCTGCAAAGTAATGGACGCCCCAAGACTGCAAAGTAATGGACGCCCCTAGACTGCAACGTCTAGTCTCGTCAAAACCTTAAGCCCGCAATCAGGCCACTCTACCTCGGCTGACTCTTAGCAATTCCTCTACGCACCAGGCAGAGCAGCTCCAACCAGACACAAATACACACAGAACACCAGCACACAAGACCAACGGCGCGAACCGGGACAAAAGAAGACTCACAGCGACAAAGAGGACTCCGGGACCACCCCTGCCAATGGGCAAGGCAATGGACAGGGCTCCGAGGGAGAACCTACGGCAGCCCTGGAAAAGCCACGAACCGTGCAGGGTTCCAAAGAGATGTGGCCGCAACTGGCTAGATGGACGGGCAAGAAGCCCCTTTTAAAGGCCTAAAGATGCAGAGGATGTGCGGAACGAGTCCCACAACAGGGATCCAAGAAAACGGAAGAGTACCTCTTCCGGATGGCGAGGCGGGCTGCAAGGCCGCAGCAAAAGCCCGGCGTGCCTTGACCACAAAAGAGGACATCAAGACCTGCAGAAAATTTCAGACGCGGCACGGTGACTAGACAGACTAGACCCCAACAGATACAGGCTGGAACTGCCCTGCCCATTCAGGGTTTGGGCTCAGAAGTACGCCCCTCTGCCTTCACCGGCCCAAAGACGACTCTCCCTGCACAGCCTAGGCTACCCTCAAAACCCCTCCCTGCTAGCCCCAACCCGCCTCCCGCTTCCCACCTCTGCTCCCTCAACTTAGCTTTCAGAGGGCCACGACTCAAGCTGTCCTGGGCCAAAGCAGCTCAAATCACAGCGGCTAACGGTAATAATCCTGCAGTCACGGGGTTCCTCTTCAGCACCTGCAAGAAAAAAACAAAGAGGAAAACACAGTGCCAGCCGTCGGCACCACACCGCCAACATCTTCTACTACGCCCCATCACCCATCGCAAAACCACACGGGCATTCTGCTCACCTGCCCCTTGCTCGCTCAAACGTCAGAACCGGCAGCTGACACGGCCTGGGGCACCTGCAGTTCCAAGACCAAAATCTCCTTTTGTGACCATGAGAAATCTACATTCCCACGCTCCTCTTCACGACGACCCAGTCTCCCCTCAGGCGCTCACCCTCTTCCAGACGCTCCCCGAACAGCACCTGCCAAAACCAAAAACACTCAGCTGAGTTGCTACATAGCACTTGGATCTTAGACACCACCTCGGACAACCACCTCACCTTCTCACACCGTTTGCTGACACCAAGCTGGGCCCCTCTGACGCCGCAGGCTGAACCTGCAAGAAGAGACCTGCTTAGACACAACCCAAATAGACAGGCAGCTCCCAGCGAATCCCATCTCCCGCTACGTTACCTTCACCGCTCGGCCAGCGAACCTCCATCACCTTGGGCTGACACGTCGAGGACGCGCTCCACCTGCAATCCACAAGCAGTCAAGGACGGCTGTACCTTCACGGACTCGAGGACACATGAACAACAACTGCTGCTCCACGCAACTCACCGTTGCTCTCTCCATCCAAGCCAGCTCCTCTGCCACTCTACTGCTTTGCCCACGGCCCCGTACCTTCAAAGCAAAACCAAAACCCATTATCTAGTCGCACAGCCCCCGGCCACATCTTCCCACCGACACCGCAGCAGACCCACCTCGCTAGGGCGCTCGCCCGCACGCATCTCCGTCCGTGCCTCTCGGCGCACAGGTCCGGCCTCTACCTCTGAAAAACACAACAGCAAAGACATCACCCTGACGCTCAGCAACGCCCTAAGAAATCCAAGCCTCTCGCTTGCTTTTACTGAGGCCGCCTCTACTGGGCCTTACAGCCAAGCAAAGCTAGTCCACAACCAAACCCAAACATGAATTGCCGCTCCCTTCACGTACAAACCCCTTCGCCACCGCTCCAACTGCCTTCTCCCACGCAGTTTTGGTCGTCCCCTCCGTGGCTCCAGAGAGTAGCAGAAACTACCCTCCTCACCCGCCACACCAAGGGCTGCTACTTCTGCAAAGTAATGGACGCCCCTAGACTGCAACGTCTAGTCTCGTCAAAACCTTAAGCCTGCAATCAGGCCACTCTACCTCGGCTGACTCTTAGCAATTCCTCTACGCACCAGGCAGAGCAGCTCCAACCAGACACAAATACACACAGAACACCAGCACACAAGACCAACGTCGCGAACCGGGACAAAAGAAGACTCACAGCGACAAAGAGGACTCCGGGACCACCCCTGCCAATGGGCAAGGCAATGGACAGGGCTCCGAGGGAGAACCTACGGCAGCCCTGGAAAAGCCATGAACCGTGCAGGGTTCCAAAGAGATGTGGCCGCAACTGGCTAGATGGACGGGCAAGAAGCCCCTTTTAAAGGCCTAAAGATGCAGAGGATGTGCGGAACGAGTCCCACAACAGGGATCCAAGAAAACGGAAGAGTACCTCTTCCGGATGGCGAGGTGGGCTGCAAGGCCGCAGCAAAAGCCCGGCGTGCCTTGACCACAAAAGAGGACATCAAGACCTGCAGAAAATTTCAGACGCGGCACGGTGACTAGACAGACTAGACCCCAACAGATACAGGCTGGAACTGCCCTGCCCATGCAGGGTTTGGGCTCAGAAGTACGCCCCTCTGCCTTCACCGGCCCAAAGACGACTCTCCCTGCACAGCCTAGGCTACCCTCAAAACCCCTCCCTGCTAGCCCCAACCCGCCTCCCGCTTCCCACCTCTGCTCCCTCAACTTAGCTTTCAGAGGGCCACGACTCAAGCTGTCCTGGGCCAAAGCAGCTCAAATCACAGCGGCTAACGGTAATAATCCTGCAGTCACGGGGTTCCTCTTCAGCATCTGCAAGAAAAAAACAAAGAGGAAAACACAGTGCCAGCCGTCGGCACCACACCGCCAACATCTTCTACTACGCCCCGTCACCCATCGCAAAACCACACGGGCATTCTGCTCACCTGCCCCTTGCTCGCTCAAACGTCAGAACCGGCAGCTGACACGGCCTGGGGCACCTGCAGTTCCAAGACCAAAATCTCCTTTTGTGACCATGAGAAATCTACACTCCCACGCTCCTCCTCACGACCACCCAGTCTCCCCTCAGGCGCTCACCCTCTTCCAGAAGCTCCCCGAACAGCACCTGCCAAAACCAAAAACGCTCAGCTGAGTTGCTACATAGCACTTGGCTCTTAGACACCACCTCGGACAACCACCTCATCTTCTCACACCGTTTGCTGACACCAAGCTGGGCCCCTCTGACGCCGCAGGCTGAACCTGCAAGAAGAGACCTGCTTAGACACAACACAAATAGACAGGCAGCTCCCAGCGAATCCCATCTCCCGCTACGTTACCTTCACCGCTCGGCCACCGAACCTCCATCACCTTGGGCTGACACGTCGAGGACGCGCTCCACCTGCAATCCACAAGCAGTCAAGGACGGCTGTACCTTCACGGACTCGAGGACACATGAACAACAACTGCTGCTCCACGCAACTCACCGTTGCTCTCTCCATCCAAGCCAGCTCCTCTGCCACTCTACTGCTTTGCCCACGGCCCCGTACCTTCAAAGCAAAACCAAAACCCATTATCTAGTCGCACAGCCCCCGGCCACATCTTCCCACCGACACCGCAGCAGACCCACCTTGCTAGGGCGCTCGCCCGCACGCATCTCCGTCCGTGCCTCTCGGCGCACAGGTCCGGCCTCTACATCTGAAAAACACAACAGCAAAGACATCACCCTGACGCTCAGCAACGCCCTAAGAAATCCAAGCCTCCCGCTTGCTTTTACTGAGGCCGCCTCTACTGGGCCTTACAGCCACGCTAAGCTAGTCCACAACCAAACCCAAACATGAATTGCCGCTCCCTTCACGTACAAACCCCTTCGCCACCGCTCCCACTGCCTTCTCCCACGCAGTTTTGGTCGTCCCCTCCGTGGCTCCAGAGAGTAGCAGAAACTACCCTCCTCACCCGCCACACCAAGGGCTGCTACTTCTGCAAAGTAATGGACGCCCCTAGACTGCAACGTCTAGTCTCGTCAAAACCTTAAGCCCGCAATCAGGCCACTCTACCTCGGCTGACTCTTAGCAATTCCTCTACGCACCAGGCAGAGCAGCTCCAACCAGACACAAATACACACAGAACACCAGCACACAAGACCAACGTCGCGAACCGGGACAAAAGAAGACTCACAGCGACAAAGAGGACTCCGGGACCACCCCTGCCAATGGGCAAGGCAATGGACAGGGCTCCGAGGGAGAACCTACGGCAGCCCTGGAAAAGCCATGAACCGTGCAGGGTTCCAAAGAGATGTGGCCGCAACTGGCTAGATGGACGGGCAAGAAGCCCCTTTTAAAGGCCTAAAGATGCAGAGGCTGTGCGGAACGAGTCCCACAACAGGGATCCAAGAAAACGGAAGAGTACCTCTTCCGGATGGCGAGGTGGGCTGCAAGGCCGCAGCAAAAACCCGGCGTGCCTTGACCACAAAAGAGGACATCAAGACCTGCAGAAAATTTCAGACGCGGCACGGTGACTAGACAGACTAGACCCCAACAGATACAGGCTGGAACTGCCCTGCCCATTCAGGGTTTGGGCTCAGAAGTACGCCCCTCTGCCTTCACCGGCCCAAAGACGACTCTCCCTGCACAGCCTAGGCTAACCTCAAAACCCCTCCCTGCTAGCCCCAACCCGCCTCCCGCTTCCCACCTCTGCTCCCTCAACTTAGCTTTCAGAGGGCCACGACTCAAGCTGTCCTGGGCCAAAGCAGCTCAAATCACAGCGGCTAACGGTAATAATCCTGCAGTCACGGGGTTCCTCTTCAGCATCTGCAAGAAAAAATCAAAGAGGAAAACACAGTGCCAGCCGTCGGCACCACACCGCCAACATCTTCTACTACGCCCCGTCACCCATCGCAAAACCACACGGGCATTCTGCTCACCTGCCCCTTGCTCGCTCAAACGTCAGAACCGGCAGCTGACACGGCCTGGGGCACCTGCAGTTCCAAGACCAAAATCTCCTTTTGTGACCATGAGAAATCTACACTCCCACGCTCCTCCTCACGACGACCCAGTCTCCCCTCAGGCGCTCACCCTCTTCCAGACGCTCCCCGAACAGCACCTGCCAAAACCAAAAACGCTCAGCTGAGTTGCTACATAGCACTTGGCTCTTAGACACCACCTCGGACAACCACCTCACCTTCTCACGCCGTTTGCTGACACCAAGCTGGGCCCCTCTGACGCCGCAGGCTGAACCTGCAAGAAGACACCTGTTTAGACACAACCCAAATAGACAGACAGCTCCCAGCGAATCCCATCTCCCGCTACGTTACCTTCACCGCTCGGCCACCGAACCTCCATCACCTTGGGCTGACACGTCGAGGACGCGCTCCACCTGCAATCCACAAGCAGTCAAGGACGGCTGTACCTTCACGGACTCGAGGACACATGAACAACAACTGCTGCTCCACGCAACTCACCGTTGCTCTCTCCATCCAAGCCAGCTCCTCTGCCACTCTACTGCTTTGCCCACAGCCCCGTACCTTCAAAGCAAAACCAAAACCCATTATCTAGTCGCACAGCCCCCGGCCACATCTTCCCACCGACACCGCAGCAGACCCACCTCGCTAGGGCGCTCGCCCGCACGCATCTCCGTCCGTGCCTCTCGGCGCACAGGTCCGGCCTCTACCTCTGAAAACCACAACAGCAAAGACATCACCCTGACGCTCAGCAACGCCCTAAGAAATCCAAGCCTCTCGCTTGCTTTTACTGAGGCCGCCTCTACTGGGCCTTACAGCCACGCTAAGCTAGTCCACAACCAAACCCAAACATGAATTGCCGCTCCCTTCACGTACAAACCCCTTCGCCACCGCTCCAACTGCCTTCTCCCACGCAGTTTTGGTCGTCCCCTCCGTGGCTCCAGAGAGTAGCAGAAACTACCCTCCTCACCCGCCACACCAAGGGCTGCTACTTCTGCAAAGTAATGGACGCCCCAAGACTGCAAAGTAATGGACGCCCCTAGACTGCAACGTCTAGTCTCGTCAAAACCTTAAGCCCGCAATCAGGCCACTCTACCTCGGCTGACTCTTAGCAATTCCTCTACGCACCAGGCAGAGCAGCTCCAACCAGACACAAATACACACAGAACACCAGCACACAAGACCAACGGCGCGAACCGGGACAAAAGAAGACTCACAGCGACAAAGAGGACTCCGGGACCACCCCTGCCAATGGGCAAGGCAATGGACAGGGCTCCGAGGGAGAACCTACGGCAGCCCTGGAAAAGCCATGAACCGTGCAGGGTTCCAAAGAGATGTGGCCGCAACTGGCTAGATGGACGGGCAAGTAGCCCCTTTTAAAGGCCTAAAGATGCAGAGGATGTGCGGAACGAGTCCCACAAAAGGGATCCAAGAAAACGGAAGAGTACCTCTTCCGGATGGCGAGGCGGGCTGCAAGGCCGCAGCAAAAGCCCGGCGTGCCTTGACCACAAAAGAGGACATCAAGACCTGCAGAAAATTTCAGACGCGGCACGGTGACTAGACAGACCAGACCCCAACAGATACAGGCTGGAACTGCCCTGCCCATGCAGGGTTTGGGCTCAGAAGTACGCCCCTCTGCCTTCACTGGCCCAAAGACGACTCCTCCCTGCACAGCCTAGGCTACCTTCAAAACCCCTCCCTGCTAGCCCCAACCCGTCTCCCGCTTCCCACCTCTGCTCCCTCAACTTAGCTTTCAGAGGGCCACGACTCAAGCTGTCCTGGGCCAAAGCAGCTCAAATCACAGCGGCTAACGGTAATAATCCTGCAGTCACGGGGTTCCTCTTCAGCATCTGCAAGAAAAAAACAAAGAGGAAAACACAGTGCCAGCCGTCGGCACCACACCGCCAACATCTTCTACTACGCCCCATCACCCATCGCAAAACCACACGGGCATTCTGCTCACCTGCCCCTTGCTCGCTCAAACGTCAGAACCGGCAGCTGACACGGCCTGGGGCACCTGCAGTTCCAAGACCAAAATCTCCTTTTGTGACCATGAGAAATCTACATTCCCACGCTCCTCCTCACGACGACCCAGTCTCCCCTCAGGCGCTCACCCTCTTCCAGACCCTCCCCGAACAGCACCTGCCAAAACCAAAAACGCTCAGCTGAGTTGCTACATAGCACTTGGCTCTTAGACACCACCTCGGACAACCACCTCACCTTCTCACGCCGTTTGCTGACACCAAGCTGGGTTCCTCTGACGCCGCAGGCTGAACCTGCAAGGAGAGACCTGCTTAGACACAACACAAATAGACAGGCAGCTCCCAGCGAATCCCATCTCCCGCTACGTTACCTTCACCGCTCAGCCACCGAACCTCCATCACCTTGGGCTGACACGTCGAGGACGCGCTCCACCTGCAATCCACAAGCAGTCAAGGACGGCTGTACCTTCACGGACTCGAGGACACATGAACAACAACTGCTGCTCCACGCAACTCACCGTTGCTCTCTCCATCCAAGCCAGCTCCTCTGCCACTGTACTGCTTTGCCCACAGCCCCGTACCTTCAAAGCAAAACCAAAACCCATTATCTAGTCGCACAGCCCCCGGCCACATCTTCCCACCGACACCGCAGCAGACCCACCTCGCTAGGGCGCTCGCCCACACACATCTCCGTCCGTGCCTCTCGGCGCACAGGTCTGGCCTCTACATCTGAAAAACACAACAGCAAAGACATCACCCTGACGCTCAGCAACACCCTAAGAAATCCAAGCCTCTCGCTTGCTTTTACTGAGGCCGCCTCTACTGGGCCTTACAGCCAAGCAAAGCTAGTCCACAACCAAACCCAAACATGAATTGCCGCTCCCTTCACGTACAAACCCCTTCGCCACCGCTCCAACTGCCTTCTCCCACGCAGTTTTGCTCATCCCCTCCGTGGCTCCAGAGAGTAGCAGAAACTACCCTCCTCACCCGCCACACCAAGGGCTGCTACTTCTGCAAAATAATGGATGCCCCAAGACTGCAAAGTAATGGACGCCCCTAGACTGCAACGTCTAGTCTCGTCAAAACCTTAAGCCCGCAATCAGGCCACTCTACCTCGGCTGACTCTTAGCAATTCCTTTACGCACCAGGCAGAGCAGCTCCAACCAGACACAAATACACACAGACACCAGCACACAAGACCAACGTCGCGAACCGGGACAAAAGAAGACTCACAGCGACAAAGAGGACTCTGGGACCACCCCTGCCAATGGGCAAGGCAATGGACAGGGCTCCGAGGGAGAACCTACGGCAGCCCTGGAAAAGCCACGAACCGTGCAGGGTTCCAAAGAGATGTGGCCGCAACTGGCTAGATGGACGGGCAAGAAGCCCCTTTTAAAGGCCTAAAGACGCAGAGGATGTGCGGAACATGTCCCACAACAGGGATCCAAGAAAACGGAAGAGTACCTCTTCCGGATGGCGAGGTGAGCTGCAAGGCCGCAGCAAAAGCCCGGCATGCCTTGACCACAAAAGAGGACATCAAGACCTGCAGAAATATTCAGACGCGGCACGGTGACTAGACAGACCAGACCCCAACAGATACAGGCTGGAACTGCCCTGCCCATGCAGGGTTTGGGCTCAGAAGTACGCCCCTCTGCCTTCACCGGCCCAAAGACGACTCTCCCTGCACAGCCTAGGCTACCTTCAAAACCCCTCCCTGCTAGCCCCAACCCGCCTCCCGCTTCCCACCTCTGCTCCCTCAACTTAGCTTTCAGAGGGCCACGACTCAAGCTGTCCTGGGCCAAAGCAGCTCAAATCACAGCGGCTAATGGTAATAATCCTGCAGTCACGGGGTTCCTCTTCAGCATCTGCAAGAAAAAAACAAAGAGGAAAACACAGTGCCAGCCGTCGGCACCACACCGCCAACATCTTCTACTACGCCCCGTCACCCATCGCAAAACCACACGGGCATTCTGCTCACCTGCCCCTTGCTCGCTCAAACGTCAGAACCGGCAGCTGACACGGCCTGGGGCACCTGCAGTTCCAAGACCAAAATCTCCTTTTGTGACCATGAGAAATCTACACTCCCACGCTCCTCCTCACAACGACCCAGTCTCCCCTCAGGCGCTCACCCTCTTCCAGACCCTCCCCGAACAGCACCTGCCAAAACCAAAAACGCTCAGCTGAGTTGCTACATAGCACTTGGCTCTTAGACACCACCTCGGACAACCACCTCACCTTCTCACACCGTTTGCTGACACCAAGCTGGGCTCCTCTGACGCCGCAGGCTGAACCTGCAAGAAGACACCTGCTTAGACACAACCCAAATAGACAGGCAGCTCCCAGCGAATCCCATCTCCCGCTACGTTACCTTCACCGCTCGGCCACCGAACCTCCATCACCTTGGGCTGACACGTCGAGGACGCGCTCCACCTGCAATCCACAAGCAGTCAAGGACGGCTGTACCTTCACGGACTCGAGGACACATGAACAACAACTGCTGCTCCACGCAACTCACCGTTGCTCTCTCCATCCAAGCCAGCTCCTCTGCCACTCTACTGCTTTGCCCACGGCCCCGTACCTTCAAAGCAAAACCAAAACCCATTATCTAGTCGCACAGCCCCCGGCCACATCTTCCCACCGACACCGCAGCAGACCCACCTCGCTAGGGCGCTCGCCCGCACGCATCTCCGTCCGTGCCTCTCGGCGCACAGGTCCGGCCTCTACATCTGAAAAACACAACAGCAAAGACATCACCCTGACGCTCAGCAACGCCCTAAGAAATCCAAGCCTCTCGCTTGCTTTTACTGAGGCCGCCTCTACTGGGCCTTACAGCCACGCTAAGCTAGTCCACAACCAAACCCAAACATGAATTGCCGCTCCCTTCACGTACAAACCCCTTCGCCACCGCTCCCACTGCCTTCTCCCACGCAGTTTTGGTCGTCCCCTCCGTGGCTCCAGAGAGTAGCAGAAACTACCCTCCTCACCCGCCACACCAAGGGCTGCTACTTCTGCAAAGTAATGGACGCCCCAAGACTGCAAAGTAATGGACGCCCCTAGACTGCAACGTCTAGTCTCGTCAAAACCTTAAGCCCGCAATCAGGCCACTCTACCTCGGCTGACTCTTAGCAATTCCTCTACGCACCAGGCAGAGCAGCTCCAACCAGACACAAATACACACAGAACACCAGCACACAAGACCAACGTCGCGAACCGGGACAAAAGAAGACTCACAGCGACAAAGAGGACTCCGGGACCACCCCTGCCAATGGGCAAGGCAATGGACAGGGCTCCGAGGGAGAACCTACGGCACCCCTGGAAAAGCCATGAACCGTGCAGGGTTCCAAAGAGATGTGGCCGCAACTGGCTAGATGGACGGGCAAGAAACCCCTTTTAAAGGCCTAAAGATGCAGAGGATGTGCGGAACGAGTCCCACAACAGGGATCCAAGAAAACGGAAGAGTACCTCTTCCGGATGGCGAGGTGGGCTGCAAGGCCGCAGCAAAAGCCCGGCGTGCCTTGACCACAAAAGAGGACATCAAGACCTGCAGAAAATTTCAGACGCGGCACGGTGACTAGACAGACTAGACCCCAACAGATACAGGCTGGAACTGCCCTGCCCATGCAGGGTTTGGGCTCAGAAGTACGCCCCTCTGCCTTCACCGGCCCAAAGACGACTCTCCCTGCACAGCCTAGGCTACCTTCAAAACCCCTCCCTGCTAGCCCCAACCCGCCTCCCGCTTCCCACCTCTGCTCCCTCAACTTAGCTTTCAGAGGGCCACGACTCAAGCTGTCCTGGGCCAAAGCAGCTCAAATCACAGCGGCTAACGGTAATAATCCTGCAGTCACGGGGTTCCTCTTCAGCATCTGCAAGAAAAAAACAAAGAGGAAAACACAGTGCCAGCCGTCGGCACCACACCGCCAACATCTTCTACTATGCCCCATCACCCATCGCAAAATCACACGGGCATTCTGCTCACCTGCCCCTTGCTCGCTCAAACGTCAGAACCGGCAGCTGACACGGCCTGGGGCACCTGCAGTTCCAAGACCAAAATCTCCTTTTGTGACCATGAGAAATCTACACTCCCACGCTCCTCCTCACGACGACCCAGTCTCCCCTCAGGCGCTCACCCTCTTCCAGACCCTCCCCGAACAGCACCTGCCAAAACCAAAAACGCTCAGCTGAGTTGCTACATAGCACTTGGCTCTTAGACACCACCTCGGACAACCACCTCACCTTCTCACGCCGTTTGCTGACACCAAGCTGGGTTCCTCTGACGCCGCAGGCTGAACCTGCAAGGAGAGACCTGCTTAGACACAACACAAATAGACAGGCAGCTCCCAGCGAATCCCATCTCCCGCTACGTTACCTTCACCGCTCAGCCACCGAACCTCCATCACCTTGGGCTGACACGTCGAGGACGCGCTCCACCTGCAATCCACAAGCAGTCAAGGACGGCTGTACCTTCACGGACTCGAGGACACATGAACAACAACTGCTGCTCCACGCAACTCACCGTTGCTCTCTCCATCCAAGCCAGCTCCTCTGCCACTGTACTGCTTTGCCCACAGCCCCGTACCTTCAAAGCAAAACCAAAACCCATTATCTAGTCGCACAGCCCCCGGCCACATCTTCCCACCGACACCGCAGCAGACCCACCTCGCTAGGGCGCTCGCCCACACACATCTCCGTCCGTGCCTCTCGGCGCACAGGTCTGGCCTCTACATCTGAAAAACACAACAGCAAAGACATCACCCTGACGCTCAGCAACACCCTAAGAAATCCAAGCCTCTCGCTTGCTTTTACTGAGGCCGCCTCTACTGGGCCTTACAGCCAAGCAAAGCTAGTCCACAACCAAACCCAAACATGAATTGCCGCTCCCTTCACGTACAAACCCCTTCGCCACCGCTCCAACTGCCTTCTCCCACGCAGTTTTGCTCATCCCCTCCGTGGCTCCAGAGAGTAGCAGAAACTACCCTCCTCACCCGCCACACCAAGGGCTGCTACTTCTGCAAAATAATGGATGCCCCAAGACTGCAAAGTAATGGACGCCCCTAGACTGCAACGTCTAGTCTCGTCAAAACCTTAAGCCCGCAATCAGGCCACTCTACCTCGGCTGACTCTTAGCAATTCCTTTACGCACCAGGCAGAGCAGCTCCAACCAGACACAAATACACACAGACACCAGCACACAAGACCAACGTCGCGAACCGGGACAAAAGAAGACTCACAGCGACAAAGAGGACTCTGGGACCACCCCTGCCAATGGGCAAGGCAATGGACAGGGCTCCGAGGGAGAACCTACGGCAGCCCTGGAAAAGCCACGAACCGTGCAGGGTTCCAAAGAGATGTGGCCGCAACTGGCTAGATGGACGGGCAAGAAGCCCCTTTTAAAGGCCTAAAGACGCAGAGGATGTGCGGAACATGTCCCACAACAGGGATCCAAGAAAACGGAAGAGTACCTCTTCCGGATGGCGAGGTGAGCTGCAAGGCCGCAGCAAAAGCCCGGCATGCCTTGACCACAAAAGAGGACATCAAGACCTGCAGAAATATTCAGACGCGGCACGGTGACTAGACAGACCAGACCCCAACAGATACAGGCTGGAACTGCCCTGCCCATGCAGGGTTTGGGCTCAGAAGTACGCCCCTCTGCCTTCACCGGCCCAAAGACGACTCTCCCTGCACAGCCTAGGCTACCTTCAAAACCCCTCCCTGCTAGCCCCAACCCGCCTCCCGCTTCCCACCTCTGCTCCCTCAACTTAGCTTTCAGAGGGCCACGACTCAAGCTGTCCTGGGCCAAAGCAGCTCAAATCACAGCGGCTAATGGTAATAATCCTGCAGTCACGGGGTTCCTCTTCAGCATCTGCAAGAAAAAAACAAAGAGGAAAACACAGTGCCAGCCGTCGGCACCACACCGCCAACATCTTCTACTACGCCCCGTCACCCATCGCAAAACCACACGGGCATTCTGCTCACCTGCCCCTTGCTCGCTCAAACGTCAGAACCGGCAGCTGACACGGCCTGGGGCACCTGCAGTTCCAAGACCAAAATCTCCTTTTGTGACCATGAGAAATCTACACTCCCACGCTCCTCCTCACAACGACCCAGTCTCCCCTCAGGCGCTCACCCTCTTCCAGACCCTCCCCGAACAGCACCTGCCAAAACCAAAAACGCTCAGCTGAGTTGCTACATAGCACTTGGCTCTTAGACACCACCTCGGACAACCACCTCACCTTCTCACACCGTTTGCTGACACCAAGCTGGGCTCCTCTGACGCCGCAGGCTGAACCTGCAAGAAGACACCTGCTTAGACACAACCCAAATAGACAGGCAGCTCCCAGCGAATCCCATCTCCCGCTACGTTACCTTCACCGCTCGGCCACCGAACCTCCATCACCTTGGGCTGACACGTCGAGGACGCGCTCCACCTGCAATCCACAAGCAGTCAAGGACGGCTGTACCTTCACGGACTCGAGGACACATGAACAACAACTGCTGCTCCACGCAACTCACCGTTGCTCTCTCCATCCAAGCCAGCTCCTCTGCCACTCTACTGCTTTGCCCACGGCCCCGTACCTTCAAAGCAAAACCAAAACCCATTATCTAGTCGCACAGCCCCCGGCCACATCTTCCCACCGACACCGCAGCAGACCCACCTCGCTAGGGCGCTCGCCCGCACGCATCTCCGTCCGTGCCTCTCGGCGCACAGGTCCGGCCTCTACATCTGAAAAACACAACAGCAAAGACATCACCCTGACGCTCAGCAACGCCCTAAGAAATCCAAGCCTCTCGCTTGCTTTTACTGAGGCCGCCTCTACTGGGCCTTACAGCCACGCTAAGCTAGTCCACAACCAAACCCAAACATGAATTGCCGCTCCCTTCACGTACAAACCCCTTCGCCACCGCTCCCACTGCCTTCTCCCACGCAGTTTTGGTCGTCCCCTCCGTGGCTCCAGAGAGTAGCAGAAACTACCCTCCTCACCCGCCACACCAAGGGCTGCTACTTCTGCAAAGTAATGGACGCCCCAAGACTGCAAAGTAATGGACGCCCCTAGACTGCAACGTCTAGTCTCGTCAAAACCTTAAGCCCGCAATCAGGCCACTCTACCTCGGCTGACTCTTAGCAATTCCTCTACGCACCAGGCAGAGCAGCTCCAACCAGACACAAATACACACAGAACACCAGCACACAAGACCAACGTCGCGAACCGGGACAAAAGAAGACTCACAGCGACAAAGAGGACTCCGGGACCACCCCTGCCAATGGGCAAGGCAATGGACAGGGCTCCGAGGGAGAACCTACGGCACCCCTGGAAAAGCCATGAACCGTGCAGGGTTCCAAAGAGATGTGGCCGCAACTGGCTAGATGGACGGGCAAGAAACCCCTTTTAAAGGCCTAAAGATGCAGAGGATGTGCGGAACGAGTCCCACAACAGGGATCCAAGAAAACGGAAGAGTACCTCTTCCGGATGGCGAGGTGGGCTGCAAGGCCGCAGCAAAAGCCCGGCGTGCCTTGACCACAAAAGAGGACATCAAGACCTGCAGAAAATTTCAGACGCGGCACGGTGACTAGACAGACTAGACCCCAACAGATACAGGCTGGAACTGCCCTGCCCATGCAGGGTTTGGGCTCAGAAGTACGCCCCTCTGCCTTCACCGGCCCAAAGACGACTCTCCCTGCACAGCCTAGGCTACCTTCAAAACCCCTCCCTGCTAGCCCCAACCCGCCTCCCGCTTCCCACCTCTGCTCCCTCAACTTAGCTTTCAGAGGGCCACGACTCAAGCTGTCCTGGGCCAAAGCAGCTCAAATCACAGCGGCTAACGGTAATAATCCTGCAGTCACGGGGTTCCTCTTCAGCATCTGCAAGAAAAAAACAAAGAGGAAAACACAGTGCCAGCCGTCGGCACCACACCGCCAACATCTTCTACTATGCCCCATCACCCATCGCAAAATCACACGGGCATTCTGCTCACCTGCCCCTTGCTCGCTCAAACGTCAGAACCGGCAGCTGACACGGCCTGGGGCACCTGCAGTTCCAAGACCAAAATCTCCTTTTGTGACCATGAGAAATCTACACTCCCACGCTCCTCCTCACAACGACCCAGTCTCCCCTCAGGCGCTCACCCTCTTCCAGACCCTCCCCGAACAGCACCTGCCAAAACCAAAAACGCTCAGCTGAGTTGCTACATAGCACTTGGCTCTTAGACACCACCTCGGACAACCACCTCACCTTCTCACGCCGTTTGCTGACACCAAGCTGGGTTCCTCTGACGCCGCAGGCTGAACCTGCAAGGAGAGACCTGCTTAGACACAACACAAATAGACAGGCAGCTCCCAGCGAATCCCATCTCCCGCTACGTTACCTTCACCGCTCAGCCACCGAACCTCCATCACCTTGGGCTGACACGTCGAGGACGCGCTCCACCTGCAATCCACAAGCAGTCAAGGACGGCTGTACCTTCACGGACTCGAGGACACATGAACAACAACTGCTGCTCCACGCAACTCACCGTTGCTCTCTCCATCCAAGCCAGCTCCTCTGCCACTGTACTGCTTTGCCCACAGCCCCGTACCTTCAAAGCAAAACCAAAACCCATTATCTAGTCGCACAGCCCCCGGCCACATCTTCCCACCGACACCGCAGCAGACCCACCTCGCTAGGGCGCTCGCCCACACACATCTCCGTCCGTGCCTCTCGGCGCACAGGTCTGGCCTCTACATCTGAAAAACACAACAGCAAAGACATCACCCTGACGCTCAGCAACACCCTAAGAAATCCAAGCCTCTCGCTTGCTTTTACTGAGGCCGCCTCTACTGGGCCTTACAGCCAAGCAAAGCTAGTCCACAACCAAACCCAAACATGAATTGCCGCTCCCTTCACGTACAAACCCCTTCGCCACCGCTCCAACTGCCTTCTCCCACGCAGTTTTGCTCATCCCCTCCGTGGCTCCAGAGAGTAGCAGAAACTACCCTCCTCACCCGCCACACCAAGGGCTGCTACTTCTGCAAAATAATGGATGCCCCAAGACTGCAAAGTAATGGACGCCCCTAGACTGCAACGTCTAGTCTCGTCAAAACCTTAAGCCCGCAATCAGGCCACTCTACCTCGGCTGACTCTTAGCAATTCCTTTACGCAGCAGGCAGAGCAGCTCCAACAAGACACAAATACACACAGACACCAGCACACAAGACCAACGTCGCGAACCGGGACAAAAGAAGACTCACAGCGACAAAGAGGACTCCGGGACCACCCCTGCCAATGGGCAAGGCAATGGACAGGGCTCCGAGGGAGAACCTACGGCAGCCCTGGAAAAGCCATGAACCGTGCAGGGTTCCAAAGAGATGTGGCCGCAACTGGCTAGATGGACGGGCAAGAAGCCCCTTTTAAAGGCCTAAAGATGCAGAGGATGTGCGGAACGAGTCCCACAACAGGGATCCAAGAAAACGGAAGAGTACCTCTTCCGGATGGCGAGGTGGGCTGCAAGGCCGCAGCAAAAGCCCGGCGTGCCTTGACCACAAAAGAGGACATCAAGACCTGCAGAAAATTTCAGACGCGGCACGGTGACTAGACAGACTAGACCCCAACAGATACAGGCTGGAACTGCCCTGCCCATGCAGGGTTTGGGCTCAGAAGTACGCCCCTCTGCCTTCACCGGCCCAAAGACGACTCTCCCTGCACAGCCTAGGCTACCTTCAAAACCCCTCCCTGCTAGCCCCAACCCGCCTCCCGCTTCCCACCTCTGCTCCCTCAACTTAGCTTTCAGAGGGCCACGACTCAAGCTGTCCTGGGCCAAAGCAGCTCAAATCACAGCGGCTAACGGTAATAATCCTGCAGTCACGGGGTTCCTCTTCAGCATCTGCAAGAAAAAAACAAAGAG
This sequence comes from Phaenicophaeus curvirostris, assembly GCF_032191515.1. Taxonomy (NCBI): domain Eukaryota; kingdom Metazoa; phylum Chordata; class Aves; order Cuculiformes; family Cuculidae; genus Phaenicophaeus; species Phaenicophaeus curvirostris. The sequence goes on from NW_027206689.1 coordinate 96,692, forward strand.
GAAAACACAGTGCCAGCCGTCGGCACCACACCGCCAACATCTTCTACTATGCCCCGTCACCCATCGCAAAATCACACGGGCATTCTGCTCACCTGCCCCTTGCTCGCTCAAACGTCAGAACCGGCAGCTGACACGGCCTGGGGCACCTGCAGTTCCAAGACCAAAATCTCCTTTTGTGACCATGAGAAATCTACACTCCCACGCTCCTCCTCACAACGACCCAGTCTCCCCTCAGGCGCTCACCCTCTTCCAGACCCTCCCCGAACAGCACCTGCCAAAACCAAAAACGCTCAGCTGAGTTGCTACATAGCACTTGGCTCTTAGACACCACCTCGGACAACCACCTCACCTTCTCACGCCGTTTGCTGACACCAAGCTGGGCTCCTCTGACGCCGCAGGCTGAACCTGCAAGAAGACACCTGCTTAGACACAACCCAAATAGACAGGCAGCTCCCAGCGAATCCCATCTCCCGCTACGTTACCTTCACCGCTCGGCCACCGAACCTCCATCACCTTGGGCTGACACGTCGAGGACGCGCTCCACCTGGAATCCACAAGCAGTCAAGGACGGCTGTACCTTCACGGACTCGAGGACACATGAACAACAACTGCTGCTCCACGCAACTCACCGTTGCTCTCTCCATCCAAGCCAGCTCCTCTGCCACTCTACTGCTTTGCCCACGGCCCCGTACCTTCAAAGCAAAACCAAAACCCATTATCTGGTCGCACAGCCCCCGGCCACATCTTCCCACCGACACCGCAGCAGACCCACCTCGCTAGGGCGCTCGCCCGCACGCATCTCCGTCCGTGCCTCTCGGCGCACAGGTCCGGCCTCTACCTCTGAAAAACACAACAGCAAAGACATCACCCTGACGCTCAGCAACGCCCTAAGAAATCCAAGCCTCTCGCTTGCTTTTACTGAGGCCGCCTCTACTGGGCCTTACAGCCAAGCAAAGCTAGTCCACAACCAAACCCAAACATGAATTGCCGCTCCCTTCACGTACAAACCCCTTCGCCACCGCTCCAACTGCCTTCTCCCACGCAGTTTTGGTCGCCCCCTCCGTGGCTCCAGAGAGTAGCAGAAACTACCCTCCTCACCCGCCACACCAAGGGCTGCTACTTCTGCAAAGTAATGGACGCCCCTAGACTGCAACGTCTAGTCTCGTCAAAACCTTAAGCCCGCAATCAGGCCACTCTACCTCGGCTGACTCTTAGCAATTCCTCTACGCACCAGGCAGAGCAGCTCCAACCAGACACAAATACACACAGAACACCAGCACACAAGACCAACGTCGCGAACCGGGACAAAAGAAGACTCACAGCGACAAAGAGGACTCCGGGACCACCCCTGCCAATGGGCAAGGCAATGGACAGGGCTCCGAGGGAGAACCTACGGCAGCCCTGGAAAAGCCATGAACCGTGCAGGGTTCCAAAGAGATGTGGCCGCAACTGGCTAGATGGACGGGCAAGAAGCCCCTTTTAAAGGCCTAAAGATGCAGAGGATGTGCGGAACGAGTCCCACAACAGGGATCCAAGAAAACGGAAGAGTACCTCTTCCGGATGGCGAGGTGGGCTGCAAGGCCGCAGCAAAAGCCCGGCGTGCCTTGACCACAAAAGAGGACATCAAGACCTGCAGAAAATTTAAGACGCGGCACGGTGACTAGACAGACTAGACCCCAACAGATACAGGCTGGAACTGCCCTGCCCATGCAGGGTTTGGGCTCAGAAGTACGCCCCTCTGCCTTCACCGGCCCAAAGACGACTCTCCCTGCACAGCCTAGGCTACCCTCAAAACCCCTCCCTGCTAGCCCCAACCCGCCTCCCGCTTCCCACCTCTGCTCCCTCAACTTAGCTTTCAGAGGGCCACGACTCAAGCTGTCCTGGGCCAAAGCAGCTCAAATCACAGCGGCTAACGGTAATAATCCTGCAGTCACGGGGTTCCTCTTCAGCATCTGCAAGAAAAAAACAAAGAGGAAAACACAGTGCCAGCCGTCGGCACCACACCGCCAACATCTTCTACTATGCCCCGTCACCCATCGCAAAACCACACGGGCATTCTTCTCACCTGCCCCTTGCTCGCTCAAACGTCAGAACCGGCAGCTGACACGGCCTGGGGCACCTGCAGTTCCAAGACCAAAATCTCCTTTTGTGACCATGAGAAATCTACACTCCCACGCTCCTCCTCACGACCACCCAGTCTCCCCTCAGGCGCTCACCCTCTTCCAGACGCTCCCCGAACAGCACCTGCCAAAACCAAAAACGCTCAGCTGAGTTGCTACATAGCACTTGGCTCTTAGACACCACCTCGGACAACCACCTCACCTTCTCACGCCGTTTGCTGACACCAAGCTGGGCCCCTCTGACGCCGCAGGCTGAACCTGCAAGAAGACACCTGTTTAGACACAACCCAAATAGACAGGCAGCTCCCAGCGAATCCCATCTCCCGCTACGTTACCTTCACCGCTCGGCCACCGAACCTCCATCACCTTGGGCTGACACGTCGAGGACGCGCTCCACCTGGAATCCACAAGCAGTCAAGGACGGCTGTACCTTCACGGACTCGAGGACACATGAACAACAACTGCTGCTCCACGCAACTCACCGTTGCTCTCTCCATCCAAGCCAGCTCCTCTGCCACTCTACTGCTTTGCCCACGGCCCCGTACCTTCAAAGCAAAACCAAAACCCATTATCTAGTCGCACAGCCCCCGGCCACATCTTCCCACCGACACCGCAGCAGACCCACCTCGCTAGGGCGCTCGCCCACACGCATCTCCGTCCGTGCCTCTCGGCGCACAGGTCCGGCCTCTACCTCTGAAAAACACAACAGCAAAGACATCACCCTGACGCTCAGCAACGCCCTAAGAAATCCAAGCCTCTCGCTTGCTTTTACTGAGGCCGCCTCTACTGGGCCTTACAGCCACGCTAAGCTAGTCCACAACCAAACCCAAACATGAATTGCCGCTCCCTTCACGTACAAACCCCTTCGCCACCGCTCCCACTGCCTTCTCCCACGCAGTTTTGGTCGTCCCCTCCGTGGCTCCAGAGAGTAGCAGAAACTACCCTCCTCACCCGCCACACCAAGGGCTGCTACTTCTGCAAAATAATGGACGCCCCAAGACTGCAAAGTAATGGACGCCCCTAGACTGCAACGTCTAGTCTCGTCAAAACCTTAAGCCCGCAATCAGGCCACTCTACCTCGGCTGACTCTTAGCAATTCCTCTACGCACCAGGCAGAGCAGCTCCAACCAGACACAAATACACACAGAACACCAGCACACAAGACCAACGTCGCGAACCGGGACAAAAGAAGACTCACAGCGACAAAGAGGACTCCGGGACCACCCCTGCCAATGGGCAAGGCAATGGACAGGGCTCCGAGGGAGAACCTACGGCAGCCCTGGAAAAGCCATGAACCGTGCAGGGTTCCAAAGAGATGTGGCCGCAACTGGCTAGATGGACGGGCAAGAAGCCCCTTTTAAAGGCCTAAAGATGCAGAGGCTGTGCGGAACGAGTCCCACAACAGGGATCCAAGAAAACGGAAGAGTACCTCTTCCGGATGGCGAGGCGGGCTGCAAGGCCGCAGCAAAAGCCCGGCGTGCCTTGACCACAAAAGAGGACATCAAGACCTGTAGAAAATTTCAGACGCGGCACGGTGACTAGACAGACTAGACCCCAACAGATACAGGCTGGAACTGCCCTGCCCATGCAGGGTTTGGGCTCAGAAGTATGCCCCTCTGCCTTCACCGGCCCAAAGACGACTCTCCCTGCACAGCCTAGGCTACCTTCAAAACCCCTCCCTGCTAGCCCCAACCCGCCTCCCGCTTCCCACCTCTGCTCCCTCAACTTAGCTTTCAGAGGGCCACGACTCAAGCTGTCCTGGGCCAAAGCAGCTCAAATCACAGCGGCTAACGGTAATAATCCTGCAGTCACGGGGTTCCTCTTCAGCATCTGCAAGAAAAAAACAAAGAGGAAAACACAGTGCCAGCCGTCGGCACCACACCGCCAACATCTTCTACTACGCCCCGTCACCCATCGCAAAACCACACGGGCATTCTGCTCACCTGCCCCTTGCTCGCTCAAACGTCAGAACCGGCAGCTGACACGGCCTGGGGCACCTGCAGTTCCAAGACCAAAATCTCCTTTTGTGACCATGAGAAATCTACACACCCACGCTCCTCCTCACGACCACCCAGTCTCCCCTCAGGCGCTCACCCTCTTCCAGACGCTCCCCGAACAGCACCTGCCAAAACCAAAAACGCTCAGCTGAGTTGCTACATAGCACTTGGCTCTTAGACACCACCTCGGACAACCACCTCACCTTCTCACGCCGTTTGCTGACACCAAGCTGGGCCCCTCTGACGCCGCAGGCTGAACCTGCAAGAAGAGACCTGCTTAGACACAACCCAAATAGACAGGCAGCTCCCAGCGAATCCCATCTCCCGCTACGTTACCTTCACCGATCGGCCACCGAACCTCCATCACCTTGGGCTGACACGTCGAGGACGCGCTCCACCTGGAATCCACAAGCAGTCAAGGACGGCTGTACCTTCACGGACTCGAGGACACATGAACAACAACTGCTGCTCCACGCAACTCACCGTTGCTCTCTCCATCCAAGCCAGCTCCTCTGCCACTCTACTGCTTTGCCCACGGCCCCGTACCTTCAAAGCAAAACCAAAACCCATTATCTAGTCGCACAGCCCCCGGCCACATCTTCCCACCGACACCGCAGCAGACCCACCTCGCTAGGGCGCTCGCCCGCACGCATCTCCGTCCGTGCCTCTCGGCGCACAGGTCCGGCCTCTACATCTGAAAAACACAACAGCAAAGACATCACCCTGACGCTCAGCAACGCCCTAAGAAATCCAAGCCTCTCGCTTGCTTTTACTGAGGCCGCCTCTACTGGGCCTTACAGCCATGCTAAGCTAGTCCACAACCAAACCCAAACATGAATTGCCGCTCCCTTCACGTACAAACCCCTTCGCCACCGCTCCAACTGCCTTCTCCCACGCAGTTTTGGTCGCCCCCTCCGTGGCTCCAGAGAGTAGCAGAAACTACCCTCCTCACCCGCCACACCAAGGGCTGCAACTTCTGCAAAGTAATGGACGCCCCAAGACTGCAAAGTAATGGACGCCCCTAGACTGCAACGTCTAGTCTCGTCAAAACCTTAAGCCCGCAATCAGGCCACTCTACCTCGGCTGACTCTTAGCAATTCCTCTACGCACCAGGCAGAGCAGCTCCAACCAGACACAAATACACACAGAACACCAGCACACAAGACCAACGTCACGAACCGGGACAAAAGAAGGCTCACAGCGACAAAGAGGACTGCGGGACCACCCCTGCCAATGGGCAAGGCAATGGACAGGGCTCCGAGAGAGAACCTACGGCAGCCCTGGAAAAGCCACGAACCGTGCAGGGTTCCAAAGAGATGTGGCCGCAACTGGCTAGATGGACGGGCAAGAAGCCCCTTTTAAAGGCCTAAAGATGCAGAGGCTGTGCGGAACGAGTCCCACAACAGGGATCCAAGAAAACGGAAGAGTACCTCTTCCGGATGGCGAGGTGGGCTGCAAGGCCGCAGCAAAAACCCGGCGTGCCTTGACCACAAAAGAGGACATCAAGACCTGCAGAAAATTTCAGACGTGGCACGGTGACTGGACAGACTAGACCCCAACAGATACAGGCTGGAACTGCCCTGCCCATGCAGGGTTTGGGCTCAGAAGTACGCCCCTCTGCCTTCACCGGCCCAAAGACGACTCTCCCTGCACAGCCTAGGCTACCCTAGAAACCCCTCCCTGCTAGCCCCAACCCGCCTCCCGCTTCCCACCTCTGCTCCCTCAACTTAGCTTTCAGAGGGCCACGACTCAAGCTGTCCTGGGCCAAAGCAGCTCAAATCACAGCGGCTAACGGTAATAATCCTGCAGTCATGAGGTTCCTCTTCAGCATCTGCAAGAAAAAAACAAAGAGGAAAACACAGTGCCAGCCGTCGGCACCACACCGCCAACATCTTCTACTACGCCCCATCACCCATCGCAAAACCACACGGGCATTCTGCTCACCTGCCCCTTGCTCGCTCAAACGTCAGAACCGGCAGCTGACACGGCCTGGGGCACCTGCAGTTCCAAGACCAAAATCTCCTTTTGTGACCATGAGAAATCTACACTCCCACGCTCCTCCTCACGACCACCCAGTCTCCCCTCAGGCGCTCACCCTCTTCCAGACGCTCCCCGAACAGCACCTGCCAAAACCAAAATCGCTCAGCTGAGTTGCTACATAGCACTTGGCTCTTAGACACCACCTCGGACAACCACCTCACCTTCTCACGCCGTTTGCTGACACCAAGCTGGGCCCCTCTGACGCCGCAGGCTGAACCTGCAAGAAGACACCTGCTTAGACACAACCCAAATAGACAGGCAGCTCCCAGCGAATCCCATCTCCCGCTACGTTACCTTCACCGCTCGGCCACCGAACCTCCATCACCTTGGGCTGACACGTCGAGGACGCGCTCCACCTGCAATCCACAAGCAGTCAAGGACGGCTGTACCTTCACGGACTCGAGGACACATGAACAACAACTGCTGCTCCACGCAACTCACCGTTGCTCTCTCCATCCAAGCCAGCTCCTCTGCCACTCTACTGCTTTGCCCACGGCCCCGTACCTTCAAAGCAAAACCAAAACCCATTATCTAGTCGCACAGCCCCCGGCCACATCTTCCCACCGACACCGCAGCAGACCCACCTCGCTAGGGCGCTCGCCCGCACGCATCTCCGTCCGTGCCTCTCGGCGCACAGGTCCGGCCTCTACATCTGAAAAACACAACAGCAAAGACATCACCCTGACGCTCAGCAACGCCCTAAGAAATCCAAGCCTCTCGCTTGCTTTTACTGAGGCCGCCTCTACTGGGCCTTACAGCCATGCTAAGCTAGTCCACAACCAAACCCAAACATGAATTGCCGCTCCCTTCACGTACAAACCCCTTCGCCACCGCTCCCACTGCCTTCTCCCACGCAGTTTTGGTCGCCCCCTCCGTGGCTCCAGAGAGTAGCAGAAACTACCCTCCTCACCCGCCACACCAAGGGCTGCTACTTCTGCAAAGTAATGGACGCCCCTAGACTGCAACGTCTAGTCTCGTCAAAACCTTAAGCCCGCAATCAGGCCACTCTACCTCGGCTGACTCTTAGCAATTCCTCTACGCACCAGGCAGAGCAGCTCCAACCAGACACAAATACACACAGAACACCAGCACACAAGACCAACGTCGCGAACCGGGACAAAAGAAGACTCACAGCGACAAAGAGGACTCCGGGACCACCCCTGCCAATGGGCAAGGCAATGGACAGGGCTCCGAGGGAGAACCTCCGGCAGCCCTGGAAAAGCCATGAACCGTGCAGGGTTCCAAAGAGATGTGGCCGCAACTGGCTAGATGGACGGGCAAGAAGCCCCTTTTAAAGGCCTAAAGATGCAGAGGCTGTGCGGAACGAGTCCCACAACAGGGATCCAAGAAAACGGAAGAGTACCTCTTCCGGATGGCGAGGTGGGCTGCAAGGCCGCAGCAAAAGCCAGGCGTGCCTTGACCACAAAAGAGGACATCAAGACCTGCAGAAAATTTCAGACGCGGCACGGTGACTGGACAGACTAGACCCCAACAGATACAGGCTGGAACTGCCCTGCCCATGCAGGGTTTGGGCTCAGAAGTACGCCCCTCTGCCTTCACCGGCCCAAAGACGACTCTCCCTGCACAGCCTACGCTACCCTAGAAACCCCTCCCTGCTAGCCCCAACCCGCCTCCCGCTTCCCACCTCTGCTCCCTCAACTTAGCTTTCAGAGGGCCACGACTCAAGCTGTCCTGGGCCAAAGCAGCTCAAATCACAGCGGCTAACGGTAATAATCCTGCAGTCATGAGGTTCCTCTTCAGCATCTGCAAGAAAAAAACAAAGAGGAAAACACAGTGCCAGCCGTCGGCACCACACCGCCAACATCTTCTACTACGCCCCATCACCCATCGCAAAACCACACGGGCATTCTGCTCACCTGCCCCTTGCTCGCTCAAACGTCAGAACCGGCAGCTGACACGGCCTGGGGCACCTGCAGTTCCAAGACCAAAATCTCCTTTTGTGACCATGAGAAATCTACACTCCCACGCTCCTCCTCACGACCACCCAGTCTCCCCTCAGGCGCTCACCCTCTTCCAGACGCTCCCCGAACAGCACCTGCCAAAACCAAAAACGCTCAGCTGAGTTGCTACATAGCACTTGGCTCTTAGACACCACCTCGGACAACCACCTCACCTTCTCACGCCGTTTGCTGACACCAAGCTGGGCCCCTCTGACGCCGCAGGCTGAACCTGCAAGAAGACACCTGCTTAGACACAACCCAAATAGACAGGCAGCTCCCAGCGAATCCCATCTCCCGCTACGTTACCTTCACCGCTCGGCCACCGAACCTCCATCACCTTGGGCTGACACGTCGAGGACGCGCTCCACCTGGAATCCACAAGCAGTCAAGGACGGCTGTACCTTCACGGACTCGAGGACACATGAACAACAACTGCTGCTCCACGCAACTCACCGTTGCTCTCTCCATCCAAGCCAGCTCCTCTGCCACTCTACTGCTTTGCCCACGGCCCCGTACCTTCAAAGCAAAACCAAAACCCATTATCTAGTCGCACAGCCCCCGGCCACATCTTCCCACCGACACCGCAGCAGACCCACCTCGCTAGGGCGCTCGCCCGCACGCATCTCCGTCCGTGCCTCTCGGCGCACAGGTCCGGCCTCTACCTCTGAAAAACACAACAGCAAAGACATCACCCTGACGCTCAGCAACGCCCTAAGAAATCCAAGCCTCTCGCTTGCTTTTACTGAGGCCGCCTCTACTGGGCCTTACAGCCATGCTAAGCTAGTCCACAACCAAACCCAAACATGAATTGCCGCTCCCTTCACGTACAAACCCCTTCGCCACCGCTCCCACTGCCTTCTCCCACGCAGTTTTGGTCGCCCCCTCCGTGGCTCCAGAGAGTAGCAGAAACTACCCTCCTCACCCGCCACACCAAGAGCTGCTACTTCTGCAAAGTAATGGACGCCCCTAGACTGCAACGTCTAGTCTCGTCAAAACCTTAAGCCCGCAATCAGGCCACTCTACCTCGGCTGACTCTTAGCAATTCCTCTACGCACCAGGCAGAGCAGCTCCAACCAGACACAAATACACACAGAACACCAGCACACAAGACCAACGTCGCGAACCGGGACAAAAGAAGACTCACAGCGACAAAGAGGACTCCGGGACCACCCCTGCCAATGGGCAAGGCAATGGACAGGGCTCCGAGGGAGAACCTACGGCAGCCCTGGAAAAGCCATGAACCGTGCAGGGTTCCAAAGAGATGTGGCCGCAACTGGCTAGATGGACGGGCAAGAAGCCCCTTTTAAAGGCCTAAAGATGCAGAGGCTGTGCGGAACGAGTCCCACAACAGGGATCCAAGAAAACGGAAGAGTACCTCTTCCGGATGGCGAGGTGGGCTGCAAGGCCGCAGCAAAAGCCAGGCGTGCCTTGACCACAAAAGAGGACATCAAGACCTGCAGAAAATTTCAGACGCGGCACGGTGACTGGACAGACTAGACCCCAACAGATACAGGCTGGAACTGCCCTGCCCATGCAGGGTTTGGGCTCAGAAGTACGCCCCTCTGCCTTCACCGGCCCAAAGACGACTCTCCCTGCACAGCCTACGCTACCCTAGAAACCCCTCCCTGCTAGCCCCAACCCGCCTCCCGCTTCCCACCTCTGCTCCCTCAACTTAGCTTTCAGAGGGCCACGACTCAAGCTGTCCTGGGCCAAAGCAGCTCAAATCACAGCGGCTAACGGTAATAATCCTGCAGTCATGAGGTTCCTCTTCAGCATCTGCAAGAATAAAACAAAGAGGAAAACACAGTGCCAGCCGTCGGCACCACACCGCCAACATCTTCTACTACGCCCCATCACCCATCGCAAAACCACACGGGCATTCTGCTCACCTGCCCCTTGCTCGCTCAAACGTCAGAACCGGCAGCTGACACGGCCTGGGGCACCTGCAGTTCCAAGACCAAAATCTCCTTTTGTGACCATGAGAAATCTACACTCCCACGCTCCTCCTCACGACCACCCAGTCTCCCCTCAGGCGCTCACCCTCTTCCAGACGCTCCCCGAACAGCACCTGCCAAAACCAAAATCGCTCAGCTGAGTTGCTACATAGCACTTGGCTCTTAGACACCACCTCGGACAACCACCTCACCTTCTCACGCCGTTTGCTGACACCAAGCTGGGCCCCTCTGACGCCGCAGGCTGAACCTGCAAGAAGACACCTGCTTAGACACAACCCAAATAGACAGGCAGCTCCCAGCAAATCCCATCTCCCGCTACGTTACCTTCACCGCTCGGCCACCGAACCTCCATCACCTTGGGCTGACACGTCGAGGACGCGCTCCACCTGCAATCCACAAGCAGTCAAGGACGGCTGTACCTTCACGGACTCGAGGACACATGAACAACAACTGCTGCTCCACGCAACTCACCGTTGCTCTCTCCATCCAAGCCAGCTCCTCTGCCACTCTACTGCTTTGCCCACGGCCCCGTACCTTCAAAGCAAAACCAAAACCCATTATCTAGTCGCACAGCCCCCGGCCACATCTTCCCACCGACACCGCAGCAGACCCACCTCGCTAGGGCGCTCGCCCGCACGCATCTCCGTCCGTGCCTCTCGGCGCACAGGTCCGGCCTCTACCTCTGAAAAACACAACAGCAAAGACATCACCCTGACGCTCAGCAACGCCCTAAGAAATCCAAGCCTCTCGCTTGCTTTTACTGAGGCCGCCTCTACTGGGCCTTACAGCCATGCTAAGCTAGTCCACAACCAAACCCAAACATGAATTGCCGCTCCCTTCACGTACAAACCCCTTCGCCACCGCTCCCACTGCCTTCTCCCACGCAGTTTTGGTCGCCCCCTCCGTGGCTCCAGAGAGTAGCAGAAACCACCCTCCTCACCCGCCACACCAAGAGCTGCTACTTCTGCAAAGTAATGGACGCCCCTAGACTGCAACGTCTAGTCTCGTCAAAACCTTAAGCCCGCAATCAGGCCACTCTACCTCGGCTGACTCTTAGCAATTCCTCTACGCACCAGGCAGAGCAGCTCCAACCAGACACAAATACACACAGAACACCAGCACACAAGACCAACGTCGCGAACCGGGACAAAAGAAGACTCACAGCGACAAAGAGGACTCCGGGACCACCCCTGCCAATGGGCAAGGCAATGGACAGGGCTCCGAGGGAGAACCTACGGCAGCCCTGGAAAAGCCACGAACCGTGCAGGGTTCCAAAGAGATGTGGCCGCAACTGGCTAGATGGACGGGCAAGAAGCCCCTTTTAAAGGCCTAAAGATGCAGAGGCTGTGCGGAACGAGTCCCACAACAGGGATCCAAGAAAACGGAAGAGTACCTCTTCCGGATGGCGAGGTGGGCTGCAAGGCCGCAGCAAAAGCCCGGCGTGCCTTGACCACAAAAGAGGACATCAAGACCTGCAGAAAATTTCAGACGCGGCACGGTGACTAGACAGACTAGACCCCAACAGATACAGGCTGGAACTGCCCTGCCCATGCAGGGTTTGGGCTCAGAAGTACGCCCCTCTGCCTTCACCGGCCCAAAGACGACTCTCCCTGCACAGCCTAGGCTACCTTCAAAACCCCTCCCTGCTAGCCCCAACCCGCCTCCCGCTTCCCACCTCTGCTCCCTCAACTTAGCTTTCAGAGGGCCACGACTCAAGCTGTCCTGGGCCAAAGCAGCTCAAATCACAGCGGCTAACGGTAATAATCCTGCAGTCACGGGGTTCCTCTTCAGCATCTGCAAGAAAAAAACAAAGAGGAAAACACAGTGCCAGCCGTCGGCACCACACCGCCAACATCTTCTACTACGCCCCATCACCCATCGCAAAACCACACGGGCATTCTGCTCACCTGCCCCTTGCTCGCTCAAACGTCAGAACCGGCAGCTGACACGGCCTGGGGCACCTGCAGTTCCAAGACCAAAATCTCCTTTTGTGACCATGAGAAATCTACATTCCCACGCTCCTCCTCACGACGACCCAGTCTCCCCTCAGGCGCTCACCCTCTTCCAGACCCTCCCCGAACAGCACCTGCCAAAACCAAAAACGCTCAGCTGAGTTGCTACATAGCACTTGGCTCTTAGACACCACCTCGGACAACCACCTCACCTTCTCACGCCGTTTGCTGACACCAAGCTGGGCCCCTCTGACGCCGCAGGCTGAACCTGCAAGAAGAGACCTGCTTAGACACAACCCAAATAGACAGGCAGCTCCCAGCGAATCCCATCTCCCGCTACGTTACCTTCACCGCTCGGCCACCGAACCTCCATCACCTTGGGCTGACACGTCGAGGACGCGCTCCACCTGCAATCCACAAGCAGTCAAGGACGGCTGTACCTTCACGGACTCGAGGACACATGAACAACCACTGCTGCTCCACGCAACTCACCGTTGCTCTCTCCATCCAAGCCAGCTCCTCTGCCACTCTACTGCTTTGCCCACGGCCCCGTACCTTCAAAGCAAAACCAAAACCCATTATCTAGTCGCACAGCCCCCGGCCACATCTTCCCACCGACACCGCAGCAGACCCACCTCGCTAGGGCGCTCGCCCGCACGCATCTCCGTCCGTGCCTCTCGGCGCACAGGTCCGGCCTCTACATCTGAAAAACACAACAGCAAAGACATCACCCTGACGCTCAGCAACGCCCTAAGAAATCCAAGCCTCTCGCTTGCTTTTACTGAGGCCGCCTCTACTGGGCCTTACAGCCACGCTAAGCTAGTCCACAACCAAACCCAAACATGAATTGCCGCTCCCTTCACGTACAAACCCCTTCGCCACCGCTCCCACTGCCTTCTCCCACGCAGTTTTGGTCGTCCCCTCCGTGGCTCCAGAGAGTAGCAGAAACTACCCTCCTCACCCGCCACACCAAGGGCTGCTACTTCTGCAAAGTAATGGACGCCCCAAGACTGCAAAGTAATGGACGCCCCTAGACTGCAACGTCTAGTCTCGTCAAAACCTTAAGCCCGCAATCAGGCCACTCTACCTCGGCTGACTCTTAGCAATTCCTCTACGCACCAGGCAGAGCAGCTCCAACCAGACACAAATACACACAGAACACCAGCACACAAGACCAACGTCGCGAACCGGGACAAAAGAAGACTCACAGCGACAAAGAGGACTCCGGGACCACCCCTGCCAATGGGCAAGGCAATGGACAGGGCTCCGAGGGAGAACCTACGGCAGCCCTGGAAAAGCCATGAACCGTGCAGGGTTCCAAAGAGATGTGGCCGCAACTGGCTAGATGGACGGGCAAGAAGCCCCTTTTAAAGGCCTAAAGATGCAGAGGATGTGCGGAACGAGTCCCACAACAGGGATCCAAGAAAACGGAAGAGTACCTCTTCCGGATGGCGAGGTGGGCTGCAAGGCCGCAGCAAAAGCCCGGCGTGCCTTGACCACAAAAGAGGACATCAAGACCTGCAGAAAATTTAAGACGCGGCACGGTGACTAGACAGACTAGACCCCAACAGATACAGGCTGGAACTGCCCTGCCCATGCAGGGTTTGGGCTCAGAAGTACGCCCCTCTGCCTTCACCGGCCCAAAGACGACTCTCCCTGCACAGCCTAGGCTACCTTCAAAACCCCTCCCTGCTAGCCCCAACCCGCCTCCCGCTTCCCACCTCTGCTCCCTCAACTTAGCTTTCAGAGGGCCACGACTCAAGCTGTCCTGGGCCAAAGCAGCTCAAATCACAGCGGCTAACGGTAATAATCCTGCAGTCACGGGGTTCCTCTTCAGCATCTGCAAGAAAAAAACAAAGAGGAAAACACAGTGCCAGCCGTCGGCACCACACCGCCAACATCTTCTACTATGCCCCATCACCCATCGCAAAACCACACGGGCATTCTGCTCACCTGCCCCTTGCTCGCTCAAACGTCAGAACCGGCAGCTGACACGGCCTGGGGCACCTGCAGTTCCAAGACCAAAATCTCCTTTTGTGACCATGAGAAATCTACACTCCCACGCTCCTCCTCACAACGACCCAGTCTCCCCTAAGGCGCTCACCCTCTTCCAGACGCTCCCCGAACAGCACCTGCCAAAACCAAAAACGCTCAGCTGAGTTGCTACATAGCACTTGGCTCTTAGACACCACCTCGGACAACCACCTCACCTTCTCACGCCGTTTGCTGACACCAAGCTGGGCTCCTCTGACGCCGCAGGCTGAACCTGCAAGAAGACACCTGCTTAGACACAACCCAAATAGACAGGCAGCTCCCAGCGAATCCCATCTCCCGCTACGTTACCTTCACCGCTCGGCCACCGAACCTCCATCACCTTGGGCTGACACGTCGAGGACGCGCTCCACCTGGAATCCACAAGCAGTCAAGGACGGCTGTACCTTCACGGACTCGAGGACACATGAACAACAACTGCTGCTCCACGCAACTCACCGTTGCTCTCTCCATCCAAGCCAGCTCCTCTGCCACTCTACTGCTTTGCCCACGGCCCCGTACCTTCAAAGCAAAACCAAAACCCATTATCTAGTCGCACAGCCCCCGGCCACATCTTCCCACCGACACCGCAGCAGACCCACCTCGCTAGGGCGCTCGCCCACACGCATCTCCGTCCGTGCCTCTCGGCGCACAGGTCCGGCCTCTACCTCTGAAAAACACAACAGCAAAGACATCACCCTGACGCTCAGCAACGCCCTAAGAAATCCAAGCCTCTCGCTTGCTTTTACTGAGGCCGCCTCTACTGGGCCTTACAGCCAAGCAAAGCTAGTCCACAACCAAACCCAAACATGAATTGCCGCTCCCTTCACGTACAAACCCCTTCGCCACCGCTCCAACTGCCTTCTCCCACGCAGTTTTGGTCGCCCCCTCCGTGGCTCCAGAGAGTAGCAGAAACTACCCTCCTCACCCGCCACACCAAGGGCTGCTACTTCTGCAAAGTAATGGACGCCCCTAGACTGCAACGTCTAGTCTCGTCAAAACCTTAAGCCCGCAATCAGGCCACTCTACCTCGGCTGACTCTTAGCAATTCCTCTACGCACCAGGCAGAGCAGCTCCAACCAGACACAAATACACACAGAACACCAGCACACAAGACCAACGTCGCGAACCGGGACAAAAGAAGACTCACAGCGACAAAGAGGACTGCGGGACCACCTCTGCCAATGGGCAAGGCAATGGACAGGGCTCCGAGGGAGAACCTACGGCAGCCCTGGAAAAGCCATGAACCGTGCAGGGTTCCAAAGAGATGTGGCCGCAACTGGCTAGATGGACGGGCAAGAAGCCCCTTTTAAAGGCCTAAAGATGCAGAGGATGTGCGGAACGAGTCCCACAACAGGGATCCAAGAAAACGGAAGAGTACCTCTTCCGGATGGCGAGGTGGGCTGCAAGGCCGCAGCAAAAGCCCGGCGTGCCTTGACCACAAAAGAGGACATCAAGACCTGCAGAAAATTTAAGACGCGGCACGGTGACTAGACAGACTAGACCCCAACAGATACAGGCTGGAACTGCCCTGCCCATGCAGGGTTTGGGCTCAGAAGTACGCCCCTCTGCCTTCACCGGCCCAAAGACGACTCTCCCTGCACAGCCTAGGCTACCTTCAAAACCCCTCCCTGCTAGCCCCAACCCGCCTCCCGCTTCCCACCTCTGCTCCCTCAACTTAGCTTTCAGAGGGCCACGACTCAAGCTGTCCTGGGCCAAAGCAGCTCAAATCACAGCGGCTAACGGTAATAATCCTGCAGTCACGGGGTTCCTCTTCAGCATCTGCAAGAAAAAATCAAAGAGGAAAACACAGTGCCAGCCGTCGGCACCACACCGCCAACATCTTCTACTACGCCCCGTCACCCATCGCAAAACCACACGGGCATTCTGCTCACCTGCCCCTTGCTCGCTCAAACGTCAGAACCGGCAGCTGACACGGCCTGGGGCACCTGCAGTTCCAAGACCAAAATCTCCTTTTGTGACCATGAGAAATCTACATTCCCACGCTCCTCCTCACGACGACCCAGTCTCCCCTCAGGCGCTCACCCTCTTCCAGACTCTCCCCGAACAGCACCTGCCAAAACCAAAAACGCTCAGCTGAGTTGCTACATAGCACTTGGCTCTTAGACACCACCTCGGACAACCACCTCACCTTCTCACGCCGTTTGCTGACACCAAGCTGGGCCCCTCTGACGCCGCAGGCTGAACCTGCAAGAAGACACCTGCTTAGACACAACCCAAATAGACAGGCAGCTCCCAGCAAATCCCATCTCCCGCTACGTTACCTTCACCGATCGGCCACCGAACCTCCATCACCTTGGGCTGACACGTCGAGGACGCGCTCCACCTGCAATCCACAAGCAGTCAAGGACGGCTGTACCTTCACGGACTCGAGGACACATGAACAACAACTGCTGCTCCACGCAACTCACCGTTGCTCTCTCCATCCAAGCCAGCTCCTCTGCCACTCTACTGCTTTGCCCACGGCCCCGTACCTTCAAAGCAAAACCAAAACCCATTATCTAGTCGCACAGCCCCCGGCCACATCTTCCCACCGACACCGCAGCAGACCCACCTCGCTAGGGCGCTCGCCCGCACGCATCTCCGTCCGTGCCTCTCGGCGCACAGGTCCGGCCTCTACATCTGAAAAACACAACAGCAAAGACATCACCCTGACGCTCAGCAACGCCCTAAGAAATCCAAGCCTCTCGCTTGCTTTTACTGAGGCCGCCTCTACTGGGCCTTACAGCCACGCTAAGCTAGTCCACAACCAAACCCAAACATGAATTGCCGCTCCCTTCACGTACAAACCCCTTCGCCACCGCTCCAACTGCCTTCTCCCACGCAGTTTTGGTCGCCCCCTCCGTGGCTCCAGAGAGTAGCAGAAACTACCCTCCTCACCCGCCACACCAAGGGCTGCTACTTCTGCAAAATAATGGATGCCCCAAGACTACAAAGTAATGGACGCCCCTAGACTGCAACGTCTAGTCTCGTCAAAACCTTAAGACCGCAATCAGGCCACTCTACCTCGGCTGACTCTTAGCAATTCCTCTACGCACCAGGCAGAGCAGCTCCAACAAGACACAAATACACACAGAACACCAGCACACAAGACCAACGTCACGAACCGGGACAAAAGAAGGCTCACAGCGACAAAGAGGACTGCGGGACCACCCCTGCCAATGGGCAAGGCAATGGACAGGGCTCCGAGGGAGAACCTACGGCAGCCCTGGAAAAGCCACGAACCGTGCAGGGTTCCAAAGAGATGTGGCCGCAACTGGCTAGATGGACGGGCAAGAAGCCACTTTTAAAGGCCTAAAGATGCAGAGGATGTGCGGAACGAGTCCCACAACAGGGATCCAAGAAAACGGAAGAGTACCTCTTCCGGATGGCGAGGTGGGCTGCAAGGCCGCAGCAAAAACGCGGCGTGCCTTGACCACAAAAGAGGACATCAAGACCTGCAGAAAATTTCAGACGTGGCACGGTGACTGGACAGACTAGACCCCAACAGATACAGGCTGGAACTGCCCTGCCCATGCAGGGTTTGGGCTCAGAAGTACGCCCCTCTGCCTTCACCGGCCCAAAGACGACTCTCCCTGCACAGCCTAGGCTACCCTAGAAACCCCTCCCTGCTAGCCCCAACCCGCCTCCCGCTTCCCACCTCTGCTCCCTCAACTTAGCTTTCAGAGGGCCACGACTCAAGCTGTCCTGGGCCAAAGCAGCTCAAATCACAGCGGCTAACGGTAATAATCCTGCAGTCATGAGGTTCCTCTTCAGCATCTGCAAGAAAAAAACAAAGAGGAAAACACAGTGCCAGCCGTCGGCACCACACCGCCAACATCTTCTACTACGCCCCATCACCCATCGCAAAACCACACGGGCATTCTGCTCACCTGCCCCTTGCTCGCTCAAACGTCAGAACCGGCAGCTGACACGGCCTGGGGCACCTGCAGTTCCAAGACCAAAATCTCCTTTTGTGACCATGAGAAATCTACACTCCCACGCTCCTCCTCACGACCACCCAGTCTCCCCTCAGGCGCTCACCCTCTTCCAGACGCTCCCCGAACAGCACCTGCCAAAACCAAAAACGCTCAGCTGAGTTGCTACATAGCACTTGGCTCTTAGACACCACCTCGGACAACCACCTCACCTTCTCACGCCGTTTGCTGACACCAAGCTGGGCCCCTCTGACGCCGCAGGCTGAACCTGCAAGAAGACACCTGCTTAGACACAACCCAAATAGACAGGCAGCTCCCAGCGAATCCCATCTCCCGCTACGTTACCTTCACCGCTCGGCCACCGAACCTCCATCACCTTGGGCTGACACGTCGAGGACGCGCTCCACCTGGAATCCACAAGCAGTCAAGGACGGCTGTACCTTCACGGACTCGAGGACACATGAACAACAACTGCTGCTCCACGCAACTCACCGTTGCTCTCTCCATCCAAGCCAGCTCCTCTGCCACTCTACTGCTTTGCCCACGGCCCCGTACCTTCAAAGCAAAACCAAAACCCATTATCTAGTCGCACAGCCCCCGGCCACATCTTCCCACCGACACCGCAGCAGACCCACCTCGCTAGGGCGCTCGCCCGCACGCATCTCCGTCCGTGCCTCTCGGCGCACAGGTCCGGCCTCTACCTCTGAAAAACACAACAGCAAAGACATCACCCTGACGCTCAGCAACGCCCTAAGAAATCCAAGCCTCTCGCTTGCTTTTACTGAGGCCGCCTCTACTGGGCCTTACAGCCATGCTAAGCTAGTCCACAACCAAACCCAAACATGAATTGCCGCTCCCTTCACGTACAAACCCCTTCGCCACCGCTCCCACTGCCTTCTCCCACGCAGTTTTGGTCGCCCCCTCCGTGGCTCCAGAGAGTAGCAGAAACTACCCTCCTCACCCGCCACACCAAGGGCTGCTACTTCTGCAAAGTAATGGACGCCCCTAGACTGCAACGTCTAGTCTCGTCAAAACCTTAAGCCCGCAATCAGGCCACTCTACCTCGGCTGACTCTTAGCAATTCCTCTACGCACCAGGCAGAGCAGCTCCAACCAGACACAAATACACACAGAACACCAGCACACAAGACCAACGTCGCGAACCGGGACAAAAGAAGACTCACAGCGACAAAGAGGACTCCGGGACCACCCCTGGCAATGGGCAAGGCAATGGACAGGGCTCCGAGGGAGAACCTCCGGCAGCCCTGGAAAAGCCATGAACCGTGCAGGGTTCCAAAGAGATGTGGCCGCAACTGGCTAGATGGACGGGCAAGAAGCCCCTTTTAAAGGCCTAAAGATGCAGAGGCTGTGCGGAACGAGTCCCACAACAGGGATCCAAGAAAACGGAAGAGTACCTCTTCCGGATGGCGAGGTGGGCTGCAAGGCCGCAGCAAAAGCCCGGCGTGCCTTGACCACAAAAGAGGACATCAAGACCTGCAGAAAATTTCAGACGCGGCACGGTGACTAGACAGACTAGACCCCAACAGATACAGGCTGGAACTGCCCTGCCCATGCAGGGTTTGGGCTCAGAAGTACGCCCCTCTGCCTTCACCGGCCCAAAGACGACTCTCCCTGCACAGCCTAGGCTACCTTCAAAACCCCTCCCTGCTAGCCCCAACCCGCCTCCCGCTTCCCACCTCTGCTCCCTCAACTTAGCTTTCAGAGGGCCACGACTCAAGCTGTCCTGGGCCAAAGCAGCTCAAATCACAGCGGCTAACAGTAATAATCCTGCAGTCACGGGGTTCCTCTTCAGCATCTGCAAGAAAAAAACAAAGAGGAAAACACAGTGCCAGCCGTCGGCACCACACCGCCAACATCTTCTACTACGCCCCATCACCCATCGCAAAACCACACGGGCATTCTGCTCACCTGCCCCTTGCTCGCTCAAACGTCAGAACCGGCAGCTGACACGGCCTGGGGCACCTGCAGTTCCAAGACCAAAATCTCCTTTTGTGACCATGAGAAATCTACATTCCCACGCTCCTCCTCACGACGACCCAGTCTCCCCTCAGGCGCTCACCCTCTTCCTGACGCTCCCCGAACAGCACCTGCCAAAACCAAAAACGCTCAGCTGAGTTGCTACATAGCACTTGGCTCTTAGACACCACCTCGGACAACCACCTCACCTTCTCACGCCGTTTGCTGACACCAAGCTGGGCTCCTCTGACGCTGCAGGCTGAACCTGCAAGAAGACACCTGCTTAGACACAACCCAAATAGACAGGCAGCTCCCAGCGAATCCCATCTCCCGCTACGTTACCTTCACCGCTCGGCCAGCGAACCTCCATCACCTTGGGCTGACACGTCGAGGACGCGCTCCACCTGCAATCCACAAGCAGTCAAGGACGGCTGTACCTTCACGGACTCGAGGACACATGAACAACAACTGCTGCTCCACGCAACTCACCGTTGCTCTCTCCATCCAAGCCAGCTCCTCTGCCACTGTACTGCTTTTCCCACAGCCCCGTACCTTCAAAGCAAAACCAAAACCCATTATCTAGTCGCACAGCCCCCGGCCACATCTTCCCACCGACACCGCAGCAGACCCACCTCGCTAGGGCGCTCGCCCGCACGCATCTCCGTCCGTGCCTCTCGGCGCACAGGTCCGGCCTCTACCTCTGAAAAACACAACAGCAAAGACATCACCCTGACGCTCAGCAACGCCCTAAGAAATCCAAGCCTCTCGCTTGCTTTTACTGAGGCCGCCTCTACTGGGCCTTACAGCCACGCTAAGCTAGTCCACAACCAAACCCAAACATGAATTGCCGCTCCCTTCACGTACAAACCCCTTCGCCACCGCTCCAACTGCCTTCTCCCACGCAGTTTTGGTCATCCCCTCCATGGCTCCAGAGAGTAGCATAAACTACCCTCCTCACCCGCCACACCAAGGGCTGCTACTTCTGCAAAGTAATGGATGCCCCAAGACTGCAAAGTAATGGACGCCCCTAGACTGCAACGTCTAGTCTCGTCAAAACCTTAAGCCCGCAATCAGGCCACTCTACCTCGGCTGACTCTTAGCAATTCCTCTACACACCAGGCAGAGCAGCTCCAACCAGACACAAATACACACAGAACACCAGCACACAAGACCAACGTCGCGAACCGGGACAAAAGAAGACTCACAGCGACAAAGAGGACTCCGGGACCACCCCTGCCAATGGGCAAGGCAATGGACAGGGCTCCGAGGGAGAACCTACGGCAGCCCTGGAAAAGCCATGAACCGTGCAGGGTTCCAAAGAGATGTGGCCGCAACTGGCTAGATGGACGGGCAAGAAGCCCCTTTTAAAGGCCTAAAGATGCAGAGGATGTGCGGAACGAGTCCCACAACAGGGATCCAAGAAAACGGAAGAGTACCTCTTCCGGATGGCGAGGTGGGCTGCAAGGCCGCAGCAAAAGCCCGGCGTGCCTTGACCACAAAAGAGGACATCAAGACCTGCAGAAAATTTCAGACGCGGCACGGTGACTAGACAGACTAGATCCCAACAGATACAGGCTGGAACTGCCCTGCCCATGCAGGGTTTGGGCTCAGAAGTATGCCCCTCTGCCTTCACCGGCCCAAAGACGACTCTCCCTGCACAGCCTAGGCTACCCTAGAAACCCCTCCCTGCTAGCCCCAACCCGCCTCCCGCTTCCCACCTCTGCTCCCTCAACTTAGCTTTCAGAGGGCCACGACTCAAGCTGTCCTGGGCCAAAGCAGCTCAAATCACAGCGGCTAACGGTAATAATCCTGCAGTCACGGGGTTCCTCTTCAGCATCTGCAAGAAAAAAACAAAGAGGAAAACACAGTGCCAGCCGTCGGCACCACACCGCCAACATCTTCTACTACGCCCCGTCACCAATCGCAAAACCACACGGGCATTCTGCTCACCTGCCCCTTGCTCGCTCAAACATCAGAACCGGCAGCTGACACGGCCTGGGGCACCTGCAGTTCCAAGACCAAAATCTCCTTTTGTGACCATGAGAAATCTACACTCCCACGCTCCTCCTCACAACGACCCAGTCTCCCCTCAGGCGCTCACCCTCTTCCAGACGCTCCCCGAACAGCACCTGCCAAAACCAAAAACACTCAGCTGAGTTGCTACATAGCACTTGGCTCTTAGACACCACCTCGGACAACCACCTCACCTTCTCACGCCGTTTGCTGACACCAAGCTGGGCCCCTCTGACGCCGCAGGCTGAACCTGCAAGAAGAGACCTGCTTAGACACAACACAAATAGACAGGCAGCTCCCAGCAAATCCCATCTCCCGCTACGTTACCTTCACCGCTCGGCCACCGAACCTCCATCACCTTGGGCTGACACGTCGAGGACGCGTTCCACCTGCAATCCACAAGCAGTCAAGGACGGCTGTACCTTCACGGACTCGAGGACACATGAACAACAACTGCTGCTCCACGCAACTCACCGTTGCTCTCTCCATCCAAGCCAGCTCCTCTGCCACTCTACTGCTTTGCCCACGGCCCCGTACCTTCAAAGCAAAA
Organism: Phaenicophaeus curvirostris; assembly: GCF_032191515.1. NCBI lineage: Eukaryota > Metazoa > Chordata > Aves > Cuculiformes > Cuculidae > Phaenicophaeus > Phaenicophaeus curvirostris. The sequence continues at coordinate 119,225 of NW_027206689.1, forward strand.
CCAAAACCCATTATCTAGTTGCACAGCCCCCGGCCACATCTTCCCACCGACACCGCAGCAGACCCACCTCGCTAGGGCGCTCGCCCGCACGCATCTCCGTCCGTGCCTCTCGGCTCACAGGTCCGGCCTCTACCTCTGAAAAACACAACAGCAAAGACATCACCCTGACGCTCAGCAACGCCCTAAGAAATCCAAGCCTCTCGCTTGCTTTTACTGAGGCCGCCTCTACTGGGCCTTACAGCCATGCTAAGCTAGTCCACAACCAAACCCAAACATGAATTGCCGCTCCCTTCACGTACAAACCCCTTCGCCACCGCTCCCACTGCCTTCTCCCACGCAGTTGTGGTCGTCCACTCCGTGGCTCCAGAGAGTAGCAGAAACTACCCTCCTCACCCGCCACACCAAGGGCTGCTACTTCTGCAAAGTAATGGACGCCCCTAGACTGCAAAGTAATGGACGCACCTAGACTGCAACGTCTAGTCTCGTCAAAACCTTAAGCCCGCAATCAGGCCACTCTACCTCGGCTGACTCTTAGCAATTCCTCTACGCACCAGGCAGAGCAGCTCCAACAAGACACAAATACACACAGAACACCAGCACACAAGACCAACGTCGCGAACCGGGACAAAAGAAGACTCACAGCGACAAAGAGGTCTCCGGGACCACCCCTGCCAATGGGCAAGGCAATGGACAGGGCTCCGAGGGAGAACCTACGGCAGCCCTGGAAAAGCCATGAACCGTGCAGGGTTCCAAAGAGATGTGGCCGCAACTGGCTAGATGGACGGGCAAGAAGCCCCTTTTAAAGGCCTAAAGATGCAGAGGATGTGCGGAACGAGTCCCACAACAGGGATCCAAGAAAACGGAAGAGTACCTCTTCCGGATGGCGAGGTGGGCTGCAAGGCCGCAGCAAAAGCCCGGCGTGCCTTGACCACAAAAGAGGACATCAAGACCTGCAGAAAATTTCAGACGCGGCACGGTGACTAGACAGACTAGACCCCAACAGATACAGGCTGGAACTGCCCTGCCCATGCAGGGTTTGGGCTCAGAAGTACGCCCCTCTGCCTTCACCGGCCCAAAGATGACTCTCCCTGCACAGCCTAGGCTACCTTCAAAACCCCTCCCTGCTAGCCCCAACCCGCCTCCCGCTTCCCACCTCTGCTCCCTCAACTTAGCTTTCAGAGGGCCACGACTCAAGCTGTCCTGGGCCAAAGCAGCTCAAATCACAGCGGCTAACGGTAATAATCCTGCAGTCACGGGGTTCCTCTTCAGCATCTGCAAGAAAAAATCAAAGAGGAAAACACAGTGCCAGCCGTCGGCACCACACCGCCAACATCTTCTACTACGCCCCGTCACCCATCGCAAAACCACACGGGCATTCTGCTCACCTGCCCCTTGCTCGCTCAAACGTCAGAACCGGCAGCTGACACGGCCTGGGGCACCTGCAGTTCCAAGACCAAAATCTCCTTTTGTGACCATGAGAAATCTACATTCCCACGCTCCTCCTCACGACGACCCAGTCTCCCCTAAGGCGCTCACCCTCTTCCAGACTCTCCCCGAACAGCACCTGCCAAAACCAAAAACGCTCAGCTGAGTTGCTACATAGCACTTGGCTCTTAGACACCACCTCGGACAACCACCTCACCTTCTCACGCCGTTTGCTGACACCAAGCTGGGCCCCTCTGACGCAGCAGGCTGAACCTGCAAGAAGACACCTGCTTAGACACAACCCAAATAGACAGGCAGCTCCCAGCGAATCCCATCTCCCGCTACGTTACCTTCACCGCTCGGCCACCGAACCTCCATCACCTTGGGCTGACACGTCGAGGACGCGCTCCACCTGCAATCCACAAGCAGTCAAGGACGGCTGTACCTTCACGGACTCGAGGACACATGAACAACCACTGCTGCTCCACGCAACTCACCGTTGCTCTCTCCATCCAAGCCAGCTCCTCTGCCACTCTACTGCTTTGCCCACGGCCCCGTACCTTCAAAGCAAAACCAAAACCCATTATCTAGTCGCACAGCCCCCGGCCACATCTTCCCACCGACACCGCAGCAGACCCACCTCGCTAGGGCGCTCGCCCGCACGCATCTCCGTCCGTGCCTCTCGGCGCACAGGTCCGGCCTCTACATCTGAAAAACACAACAGCAAAGACATCACCCTGACGCTCAGCAACGCCCTAAGAAATCCAAGCCTCTCGCTTGCTTTTACTGAGGCCGCCTCTACTGGGCCTTACAGCCACGCTAAGCTAGTCCACAACCAAACCCAAACATGAATTGCCGCTCCCTTCACGTACAAACCCCTTCGCCACCGCTCCCACTGCCTTCTCCCACGCAGTTTTGGTCGTCCCCTCCGTGGCTCCAGAGAGTAGCAGAAACTACCCTCCTCACCCGCCACACCAAGGGCTGCTACTTCTGCAAAGTAATGGACGCCCCAAGACTGCAAAGTAATGGACGCCCCTAGACTGCAACGTCTAGTCTCGTCAAAACCTTAAGCCCGCAATCAGGCCACTCTACCTCGGCTGACTCTTAGCAATTCCTCTACGCACCAGGCAGAGCAGCTCCAACCAGACACAAATACACACAGAACACCAGCACACAAGACCAATGTCGCGAACCGGGACAAAAGAAGACTCACAGCGACAAAGAGGACTGCGGGACCACCCCTGCCAATGGGCAAGGCAATGGACAGGGCTCCGAGGGAGAACCTCCGGCAGCCCTGGAAAAGCCATGAACCGTGCAGGGTTCCAAAGAGATGTGGCCGCAACTGGCTAGATGGACGGGCAAGAAGCCCCTTTTAAAGGCCTAAAGATGCAGAGGTTGTGCGGAACGAGTCCCACAACAGGGATCCAAGAAAACGGAAGAGTACCTCTTCCGGATGGCGAGGCGGGCTGCAAGGCCGCAGCAAAAGCCCGGCGTGCCTTGACCACAAAAGAGGACATCAAGACCTGCAGAAAATTTCAGACGCGGCACGGTGACTAGACAGACTAGACCCCAACAGATACAGGCTGGAACTGCCCTGCCCATGCAGGGTTTGGGCTCAGAAGTACGCCCCTCTGCCTTCACCGGCCCAAAGACGACTCTCCCTGCACAGCCTAGGCTACCTTCAAAACCCCTCCCTGCTAGCCCCAACCCGCCTCCCGCTTCCCACCTCTGCTCCCTCAACTTAGCTTTCAGAGGGCCACGACTCAAGCTGTCCTGGGCCAAAGCAGCTCAAATCACAGCGGCTAACGGTAATAATCCTGCAGTCACGAGGTTCCTCTTCAGCATCTGCAAGAAAAAAACAAAAAGGAAAACACAGTGCCAGCCGTCGGCACCACACCGCCAACATCTTCTACTACGCCCCATCACCCATCGCAAAACCACACGGGCATTCTGCTCACCTGCCCCTTGCTCGCTCAAACGTCAGAACCGGCAGCTGACACGGCCTGGGGCACCTGCAGTTCCAAGACCAAAATCTCCTTTTGTGACCATGAGAAATCTACACTCCCACGCTCCTCCTCGCGACCACCCAGTCTCCCCTCAGGCGCTCACCCTCTTCCAGACGCTCCCCGAACAGCACCTGCCAAAACCAAAAACGCTCAGCTGAGTTGCTACATAGCACTTGGCTCTTAGACACCACCTCGGACAACCACCTCATCTTCTCACGCCGTTTGCTGACACCAAGCTGGGCCCCTCTGACGCCGCAGGCTGAACCTGCAAGAAGACACCTGCTTAGACACAACCCAAATAGACAGGCAGCTCCCAGCGAATCCCATCTCCCGCTACGTTACCTTCACCGCTCGGCCACCGAACCTCCATCACCTTGGGCTGACACGTCGAGGACGCGCTCCACCTGCAATCCACAAGCAGTCAAGGACGGCTGTACCTTCACGGACTCGAGGACACATGAACAACAACTGCTGCTCCACGCAACTCACCGTTGCTCTCTCCATCCAAGCCAGCTCCTCTGCCACTCTACTGCTTTGCCCACGGCCCCGTACCTTCAAAGCAAAACCAAAACCCATTATCTAGTCGCACAGCCCCCGGCCACATCTTCCCACCGACACCGCAGCAGACCCACCTCGCTAGGGCGCTCGCCCGCACGCATCTCCGTCCGTGCCTCTCGGCGCACAGGTCCGGCCTCTACCTCTGAAAAACACAACAGCAAAGACATCACCCTGACGCTCAGCAACGCCCTAAGAAATCCAAGCCTCTCGCTTGCTTTTACTGAGGCCGCCTCTACTGGGCCTTACAGCCACGCTAAGCTAGTCCACAACCAAACCCAAACATGAATTGCCGCTCCCTTCACGTACAAACCCCTTCGCCACCGCTCCCACTGCCTTCTCCCACGCAGTTTTGGTCGCCCCCTCCGTGGCTCCAGAGAGTAGCAGAAACTACCCTCCTCACCCGCCACACCAAGGGCTGCTACTTCTGCAAAGTAATGGACGCCCCTAGACTGCAACGTCTAGTCTCGTCAAAACCTTAAGCCCGCAATCAGGCCACTCTACCTCGGCTGACTCTTAGCAATTCCTCTACGCACCAGGCAGAGCAGCTCCAACCAGACACAAATACACACAGAACACCAGCACACAAGACCAACGTCGCGAACCGGGACAAAAGAAGACTCACAGCGACAAAGAGGACTCCGGGACCACCCCTGCCAATGGGCAAGGCAATGGACAGGGCTCCGAGGGAGAACCTACGGCAGCCCTGGAAAAGCCATGAACCATGCAGGGTTCCAAAGAGATGTGGCCGCAACTGGCTATATGGACGGGCAAGAAGCCCCTTTTAAAGGCCTAAAGATGCAGAGGCTGTGCGGAACGAGTCCCACAACAGGGATCCAAGAAAACGGAAGAGTACCTCTTCCGGATGGCGAGGTGGGCTGCAAGGCCGCAGCAAAAGCCCGGCGTGCCTTGACCACAAAAGAGGACATCAAGACCTGCAGAAAATTTCAGACGCGGCACGGTGACTAGACAGACTAGACCCCAACAGATACAGGCTGGAACTGCCCTGCCCATGCAGGGTTTGGGCTCAGAAGTACGCCCCTCTGCCTTCACCGGCCCAAAGACGACTCTCCCTGCACAGCCTAGGCTACCTTCAAAACCCCTCCCTGCTAGCCCCAACCCGCCTCCCGCTTCCCACCTCTGCTCCCTCAACTTAGCTTTCAGAGGGCCACGACTCAAGCTGTCCTGGGCCAAAGCAGCTCAAATCACAGCGGCTAACGGTAATAATCCTGCAGTCACGGGGTTCCTCTTCAGCATCTGCAAGAAAAAAACAAAGAGGAAAACACAGTGCCAGCCGTCGGCACCACACCGCCAACATCTTCTACTACGCCCCATCACCCATCGCAAAACCACACGGGCATTCTGCTCACCTGCCCCTTGCTCGCTCAAACGTCAGAACCGGCAGCTGACACGGCCTGGGGCACCTGCAGTTCCAAGACCAAAATCTCCTTTTGTGACCATGAGAAATCTACATTCCCACGCTCCTCCTCACGACGACCCAGTCTCCCCTCAGGCGCTCACCCTCTTCCTGACGCTCCCCGAACAGCACCTGCCAAAACCAAAAACGCTCAGCTGAGTTGCTACATAGCACTTGGCTCTTAGACACCACCTCGGACAACCACCTCACCTTCTCACGCCGTTTGCTGACACCAAGCTGGGCCCCTCTGACGCCGCAGGCTGAACCTGCAAGAAGACACCTGCTTAGACACAACCCAAATAGACAGGCAGCTCCCAGCGAATCCCATCTCCCGCTACGTTACCTTCACCGCTCGGCCACCGAACCTCCATCACCTTGGGCTGACACGTCGAGGACGCGCTCCACCTGCAATCCACAAGCAGTCAAGGACGGCTGTACCTTCACGGACTCGAGGACACATGAACAACCACTGCTGCTCCACGCAACTCACCGTTGCTCTCTCCATCCAAGCCAGCTCCTCTGCCACTCTACTGCTTTGCCCACGGCCCCGTACCTTCAAAGCAAAACCAAAACCCATTATCTAGTCGCACAGCCCCCGGCCACATCTTCCCACCGACACCGCAGCAGACCCACCTCGCTAGGGCGCTCGCCCACACGCATCTCCGTCCGTGCCTCTCGGCGCACAGGTCCGGCCTCTACCTCTGAAAAACACAACAGCAAAGACATCACCCTGACGCTCAGCAACGCCCTAAGAAATCCAAGCCTCTCGCTTGCTTTTACTGAGGCCGCCTCTACTGGGCCTTACAGCCAAGCAAAGCTAGTCCACAACCAAACCCAAACATGAATTGCCGCTCCCTTCACGTACAAACCCCTTCGCCACCGCTCCCACTGCCTTCTCCCACGCAGTTTTCGTCGTCCCCTCCGTGGCTCCAGAGAGTAGCAGAAACTACCCTCCTCACCCGCCACACCAAGGGCTGCTACTTCTGCAAAGTAATGGACGCCCCAATACTGCAAAGTAATGGACGCCCCTAGACTGCAAAGTAATGGACGCCCCTAGACTGCAACGTCTAGTCTCGTCAAAACCTTAAGCCCGCAATCAGGCCACTCTACCTCGGCTGACTCTTAGCAATTCCTCTACGCACCAGGCAGAGCAGCTCCAACCAGACACAAATACACACAGAACACCAGCACACAAGACCAATGTCGCGAACCGGGACAAAAGAAGACTCACAGCGACAAAGAGGACTGCGGGACCACCCCTGCCAATGGGCAAGGCAATGGACAGGGCTCCGAGGGAGAACCTCCGGCAGCCCTGGAAAAGCCATGAACCGTGCAGGGTTCCAAAGAGATGTGGCCGCAACTGGCTAGATGGACGGGCAAGAAGCCCCTTTTAAAGGCCTAAAGATGCAGAGGTTGTGCGGAACGAGTCCCACAACAGGGATCCAAGAAAACGGAAGAGTACCTCTTCCGGATGGCGAGGCGGGCTGCAAGGCCGCAGCAAAAGCCCGGCGTGCCTTGACCACAAAAGAGGACATCGAGACCTGCAGAAAATTTCAGACGCGGCACGGTGACTAGACAGACTAGACCCCAACAGATACAGGCTGGAACTGCCCTGCCCATGCAGGGTTTGGGCTCAGAAGTATGCCCCTCTGCCTTCACCGGCCCAAAGACGACTCTCCCTGCACAGCCTAGGCTACCTTCAAAACCCCTCCCTGCTAGCCCCAACCCGCCTCCCGCTTCCCACCTCTGCTCCCTCAACTTAGCTTTCAGAGGGCCACGACTCAAGCTGTCCTGGGCCAAAGCCGCTCAAATCACAGCGGCTAACGGAAATAATCCTGCAGTCACGGGGTTCCTCTTTAGCATCTGCAAGAGAAAACCAACAGAAAATCAGTGCCAAAACACAAGACCGTTCCTGGCTTTAGGATCATTATGCAAGAAAAGCAGTGTCTGATCAACACTGCATTTATGAGTACAAGATTTCAGGACCGTAGATATGGCACTCGAGGCATGTCTGGCATGCTATAACGTATTCCTCATTACAATGTTATGTGGCCATAACTGGGACGTTGTACATGAAGGAATCACCTTTTAAATGCCTAAAGACACAAGATGCATGGAAGAAGTCTCTGGTTAACTGGGATCCTTGAAAATTTACGACTAGCGATTGTGGCCACCAACACAGTCTGCAAGGGCACAGGAAATGATGGCTGACTAGAAGCTTTGAAAATGTGAAGCCAATCCACACTTAGGTTATGATGCAAGAAGAACGGTGCCTAATTGTTATTTTACCCATGAGTGCACACATTCAAGGCCCTCGAGTTGCTGCTAAAGTCATATGCTGCATTCCTTTAAAGCAAAGGGGACATCAAGGCTTAAGAAACATGAAAGAGAAACAGAATATAAAGTACACGGCACAGACAAGCTGGAACGGCCCTGCCTGGAACATGCTAGCTTTGGGCTGAGAAGTAACACCCTCCAGCTCTCCCTGCCCAAAGGGGACACTTCCCGCACAGCCCACTCCACTAAGCTACTTTTAAAACCCCTCCCTGCCATTCCCAGCCTTCTCCCCTCTGTCACACCCCACCCCTGCCCCCATCCCTCAACTTAACTTTCAGACCACCAGGAGACATCCTCAGCAGAAAAAGAACTCCAAGAACATCAGCTCCCTGGGATGATCCTACGGTTGCCAGGTTCCGCTTTGCCATCTGCAAGAAAACCAAAGATAAAACTAAAATAGTGCCAACAGCCAGCATTGCACGGATCAATGTCAGCATCTTACATGACAACTTGCTCTGCCTAACTGGCATGTTCTTCCACTCACTTGCTCCACAGCAGTTCCAATGTCAGATGCTGCAGCTGTTATCACGCAGGGTAATTAAATTAAGAGAATTACTGTCACATCTGTGAGACATCTGTCCCATGCTCCTTCTCCCTACTACCCAGCTGATCTCAAATGCTCTTCCCATTCCCAAAGTGGCCCTTACAGTGCCTGCCAAACCAAAAGTAAATACTAAGTTGCCAAATAATACTTTGCTCTTCTAGACATACTTAACTTCCTGCTCACCTTCAGCCCCACAGTGATGAGAATAAGCCTGACTACCACACTGGTGCCCCAAAATTCTGTGCCGTCTGCTTTCCTCTCCTCCTCACCACTTAGGTTGTAGGACCGGTAGTGGTGATACCCAGGACAAAAGAAAGACGAGCCATGGAGGTCGAAATTCTAGGAAGTTACCAGACTTTAGTCACAGGAGTGAACAAAAAGAACTTGAAAAAATATTCTTATCGAAAACCAGTAAAGATAATTAACACAGAAGACCTAAAAACACAGGACACTCACCACACAGCAATGGAGACTGGAATTACAGAGGCGGTCAGCCAATGAAAAACTTGCAACAGTGGGATTTGACTACTCTAAGACCTAAATTGGAAACTCAGTGACAGTAAAAAAACCACAGTGGATAACATGGACAAGGTAACAACTGCTGTGAGCAATCATAGAGCAAACCTCATTGGTAAGTTCAGGAAAAATCCAAAACTACTAAATAAGGGAGGCTTGTCATACACACAGACCAGATGAAGAAGAGTTGCTCAGCTGCTAACTGTTACAAGCCAAAATAATATCTAATCTCTTCCCTGAGAAATTCAAGGGAAACGAAGGGCAGAATCCTGCACTGTAGATAGGCAGCAAGTCCGTACCTTTAAGTAGCAAGGTCTCTGATATTCATAGATTCATCAGATTGGAAAAGACCCCCTGGATCATTAAGTCCCACCATTTCTATCGATCACTAAGCAATGTCCCTCAGCACCTTGCCCATCCATCCTTTAAACACCTCCAGGGAAGGTGACTCAACCACCTCCTTGGGCAGCCTTTGCCAGTCCCCAGTAACCCTTTCAGTGAAATACTTTTTCCTGATGTCCAGCCTGAACCTCTCCTGGCAGAGCTTGAGGCCATTCCCTCTCACTCTAAACACCCCCAGCTCTCTCAGCCACTCCTCATAAGGCTTGTTCGCCAGCCCCCTCACCAGCTACATTACTCTTCTCTGGACATTCAGATGGATGGAGACAGGATGGACACAAAGAAGTTAGCTGAGGAACACAATAAGTGGAAGGTATAAGGGAGCAGAGATCTCAGAGCCCTAGAGACTACGTTTTTTAGGGTAACTACGACTTTTCAACTTGTGTCTCAAACTCATCGTTACCTCCCATCTGCTGCAGAGAGACTAGAACAACAGAAACCTGAATGGCACTTGCATCTGACTGCAAAACTGACCCAAGAAAGACTAATGAACCTATCTGCCTTTCCCCAAATCATTCAAGCCCTTTTCCACCCCTGAAGTATCAAAGAAGGAACCCTACCCCTTCCTAACAGGACCTGCCCTATATTTTAACCCTCCTGACCCTTCTGTGTTGCTGTTCCTTGAGAGCTGTGCTTCTGAGCCCTTCCCAAGGTTCCCCTGGCCCCTTCTATCTTCCACCAGCCCACAAACTCAACTTCCTACCGTAAGCCGACAAACTTAACTCCAGATTATTATCACCCACAAGGTGCCTGTTACAAACTGCAAAGTCCCTAGGACCAATGCATCATCCCACACAGAATGAGGAACAAAAACAGATCATTCCATAACCAGAAACTCTAAGCAAAACACACAGAAAAAAAAAAACAAAGAAGGAAATCAAACTGTTAAAACATTTTGCTCCCTCCAACACCCAATCAAAAATTACTGACAAAAAACCCCATAGTTGCAGCTGCATGTGCTGTTTAGCCCGGACTCTTCCAAAACTCATACTGCCAGCAGATGCCTCTGCTTCTTTACAAGACAAAAAAAAAAAAAAGCTTATCAAGCTAGCTTAATCAGCTCAAAAGCTATAATGAATTGAAACAGCAGCAAAGCTCTAACCTCAAGGAAAACCAGACCCTAAGAGACCTCCTGAGGCAAGGCCTGTGGCTTATATACACTCTGGGCTTCCCACGCACCACCTGTGAATGGGGTGTGGTAAACCCCCTCACAGGTATAAATAGGTCCTGGGGAGCAGCTGTGTCTTATTAACTCTGCTTTACATTCTCAGCTAGAACAACACTACTACATGCTTGAAAGTATTTTTACAAGAAATAATGGTATGCGCGCTTTCATTGTGACATTGCTTGTTGTGACAGCAATGGGACTAATTAGCAAACACTTTAGAGCTGGACTTTTTGGTTCCTTTTGTTTATTGTGCTACTATAATTTTTGTTTTCTGGTATCCTTGTACACCTACTCTTTTATCTTTCTGTGCTGTTTTCTCTTTCTTTTTTTTTTCCCCAGTCTTCAGCGTCTCTTCTGTGCCCATACATTTTTCTCCTTTTCCATCTTTGTCCTAATTTGCATTCCTCAGTCTTTTCCTCCACAATTTGACTGGCTTGATCCTTGCAGTTTGTTCTTTCTCTGCACCTACAAATGCCTTGTTTTTCTTTCTCTCTTTTTTTCTCTTTTCATCTCTCTCTTTCTTTCTCTATCCCTTTGTATTGTTCACTGTTGCTGTTCCAGTTTTTAAATTCACTCTGTATCTTGACACTCCTCTTTGTTCCTCTTGCTGTTTCTGAATCTTTGTGCTAGTCCCTGCCCTTTCTTATAGTCCTCTGTCTGTAGGGCTCCTAGTTCCTCTCAAACACGTCAGCTCTTCTTTATGTACACACGTGGCTTTACAAGACCCCTAGGCTGAAATGTTCCTCTAAGCTCCTGCTCAGAGAACTGCTGCTGAAAAGATTCGTGTGTTGATATCTTCAAGATGTCTGAAGTAGTAGAGCTTTAGGACATTTTCTTCCCCTCTCCCTCTCCCCACCCCAGCGCTGCGTAACTTAGAGGCATGGGACCCTAGCTGACTTGCTTTTTGTACGTGCCTGGGATTCACAGACCCCTGCAACTGGAGCCTGACTAATGGTGTTGCAGCAGTGACCGTATTGACTTAGTTCTGTGAGAGGAAGGGCCACAACTCAGCTGATAAAAGCACAGGCTGTCTCTGTCCTTGATGTAAATATAGGAGTTTCACAGCCTTTCCTCTTATGTCTAGGGTCTGTTATTACAGTTAGCGTCTCTGTGACAGCTTTATTGTTCTTCTCGGCCTGGACATTTTAGCCTGATGACTACACAAAAGATGTGGCTGTATGCAATGGTAAGGCTGTTGGGAGAAGGGCAAGAAGAGGATCAATAACAAAGAGTTGAAAAGGCCCTTTAGAGTTTGTTGCTTCATTGGCTGCTGAGAAATAGCACAGTCTCTGTGATTTTGCTACTGTATGAGACAGATCAAAGATGCTTAATCAATGCTCAATTCTATCTAAATGGTGCATGAGAATATGATTATGTAATGCATAGAATCACCAGGTTGGGAAAGACCCATTGGATCATTGAGTCCAACTATTCCTATCAAACACTAAACCATGCCCCTTAGCACCTTGTCCACCCGTGCCTTAAACCCCTCCAGGGAAGGTGAATCAACCACCTCCCTGGGCAGCCTGTTCCAGTGCCCAATGACCCTTTCTGTGAAAAATTTTTTCCTAATGTCCAGCCTAAACCTCCCCTGGCGGAGCTTGAGGCCATTCCCTCTTGTCCTGTCCCCTGTCACTTGGGAGAAGAGGCCAGCACCCTCCTCTCTACAACCTCCTTTCAGGTAGTTGTAGAGAGCAATGAGGTCTCCCCTCAGCCTCCTCTTCTCCAGGCTAAACACCCCCAGCTCTCTCAGCCGTTCCTCATAAGGCCTGTTCTCCAGCCCCCTCACCAGCTTCGTTGCTCTTCTCTGGACTCGCTCCAGAGCCTCAACATCCTTCTTGTGGTGAGGGGCCCAGAACTGAACAAAGCTAGTGAAGGGGCTGGGCACCCAGTTATGTAACCGAAAAAGGTTTATAAAGAAACAGCTAAGCTCAATAAAGTGAACATTCACTGATCACATTGATCTCTGCATTTTGATTCCATGCTCCTGTCAACATCTTTGTGCATTTGGAGGGGCTGTGGTCCCATTTTTGGGATCCTGAGGCTTCTCTTGGGAGTCTCTGTGCCCATTGTTTGAGTCTGTGCCTATTTGGGGGACTTGTTTTTTGGATCTCTGAGCCCATTTTGGGGGGTCTTAAGTTTGGGGTTTGGGTCTCCAGACTTGTTTTTGGCATTTCTGTGCCCATTTTTGTTGTCTCTGGCCTTGTTTCATGGGTGTCTGTGCTCTTTCTTTGTGTCTCTACTCCTATTTTTGTGCTCTCTGTGCAGGTGTCCCCCCACATGCTGTATTAATCGTAGGCCTGGCTGAGTAAAGAGCTCTGGCTGGAAATCAGGGAAAAAAAAAGAGAAAAATATACAAACTCTGGTAGAAGGGGCAGGTAACTCCTGAGGACTACAAAGACAAAGTGGGATCGTGTAGAGAAAAGAATCTGAAGGATTAAAGACCAATTAGAATTCAGATTGGCCCATTCTCTGAATGAAAATAAAAAATCCTTAAAATATATTGATAATGAAGGAAGGAACCAAAGAGAATCTCCATCCTTCACCGGATGCAAGGGTAAAAATAGTGACCAAGGATGAGGATGGGTAAGGTGCTTAAGACCACCTTTGCCTCAGTCTTTAGGATTCAGCCCAAGGGTAATGAGAGCTGGCGGAGGTGCTTGCCAAACCTCTTTGTATCATCTCCCAGCAATCTGGAGGAATTCTTACCCCAATATTACTAATATGTTGCCTGAACTTCCCCCTTCATGCAACTGCTTGGCTGTGAATCTAATGATTAGGTGATTTCTGAAGTCTAGCAACGGAGACGGAGCTGAAGTTGTCTCTGCTAAGAGTGAGAAAGAAATGGGCTTTAGCCCCAACTTGGAGTAAACCTTCACTAGTTGACATCTGTAGTAGTAAACAAAATGGCTCCAGTAGTCGACTGGTACAGTCACATGTACTGCTGCTGAATCCACGTGGCTTCACAGACTGGGTCCTTGCATCCAAGTTACTAGGACCCGTTCCAGAATCAGTTGAGCTCCAGAATTGCAACTGATAGGTCTTTGGGCCAAGAACCAAAGTACCAGTACCGAGGACTGGTCTAACGCTACAGCTATTTGCAATTGGCCAAGTGGAAAAGTACGGGTCCCTCAGTACGTGGACTTAATACCATACTAACAAAATAGATTATTTATTTTAGAGTGCAGACTGAATCTTGATGCCACATACAAATAATTCAATAATACATCCACATTTTAGGGCTACGAGCAGCAAAAGATTGTTCAAGTAGTGCATCAGTTAACAGCTAAAGGGAAAAAAAAAAAAAAAAAAAAAAAGAGAAGAAAAAGAGCAGCCAATGAGATCTTTCCTGCTGGGAAAACAGACTAAGAAGGAATTGAAAACTGCAAGCTGTATGATTACCTTCACTGCTCCAGGCCTACAGCAGCTGCCTGAAATGTTCTAGAGATTTCAGAAAACTTTGAGACTGATAGGAAACCAAGTGCCATATACTGCAAGGCTCGAGAGTGGATTTCTAGGCAGGATATCTACCATTACAAGAGAATTCAGAGCAGCTGGAGGGGTTTTGTTCATCTTTTTGTTTAGATCCAATCTTTTTGCTTAGATCAAAATCATAAGCTTCGAAAGAAAAATCTTTTGGCATGAATTGACTGAAGAAAACATTTCTCTGTGTGTATTTGAGAGACTATGTTATTGCCCAATTAGTTACTTAGCTATTGCAGAAAAAGTTTTCCTCTGCTGTCAGAGGCTGCTTACAGCTTACAGCAAGATAAGGCTTTTTATTTTCTCTTCTGCTAAGCTATTGAGTCACTTCTTTCAGTTAACTCTGCTATATTCCCAAGGGATAAAAATCACATTACCTGAAAAGCATCCAGAAGTTAGTCTAAGTCCGAACAGTTGCACTAAAGCTTCATACAAGCGGTCAATCTGTCAAAGCTAACAAATAAGGGGGCATCCTACCCATATTGCGAGCATATGGAAATTATCTTTCTTGAGATACAAAAGCAATTGAAATCTTCATTGAATTTAAGTTCTCAAAGTGAAGAAACGGCATTTTTTTTTACTCCGTGAAAAAAAGGATTTAAAGGTAAGGAAATAAGTATATATATTAGCTGAACTGACAAAGCAGAAAGACAAGGTGAACTTAGGTAAAGCCATATTTGAAGAAATATGGATAAGCAGTTTTTTAAAACCTGTCCACACGCAGAGTAGAAAAGTTTTAGTAGCTAACAGAGGAAGATGGCGAGCACAAGTATAATCTTTTGGAAAAAAACTACCAGTGTTCTCTTAAATATGGTAATACCTTTATCCTGGGATAATGGACTCCTTGACCTTTGGCATTTGAGCTCATTTATCTCAAGGTATAGTAATTATTTCATGAACCTAAAACACCCAACCATGTTGCAACTTACAATTATTAAAACATTTTTAGTCTTAACCAAGCAGACAGGGAAGAACGTGAGCTGCACTTGGGGAAGGAGTGAAACATCATACCAGCTCAGATGCACACACATATTGACATGTCAGCCATCTCAGGAAAGCTTCATTAACTATAGCAGAGCTACACAGATGACAACTGTTGTGGGTCTGCTGGCCCAATATCTTAAATATAGATGCATCTCGTCAGGTCCCATAGACTTAGATATGTTCAGGTTCCTCAGGTGGTCACAAATCTCATCATCCCCTACAGTGGGAGGGGTAGTTGTTGAGTACCTCAGCCTTCTCCTCATCTTTTGATATGAAGTCACAATTTTCATCCATCAGTCGGGGGGTTATGCTTCTTTTAACCTTCCTTTTCTGGTTGATATACCTGTAGAACCCCTTCCCTTGCCACGTTCTGCTCCGGCTGTGCCTTGTCCTTCCTGACCCCATCCCCACACAAACGGGCAGCAACCCTCTACTCTTCCCAAGTTCCCCGATCCTGCTTGCACTGCCAGTGCAGTTGCCTCTTGTTCTTCAGTTTGACCAGCAGGTCCCAACCCAGTGATGCTGGTCTCTTCCCTTCCCTGCCCAATTTCCTACAATGTGGAACGAGCACTCTTGCACTTTATGGAAAGCATCCTTAAATATTTGCCAGCTCTGTTCTTCTTTCTTGTTCCTGAGGGCAGTATCTCAGGGGGTCCTACTGACTAACTCCTTGAAGGGCTGGTAGTTTGCTTTCCCAAAATTTAGGGTCCTGACTATACTCATTACCTGCCCCATAACCCTCAGCACTTTGAACTGCACCAATGAGCTATCACCACAGTCCAGGCTGCCCCTGATCTCAGTGTCACTGATGAGCTCCTACCTCATACATCTTACTACGTCCACACCTCTGAATTGCTAAGTAGTAGTGAGAAGGCGCTCTGTAATTTATAGAGCCTGCAGAAGTTTTTAAAGAAAAATAGAAGTTACACATTAAGTTTTTGTATCATATGGTTCCTGTTTAAGGTTCTTCAGCCCTCCTGGGCCCCAAAACTGAACAAAGTGTTTGAGGTGCAACCTCACCAGTGCTGAGTAGAGGGGCATAATCGCTTCCCTGGTCCTGCTGGTCAAGCAGTTTCTGATAGAGGTCAGGAAGCCATTGGCCTTCTTGGGCACGCTTGGGCTTAGAGTCAGTGTTGGCCCTCTCGCTACAAGACAGGCATTGAGGAGCTGGAGCGTGTCCAGAGCAGGGCAATGAGGCTGGTGAAGGGGCTGGAGAACCCGTCTTAGGAGAGGTGGCTAACGGAACTTCTTTAGCTTAGAGAAAAGAGGGCTGAGGGGAGACCTCATCCTGCTCTGCAGTTCCCTGAAAGGAGGTTGGAGCAAGGCAGATGTACCTAGAGACAGGACAGGAGGAAATGGCCTCGAGTCGCACCAGGGGAGTTTCCGATTAGATATCGGGAAAACTTCTTTCACGGAAAGGGTTATCAGGCACCAGAAGAAGTCACTCAGGGAAAATGAGGTGCTGAGAGATATGGTTTAGTGGTGGATGGGTACATTTGGACTCTGATCTCAAAGGTTTTTTTCCAACCAAATGATTCTATGATATGAATTCAATTATTTTATTTTCATTATGTCAGTAATGATGAGAAAAAAACAGTAATGAACTTTGAAGTTTGCAAGTCAGTTGAGACTTTCTTTTGAAATAAGATTTTTATTTGCTTTTCCTAAGTGCTTAAGTGTTTTTTTTCTGTGTATGTTGAAGTAAGTTAGAGTATAAAGTAAAAAGTAAAAAGACATTGAAAATACAGACAGAAAATATTTATTTTATGGTGACATAATTGGGTTTTTTAAACAAGAAATACCATGACTGAAATTGCAAAGTCATATTCTTCACTGCACTTAGTCACACTAGAGTTAAGGCCACAGTATTTGCAAGTATTTTGTTTATAAAACATGCTATACAGCTAGAAGTGCACAACCATAAAGTCTGTCTTTCCACTGGAGTTACTAACGTATTGCAAGTTGTGAACCTCGACCCCTGAGCAAGCATTGCTTCAGAAAACAGTTCATCAGGTCAGAAATAATCAGATGGACCTTTAATTCTCTGTGGAATAATATTAATTACATTCCTTAGAGAAGTACCGTCGCAGAAAGCACTGCAGAAAGGACTAATTCACAAAAATAGTTTTAATGGGTTCATGTTTCAGTGCTAGGGGTTTTGTGGATGTATTCTCCCTCCCCTCTTCTTTCTTTAAATCACATGGGCTATACCTTGCACCATTCAAAAGTCATTATAAGAGTAAGATCTACTGAACTGTACAGAATCATTAAATCCATAAAACAAGTTTCACAAATCTAAATACACAATTAAAAAATAGACATTTCCCAGTGGCTCCTACTACTTTTATACATTCAAGTATTTTAAGCTTCTGTAGTGACTGCTTAGAGTATTCAGGTATGCCTAACGCTCACATGTGCTGCCTTTTCAGCATCATAAACATTTCATAAACAACATCAATAGCAGTAGATGGTTTTTCCCCTCAAGATTATTTTTTTGATTCGTTTTCAAGACAGCACTTAGTGAGAAAGACAAAAGCAAGTCACGGTTGGGGCTTTGCTTACCTAAGCCAGAAGCGGATGGCATTCCAGGGACGGGGAAGCACCATCAGAATAACTGCCTTGTACAGCATTCATCACTCAGATAACTATTACTTTAAGTTGCACTGCACTTACAGGACTAGGGGATGCCCTACACTAAGCTTCCAGAAGCTTCTGGCTTAAGCCCTTTAATGCCTGCAATTTAAGCCAAACTGATGAATAATCAAACAGTAAAAAGCTGTACCCATAAAAGGGATATTGAGAAATGTTATGAAATGCACAGAGCCTTTATGCACTTTGGGTGGAAAAGGAGTTTGAAACACACCTAGATCAAGCAGATGCATATATTTGGTCAGACAGAGGGCTCCTTCCCCTCCCAACTGTTTGTATGGATTCCAGAAGCTTTGCCTTCAAATTCAATGAAGAAAAAAAGATGCACTTGATATTAATACAGCCACTGAACTCCAGACTTCACAATTTGTCATCATTACGGAGAAAATATTCTTCTTCCTATGGACTGGCAAGTAGGAATTTTTGGATTGGCATTTCCTCAGTGACTAAAGACACAAGACATGGGCAGATGATCAATATCGGGTCCTAATTATCATTCTTGCTTCTGCAGACAGTCACTTTCTGATCTCATGATAATCTCTGGCCTCACATCAATAAAGGAGTCAGGCACGGCAGCAAGGCCTCCCCGCTATGGGGGGGAGGAAAACAGAGCCTGTTTAACAGAGGGAGTTCCCTAGCTCCATGGGAAGGTGCTTGTATTATCCTTTCCCTCCAGTTATACAATTGTTTCGGTTACTCACTGTGTGAAATTCTATGTGAGGATGTACTGCAGAAGCCAGAACCAAACCGAGGGCATTGTCCAAGCAACACACAGCAACTCCAGCTGAGAGAGACACAACGCGGGCAGGGCTGGCAGTGCCCTCTGCGCTAACTCGCATAAACCTCACTGCATCCCAATGTGAAAACCAGTTCACCCTGCACAGTGACTCCATTAAGTACCTTTACGGAGCAGAGACTGCCGATTGTATTTAACTGTGCCAAGCCACGTGATGGTTTTGGAACAACTTCTAGAAACGGCAGAGACCGAGTTAGGGCTGAGCTCTATTTACAGTAAAATTGTAGCAGTTTTGTTCGGCATTACAGTCTGAAATAAAATACATAAAATATGAAAAAAAAACCCAGCTTGGCTAGGAAGAGGCAAGCTAACACTTTTCTTGGGCATTTCGTCAAAAAGTTCTGGGCAAACATAATTTTCAACTGCTTACGACACAAACCCCAAATTAAACAAACCACCTCTGGGAAAAACAGTAACAGCTATCACTAAAACTACACTGGAAATCTGGAAATCTTATTTAGGCTGAGCCTAAGGGGCCCCAATAGATTAAAAAAAAAAAAAAAAAAGCTAAAAAAAAATAATCCCTACTTCTACTAATAAAACAAGAACAAAGAAAGATGACATTGACTACAAACATTTGTGGTGACATTTCTCCGAAGCTACCACATGGCAAACCAGTCTTACTCTAAGACTAAAAAGCAAACCCACAAGCAAAAGCATTACCTGAAACTCACAGAAGAAACGATGACTGTAGGCTCAAATGCACCACGAAGAAAACCACTCAACTGTTCAAAACCCAGCAAAGAAAGGAAGAAAGTCAGGCTTCTGTAGCCCCTTCCTTCACTGAATGCTCGAGCTGCAGGGGAGAGCCAGCTCTAAATCAAGAGGCCTTTTAAGGGGCAAACTCTTCACCTGTACCTAATTGCTGACCACAGGTGTGGCACAGACTTAACCAACCCAACTAGGACCTTCAGAGGTTTTTGAACAAGACCCACCCTTTTAACAGCAAAACTATAGCATCCCACTTAGGATGGGTAATAAGAAATTACTCCTAAGTATAAAATGTTGGTGGTTTACTGGAAGTTCAATGTATGACAGCCAGGCTTGATTGAAATTATATAAAATTATAGATGTTATTAAGCCACCAAACATCAATTATCATTGTTAAAAAAATGTACAGATTAAAAGATTCCTTCCCTGTTCTGGCTGCTGAGATACAGTGCCTGGAAGCGTATTGGTTACAATTACACACAATATGCTTTACATAAGCACAGTCCCATCTGCCATTTAGATAGAACTGAACTTCTATTAAACTTCTTCAGTCTGTCTCATGCAGTAGCAAATTCAGGGACACTCCCATTTCTCAGCAGCAGGATGAGCAGGAAACTCTAAAGGGCGTGTTCCACTGTTTCTTGTCAATCCTCTTCTTGCCATTTTCCCAGCAGTCTTCCCGTCACATTCAGCCACGTCTTATGCGTAATCATGAGGCTAAAACTCAAGTCCAATAAAGCTGTCTTAGAGAAACTAAAAAAGACAGCAGACATAAGAGGAAAGGCTGTGTATCCCCGCACTCCCCCCGGCCCCATGCGGCACCCTGGGCAGGGACAGGAGGGTTTCAGGGGGACGGGAGGGACACGGGGCGCTGTCCCTCTCCCAGTCCCAGCCTGCATCCCATTGGCCGCAGCCCGCGGGAGGGCAGCGTGCTGCTGTGTCTGTGGTGCGTGTAAGCATGTACGAGGCATAAACATAACAAGCACATGGTATGTGTGGTGTGAGTGACATGTTGCTTGTGTGTGCAAGGCATGTGTGTGTCATGTGGATGGGGTGGTTGTGGCATGAGCCTGGCATGTGCACAGCGTGTGCATGGGCGCAGTGGCGTACGCAAGGCTTGTGCATGGCGTATGCATAGGGTGAGCATAGCATGAGCCTAGAATGCGTATGGCGTGTGCATGGGGCACTCACCTTTGCCTCGAAGCAGAGCCCTGCCTTCAGGTCTCACGGCCCTTTCTTCTCCTTCACAAAACCAGGATCGGGAATCAGGTTTCAGTCACCTCCCATGACAGAACCCCCCGGCCGTGTGCAACTTCTCCCCAGAGAAGCGGTTCCCTTGCTGGCCCACAACAGAAGGACGCTCGCGACGTCTGTTCTCATCCGTTTCAGCAGTGGAAACTCCTTTGTTAACCAGGCATCAGTGTTTCTCCCCACTTTGAGTCTAGCTGTCCGCTTGCCTCGCTCTGGTTTTCTCAGCCTTGCAGCCCATCCTCTGCCTGCTCTAGAGGGGAAGAGAAAGCGGAGGTCGGCTTTCACACGGCTCCGAGGAGACACACCGCCCGCAGGACACTCTTTACGTAAGCGCGTCACCCATCTCCCATGTGCCCCCTCCCTGCACGAAGGGTGTCTTTGGCACAACAATCCACAGGCAGCAGCAGGGGTTACTGCAGTCAGGGAATCCCCAAACTTCCCTTTCTATGGGACCTGGGAGCATACGGAGCCTTCTGCGTTCGCTTGAAGGATGAGATCTGCCCAATTCGAGCAGAGAGAGGCAAAAGAAGCCACTTCAGCTGCAGACACCCTCATGCTAAGGAGGCCCCCGGTGCTGCCGGCTCTCGTGTGGCGAGGACGGCCAACACCGCGTCACCTTTCCACCCCTAGAGCTGGACCCTCTGGCTTAGCAAGCAGATCGGCGGTCTCAGCACACGTCCTCTGCACTGGAAAAATTCAGACCCACGGGACGACCCCACAACAGCTTCCAGCTGCAGATCCCAACAGCGAAGCTACCCGCTTAGTTACACCACCATCCGTCTCCACGCCAAGTGAACATGAACCTTCCACCCTTGCGGGGCCCTGAGGTGCCTCTGCAGGCTCGTCAGGGATCCAACCGCCTTCTGAACAGCGTCGGACGGCCTGCGCGCATTCTGCTCGGCCATCGCCTTCCCCGGGGCTTTCACCCAACAGCCGTGACGCAACATCAACTCGTGCGTAAGCGCACACGTACACACGTGCAAAGGAACGCTAAAGGGCAACAACACGAGGCCTCGCTCGGCAACAATGCCATGAAGATGGTCCCACAGCCCTTTCGTTTAGCCAGCGGAGAGCAGATAAAGTTCATCCTCCTCCTCCCCCCGTGCCGTGCCAGCTCACTCACCGTTACTCCTCACGACGGGATGGAAGGTGGAAGAATATCGGGCTTTGAAAAAGCAGGGAAGTTCTGCGAGACTTTTGCCAGGTTTTCTGCAGTAAGGACATTCTCCAGACTGGCTTTTTGGGCTGTGAGGAGAGAGAGACGTGCACGATCCGTTAAGGAATTTTTAACGCCACCTCGGAATACCATCACGATGCTAACAGAGTCATTTGTCCAGTTACAGGTGACAATCGGAGCATAAGTAAGAAAACAGAAAAAGCCCCCCACCCCCACGCACGATGAACAACGATGTGGTCAACGACAGGACCACGCCACTGGCACAGAAGCCGGGCCAATACACCGAGCCCTCATCCACAGAGAAACAAACGGAGGAGGCAGAAGCTGCTTCCCGAACCAGGAGTCAGCATCACAAACGTCACCCTCACTCAGAGCTGCAAAGCGGACGTTTCTCCTCTCACCTGAATGGCAACGGCTTCCGTTTCACCCGTGGGCGCCCTCCTCTTCTTCCGCTGCGAGTGTATGAGAGAGATGGGAAGGCTCCACAGCGCTCTGCAAAGATGAGGGACCTCTAAGAGGTGCGTCTGCATTTCCCCAAGGTACTTGAGGTACCTTAACTCTACAGTTACCGTTAAAAACGCAACAACTCCCCTTCCGTACCACTGTTATGGGGCATAGTTTAACACAAACACTAAAAAGAAGTCTAAAAAGATGCTAAGCCTCAAAATAGATGAGAAGCCTAAACAGGTATTCTGTGTAACTGGAAACAGAGAAACGTCTGAACCAAGAGGATCTGCAGCAAGTGTAACGGATGTTGCACCATTATAAACCCTGTGACACGGAAGGGTTTTAAATGCAAAGAAGCCTGGTTGTAGAAGAGAATCAAAGAAGCGACCTCCCTCCTGGTACTCTCTACACTAACAACATAAAAGCGCTTTCCAAAGCTCCCCTTCTCCTCCTTTCCCTCTTCGTGTGTGTGCAGCGTGCTTGCAGTGTGGCTGGCATATCATCTTCATGGTATGTGCTAGCATGTCCATGACATGTGTATGGTATGTACACAGCCCGTACATAACATACACAGGGAGAGTGTGGCATGCGTGGCATGTTGCCTGCATGTGGAAGGCGTGTGCGTGACATGTGCTTGACTGTTGTGGCATGAGCCTGGAATGTGCATGGAAGCAGTGGCCTGTGTGTGGAGTGTGTGGCATGTACACAACACATGCATGGCATGCGTGGCATGTTGCCTGCGTGTGCAATACATGCGTGTGGTATGTGGTATGCTGCTTGTGTGTGCAAGGTGTGTGCATGGCGTGTGCCTGGCTGGTGTGTGGCATGCCACTTGCATGTTCGAAGCATGTGCATGGGGTGGTTGTGGCGCTAGCCTGGCACATGCATGGTGTGTGCATGGGGGCAGCACGATGTGCATGGGGGGTGAATTGCATGTGTGGGGCGTGGGCCTGGCATGTGTGTGCCATGTTCATGCTGCGTGGCGTGCACAGGGTCGGCTGGCGAAGCCCCTGCCACCCTAGTATTGTTGTCTTGATCCAGCGTTCACTAAACGCGATGCCGTCACATGCTAACCCAAAGTGGAGAATGCTTCGGCTCGCGCCGTCAACACGATCAACAGTGATTAAGAAAGAGTAATGAGTCCCGAGGAAGCCACATACCCAAATCCTGCTGGCTTGGAGGGCACCAGCACGTCGCTTCTTCCTCTCTCCCTGAGGAGGCGTCGGGATCCCACAGGAGCTCTCTCATCATCAATACTTCTGTCAGATTGTCTCTGCTGACAAAGCAAAAAGAATCATAGAATCATAGAATCCATAGGTTGGAAAGGACCCACTGGATCATTGAGTCCAACCATTCCCATCAACCACTAAACGATGCCCCTCAGCACCTCATCCACCCGTCCTTTAAACACCTCCAGGGAAGGTGACTCAACCCCCGCCCTGGGCAGCCTCTGCCAGGGACCAATGACCCTTTCCGTGTAATATTTTATCCTGATGTTCAGCCGGAACTTCCCCTGGTGGAGCTTGAGGCCATTCCCTCTCATCCTGTCCCCTGTCACTTGGGAGAAGAGCCCAGCTCCCTCCTCTCCACAATCTCCCTTCAGGTAGTTGTAGAGAGCAATAAGGTCTCCCCTCAGCCTCCTCTTCTCCAGGCTAAACAACCTCAGCTTAGTGTCATCCACAAACTTGCTAAAGGTGCACTCAACCCCTTCATCCAGGTCATTGATAAAGACATTGAACAGGGCTGGACCCAGCACTGAGCCCTGGGGAACCCCACTTGTCTCTGGCCTCCAGCTGGAGTTAACTCTATTTCCCACCACTCTCTGGGCCTGGCCATCCAACCAGTTTTCCACCCAGGAGAGTGTGCGCCTCTCTGGGCCAGAGGTGACAGTTTCTCAAGCAGAATTCTGTGAGAAAGTGTGTCAAAGGCTTTACTGAAGTCCAGGAAGACCCCATCCACAGCCTTTCTCTCATCCAGCAGCCGAGTCACTTTGTCATAGAAGGCGATCAGGTTAGTTTGGCAAGACCTGCCTTTCATGAACCCGTGTTGACTGGGCCTGATCACCCAGTTTTCTTGCATGTGCTTCATGATAGCACTCAAGATCACCTGTTCCGTGACTTTTCCCAGCACTGAGGTCAGACTGACAAGGCCAGGAGTTCCCTGGATCCTCCCTGCAACCCTTCCTGTAGATGGGCACAACATCAGCCTCCAGTCCAGTGGAACTGCCCCAGTCAGCCAGGACGGCTGGAAGATGATGGAAAGGGGTTTGGCCAGCACATCCACGGCTCCTTTAATACTCTTGGGTGGATCCCATCTGGCCCCATAGACCTGTGGTGTATAGCTGGGCAAGCAAGGCTCTGACCACCTCCTCTTGGATCATGGGAGCCTCTTTCTGCTCCTTTAATTCCTGGGTTTGTACACAGAAGGAACAACCTTCCTTACTATTAAAGACTGAGGCAAAGAAGGCATTAAGTACCTCAGCCTTGCCCTCGTCCCCTGTCACTGTTGTCCCTTCTGCACCCAATAGGAACTGAACACTCTCCCTAGTCCTCCTTTTATTGTTAATGTATTTATAGAAAGATTTTCTGTTATCTTTCACAGACTTAGCCAATTTGATTTCTAGTTGGGCCTAAGCCCCCCTCGTTTTCCCTCTGCATGATCTCACTTCCTCCCTGTAGTCCACCCAAGATGCCTGTCCCTTCTTCCAAAGCTCACAGACCCTCCTCTTTTTTTTGATGTCTCTCAAGTCTCCCTATCAACTATCTCGCTAGTCAACCAAGCTGGTTTTCTCCCCTGCCGGCTCCTTTTCTGGAGCATGGCGATGGCTTGCTGCTAAGCTGCTAGGATTTCCTTTTTGAAGAGCTCCCAGCCCCCTGAAGAGTCGAAAGTCTGCCCTCTGGAAGTTTAATGTGACTGTTGTGCTAATCTCCCTCTTCACCTCACCTAGAACTGAAAACCCCATCATCTCGTGATCGCTTTGTCCCAGGTGTCCTCCTACCACATCCCCCACAGGCCTTCTCTGTTCATAAACAGCGGGTCCACGAGGGCACCTTCCCCTGTCAGTTCACTCACCAGCTGTGCGAGGAAGTTGCCTCCCACGCACTCCAGGAACCTCCTAGACTGCTTTCTCTCCGCTGTATTGTACTTCCAGCAGATATCTGGAAGATTGAAGTCTCCCACGAGGACCAGAGGGAGCAATCTTGAGACTATCCCCAGTTGTTTATAGAAGAGCTCATCAGCTGCTTCTTCTCGGCTGGCTGGTCTGTAACAGACTCCATCACAACATCAGCCTTCTTGTGGGCTCCCCTGATTTCAACCCACGGGCACTCAGTCCCCTCCTCCCCATAATCCAGTATCGAAGCAAAAGGAACGAGGTGTTAGGGCAAAATACTCCAAGTAACCGTGGTTGAAATGAACCCCCCCTGCCCCTGCAGCTCTCGCCACCGCGCACGACACCCCAAAAACGTGACACCCCCCCCGCTCTCTCTAGACCGACAACACAAAAGTGCTTTCCAAACCTCCCTTTCTGCTCCTTCCCCTCTTCCCCTCCTCCCCACCTCCCCACCTCCTTCTCTCCCCCCTTCTCCTCCCATTGTGCCCCATACTCCCCCCCTGCTTTCCCCCTCTCTCCCCTCCTTCCCTTCCCCCGCTCCCTCCTCCCACTCCCGAGCGGGGATCTCCCCTGCGGGGCTGCACGCCGAGCGCAGACGCAGCCCCGAAGGCCCCGACCGCCCCTGAGCCCGAGCTGGCCCCGGGAGGGCCGCGGCTCACAGACAGCGAGCCCGGAGCGGCACAGAGCGCTCTCCCGCGCCTCTCCGGGCGCCTCTGACTCACCCGAGCCCGGCCCCGTTCGAGCCGTTCATGAGCTGGGGGGGACACGGGGGCCCTGGGGGCGCTGTCCCTCTCCCAGCCCCAGCCCGCACCCCGTTGGCCTCAGTGACGGCGGGTGGAAGGGCAGCGGAGAGCAGAGCCGAGCCGTCCCGAACGGCGCCGCGCGGCTGCAAGCCGCTCTTTGCCTCTCTCCCCGCCCTGCCCCTCCCGGCTCGCCTGCCCCTGTGGGCCGTCCCGTTCCCCCACCCCGGGCTGCAGTACCGCTCCGTGGCCACGGCGCGGCAGCACTGAGTCCCCGCCCCATTCATCCCGAGCGCAGGGATTCCGGCCAATGGGAGTGCTCGCTGCAGGGCCCGCCCTACAACCGCTCTACGGGCGTTGATTGGCTGGCGGTGTCTGAGCGGAGGATCCACTGCGCATGCGTGCCATACGACGTGGTGGTGCCTATAATGTAGCAACTGCGCATGCGTACCGTACAACATGGCGACACCTACAATGTAGCCAATGCGCATGCGTAGTGTACAACATGGTGGCGCCTATCTACAGTCACTGCGCATGCGTGTCATGCAACATGGCGGCGTCCATTTGCACTTACTGCGCATGCGTGCAATGTAACATGGCGGTGCCCATAAGCGGTCACTGCGCATGCGTGCCGTACAACATGGCGGCGCCCATGAGCAGTCACTGCGCATGCGTGCCGTACAACATGGCGGCGCCCATGAGCAGTCACTGCGCATGCGTGCCGTACAACATGGCGGCGCCCATTTGCAGTCACTGTGCATGCGTGCCGTACAGCATGGCAGCGCACCTCATGGAGCCCGCGGGGCCGTTTCAATGGCAGCCTGCAGGCACCGAGCGGAACCCAACGCAGCCTGAGCGAGCCGCACGGGGCCGAGCCGAGGGGACTCGTGCACCGTGGACAGGGGCGGGGAGCTTCAAAGAGGGACGCGGGACGTTGTCCCTCTCCGTTCTGCACCGCTCCCCTCCCCGCGCCCCGCCCCACCCCTGTGGGCCGTCCCGTCCCCCTCAGCCCTGGGCTGCAGTACCGTTCCGCGGCCACGGCGCGGCAGCACTTGGCACCCCCCATTCATTGCCTTGGGCATCGCAGGGCTGTGCCTTCCGCGGTCTGATTGGTCCCTTCTCGATCCCACCTTGACAGCGCTGCCTTCCTATTGGCTGGGCCTCTGCGCTCTGATTGGTCGATTCTCAATCCCACTTTGCCAGCTCTGTGTTCCAATTGGCTGTGTCTCCGCACTCTGATCGGTCGCCTCTGGATCCCGCTTTGCCCGTGCCGTGTCCTGTGCCCGTTTGATGGATGATTTGCCCTCTTATTGTTAATTTGGCCAGTTTGCACTTATGTGCTCAATTTGCCCTTATATGGTAATTTGACCTTTTATGGCAATTGGCCCAGATTTCCCTTACATGGTCAATTTTCTCTCTTATGGCAATTTGCCCCTATATGGTCAATTTGCTCTTTTACAGAAGTTGGCCAAGTTCGCCCTCATATACTCAATTTGCCCCTTCATGGCAATTTTCGTTTTTATGGCACTTGGCCCAGTTTGCCCTTATATGGTCAATGATCGGGCACCTGGGCGCCCCCAACGCCCAGGGCTGCAGTACCGTCCGCGGCCACGGCACAGCAGCACTGAGTCGCCACACGGCCCCGGGCTGCTCTTTTTGCCGTCGTTCCCGTTTTCACCGTTTTCTCCCGTCGCGGGTTCGATCCCGACGGGCGCCGAACCTCCCGGAGCAGCAGCTCCCGCGGCGCCGCCCGCACACCCTCCCCCGCTGCCGGGCTCCGCAGCAGCGCAGACCGCGCCTGCCTTCCCCCGGGCCGCCCCTTCACTCCGGTCCCGCGGCGAGCACGGCTGCGCTCACGGGCACCGCGGCGGCCGCGGGCTCCGCTCTCCGTGCCAAGGGGCCGCTCTCCGAGCCCTCTGCGGCCGGGAAACCTCCGAGCGGCGGCTGAAAGGGAGAGGTGGCACCTCCAGGGGAAAGGCCGCGGCTTTCCCCACTCCCGCACGCCGTCTCCGGACGATGGACGCCGTTCCGACGGGAGGCCCTGCGGCTGTGCCATACGGGCAGGCTGGAAAGGAACAACTGACCCGCTGCAGGAAAGGACACGGAATTCCAGTCCGACACGAGGGGACTTTGGAAGCGGCAGACGCATCGACAGCGAGAACACTTGCCTGCCGAACATCCGCACGCCATCGCGATCCAGCACGTGCCCCCGGCCGCCAGCGAGCCTGTCCGAGCCCATCGGCCCCCCGTACAGCGTGCAGCCGGCTGCCAACTCAGAGCCTGCGCAGCACGGCGCTCCCCGTGCCGGACTGTGGCTCGCAGCGCCATCGCCACGTGCCCCCAACTGCCTCCACCACCTTCTTTCTTCATTTCCAACACTGAATAAGCAAAACGCGTACGGCAGTCGGCGACCAATCAAAAGCTTTAATGTGGACAACACTGGTTTACACGGGGTTCCTCTGGCTTCCCCACACCTGGGCAGAAGAGGCCAAAGGATCCTTGGAGACAGACACGCTCTTCCCAGTCACGCAGCAAAGGTGGCGGCAGCGCGACCGGGACAGAGGGTCTGGACGAGGCCGCGTCTTCCAGCTGGGTGTGCGCAGGAGGAGAGGAATCCACTTCCTATGCCGCACAGAGGAGAGAGACCTGCAGGAGGGAACGCACAGAAAGGATTGTTAGCAGGGCAATGAGACGAGGCGGCCCTCGGCCCCAGGACAAAAACGCTTTCCTCCTTCACCCACGTTTCCTTCTCTGACCTTCCGACTCCCGCAGCCCCTGCTCTACAGCCCACCCAAAGCAAGCTGAGAAGAGAATCTCCTTCAAAAGAACGGCCAAGGGTTTCACTCATCCCCCCCAAAAGGAAACCGCAAGGAACGGGAGGACTCGCCAGACAGAAAGCAGTGTCACCGGACCAAGTTGCAGGGAAGTCGTTAGAGAACGTGATTCGTTTTAACAGTTATTCTGTTAGACGAACTTGGTCAAAAAGAGAAAGGAAACCAAACCGAGCCTTACCCCGTGTAAACTTGTTACGCTAAGATGTTCTAAATCACACCCGCATGACAGCCCAGCGTAGCAAAGCAGCCCGGGCACCCTGCTATTTATCCTCCTCCAGAGGCACAAAAGGCTCCCCCCAGCATGCCTCTTCTCTTGCCGGGGTCAGACCTGCAACGCGCCGGCTGGCAGGAACCACGTCACTGCACGCAACTCAAGCTTGGCCCAGACTACAGGCCTGAGAAACACGCGCGCGGAGGCGAGAGGTGCAACGGCGAGGCAGCTCTTCCAGACACACGCGTCGGCGCCCGTTCAGCAAGCACCTGTCACCAAAGCCTCTGCAGGAAAGGGACTCAGCCCGGCAGAGAGGGGCAGCGATCTGCTGAGGCATTTTGGTTTAGTTCAGGCACGCGATATTGGTAGAAAGGAACAAAGCCTGGTTTGGCCTCGAAAGAACAAGATGCCTGGACACAAAATGAGGCCACGGAGACCACACGACACTGCCCGTGTGCCGTGCCTCAGACGGAGCTCACCCTCACCCGCACATCAAGCATAACAAGAACGGAACCGAGTGTAGGTTTGAGGCTGAGCAGCCACACAAATGCAACCGCTCCCACTCCTCTCCGCCTGTCAAGAGAGCGGAGAGCAATGAGACATCCCTCCTATGATCACATGCAAGCCCATCCACGCCAGCAACCACCTGACACATTGGGAGACCTCGGCACGGTCAGTGGCCGGTCGCTGGCTTCACTCCTACGCTGCGGTATTTATTCGCGCACCGGATTTGCCTCGTGAACCTGTGAAAACAGCAATCAAAGCCAAAAGGAAGCAAATGCTTGCAGTTTTGATGAGGGTGAAACTGGCAGCAGGGGAGTGGGATTGGGGGGGATCATCGGTGCAAAGAAGGCAGGAGGCGCCTGTCTGTAAGTGTGCTCGCTGCCTCGGGCACTGGAGCGAGCCACCAGGAAGACGCGAGGCACGCTTCGAGGTTGTGGATTTTACAGAGATCATTCTGCTTCCACAACCATGCTTGTAGAGCCTGGAAACCCAGCCAGCTCGGCAGAGCTGCCTCTGTCGTTTGCAGGGCTGGCTTTGGGAGCTTTTTCTCAGAGCAGCTGTAAAGTTAACGAGGAGTCAGTTTGCAACAGGGAAAGTGGAAAAGACAGTCTGAAGGCAGCTCAACAGCGACGCTGGCTACTTTAGTATGCTCTTGCATAATCCCTCTTGGGGTTACTTCACAGCTCCCTTTTTGTTGTCGGCACAAGGAACAATTTTGTTCCTCACGTTGCAAGCAACGCTTCCCTTCGCACAGGTTCGCCTGGCGAAGCACATCGCACACTAGTACTGTCATCTCGATCTGGCACAGACTCAAATCTGATGCTGTCACACGCTAACTCAATGTAGAGAACACTCCAGCTCATGCCGTCAACTCGATCGACAGTGATTAGCAAAGAGGAGTGAGTCCTAAGAAAGCCAAGTACCTGAACGCTGCTGGCCTGGAGGGCACCGCCATGTTGCTTCCCCCCTTCTCCCTGGGGAGGGGTCGGGATCCCGCAGGGGCTCTCTCATCGCCAACACGTCTGCCAGGTTCTTTCTGCTGACAGAGCAAAAGGAAGGAGCTGTTACAGCAAAGTACTCCAAGTAAGCGTGCTTGAAACGAACCACCTCCTACCCCTGCAGCTCTTGCCACCACACACGACACCCTGGCACCCGGTATCCTCTGAGCTGTGCCAGACGGGCCCGAGCCCACCACGCTGCTCTAGCTCTTCCTGCCACTCGGAGGGAGGACAAGCGACTGAGTTTTCCAAACAGAGGCTCTCCTCAAAGGAGGCAGGCGTACTGCGGTTGACCCAGGTACAGCAGCCTCTGAAAGGCCGTGCTTCCATCTCATCGCCCCGAGCTCAGCACCACGGGATACCTTAGCCCTTGAGCTAACAGGAAAAATATTTTAGCAGCTGCTCTTTCCCACCTGGCGACCTCCTGAGGCACCGGTTCAGCCCCACTTAAAGAAGAGGACAGACGCTGAGGGGGCAGCAATAAGCACGAGAAAATCACCGTTACTCCTTGCGACGGGACAGAAGAATACCGGGCTTTGAAAAAGCAGTGCTGTTCTGCAAGACTTTTGCCAGGTTTTCTGCAACAAGGACATTCTCCGGACTGGTTTTCTGGGCTGTCAGGAAAAGAGACAGAATCACACAATCATTAGGTTGTAAAAGACCCCCAGGATCATCGAGTCCAACCATTCCTATCATTCACTAAACCATACCTCTCAGCACCTCACCCACCCGACCTTTAAACACCTACAGGGAAGGTGACTCAACCACCTCCCTGGGCAGCCTGTTCCAGTGCCCAATGACCCTTCCCGTAAAAAAAAAAACTCGCTCTAGAGCCTCAACATCCTTCTTGTGGTGAGGGGCCCAGAACTGAACACAGGATTCAAGGTGAGGTCTCACCTGTGCCGAGCACAGACAGAGAATAACCTCCCTGGACCTGCTGGCCACGCCGTTTCTGATCCAAGCCAAGATGCCATTGGCCTTCTTGGCCACCTGGGCCACTGCTGGCTCATGGTCAGTCCCTGTCAACCAACACCCCCAGGTCCTTCTCCTCCAGGCAGCTTTCTAATCAGACTTCTCCTAGTCTGTAGCACAGCATAGGGTTGTTGTGCCCCAAGTGCAGGGCCCGGCATTTGGCCTTGTTAAACCTCATCCCATTGGACTCTGCCCAGCGGTCCAGCCTGTTCAGATCCCTTTGGAGCCTCCTTACCCCCCAGCAGATCGACACTTCCACGCAGCTTAGTGTCATCTGCAGAAGTTGCTCAGGGTGCACTCGATGCCTTCATCCAGGCCATTGATAAAGACACTGAACAGGGCTGGGCCCTGGGAAACCCCACTTGTCACTGGCCTCCAACTGGAGTTAACTCCATTTCCCACCACTCTCTGGGCCCTCCATCCAACCAGTTTTCCACCCAGGAGAGTGCGCGCCTCTCCAGGCCAGAGGTGACTGTTTCTGAAGCAGAATGCTGTGAGAAACCATGTCAAAGGCTTTACCAAAGCCCAAGAAGATACATCCACAGCCTTTCCCTCGTCCAGTAGGCAAGTCACTTTGTTATAGAAGGCAATCAGGTTAGTTTGGCGAAACCTGCCTTTCATGAACCTGTGCTGACTGGATGTTTCTCCTCTCACCTGAATGGCAATCGCTTCTGTTTCACTGTGGGCGCCCTCCTCTTCTTCCGCCGTGAGCGTAGAAGAGAGATGGGAAGGCTCCATAGTGCTCTGCAAGGACGAGGGACATCTAAGAGGTACGTCTGCATTTCCCCAAGGTACTCGAGGTACCTTAACTCTACAGTTACCATTAAGAATGCGACAACTCCCCTTACGTGCCGCTGTTACCAGATGTATTTTAACACAAATACTAAAAAGCTTCAAAACACACCAAAAGACTAAACAGGTACTCAGTGTAACTGGAAACAGAGAAATGTCTGAACCAAGAGGATCTGCACCAAGCGTTACGGATGTTGCACCGTTGCAAAACTCTGTGACACAGAAGAGTTTTAAATGCAAAGAAGCCTGGTTACAGAAGGGAATCAAAGAAGCGACCTCCCCCCGGCTCTCTCTATACTGACAACATAAAAGCACTTTCCAAAGCTAACCCCTCCTCCTCCTTCCCCTCTTGGCACGCGTGCAGCGTGCTTGCAGTGTGTCTGGTGTGTGCACGGTGTGTGTGTGGCATGTACATAACACGTGCATGGCATGCGTGGCATGTTGCTTGTGTGTACAGGGCGTGTGCATGGCTGATGTTTCATCTTCATGGTGTGTGCTAGCGTATGCATTGCCTGTGGATGGCATGTACGCTTCACACACAGAACACGTGCACGGCCTGTGTGACGTGTTGCTTGCATGTTCAAAGCACGCGCGTGGAGTGTGCGTGGGGTGGTTGTGGCGCTAGCCTGGCACGTGCATGGCATGTGCATGGGGGCAAGGGCACGTGAGTGGTGTGTGCAGGTTCGGCTGACAAAGCCCATGGCACCCTGGTATTGTCACCTCAATCCGCCATTCACCAAACACGATGCCATCGCTTGCTAACCCAAAGCGGAGAACACTCTGGCTCGCACCGTCAACTCGATCGACAGTGATTAGCAAAGAGGAGTGAGCCCCGAGAAAGCCACATACCTGAACGCTGCTGGCCTGGAGGGCACCGCCACGTCGCTTCCCCCCTCTCCCTGGGGAGGGGTCGGGATCCCGCAGGGGCTCTCTCATCATCAGTTGTCAGACTCTTTCTGCTGACAGAACAATAGGAAAGAGCTGTTACAGCAAAATACTCCAAGTAACCGTGCATGAAATGAACCCCCCCTGCCCCTGCAGCTCTCGCCACTGCGCACGACACCCCAAGACAACGACCCCCCCCGCTCTCTCTAGACCGACAACACGAAAGCACTTTCCAAACCTCCCTTTCCGCTCCTTCCCCTCTTCCCCTCCTCCCCACCTCCTTCTCTCCCCCCTTCTCCTCCCATTGTGCCCCATACTCCCCCCCTGCTTTCCCCCTCTCTCCCCTCCTTCCCTTCCCCCGTTCCCTCCTCCCACTCCCGAGCGGGGATCTCCCCCACGGGGCCCCACGCCGAGCGCAGACGCAGCCCCGAAGGCCCCGACCGCCCCTGAGCCCGAGCCGGCCCCGGGAGGGCCGCGGCTCACAGACAGTGAGCCTGGAGCGGCGCTGCCGGCCACAGAGCGCTCCCCCGCGCCTCTCCGGGCGCCTCTGACTCACCCGAGCCCGGCCCCGTTCGAGCCGCTCCCAAGCGGTGCCGCTGCGGCCGCGGGCCCCGGCGGGCAGCAAGGACGGGCAGCAAGGGCGGGCGGCGCCCGGGCCCCGTGCGGAGCTCGAACCACCCGCCCACGCTCCGCCTCGGCCCGCCCCCCGGGCGCTCTCCCGGCGCTGATTGGCCGCCGCTTGCTGAGTGACGTGCGGCGCAGCCAATGGGAGCGCTCTGTGCGGGGCCCTGCCCAGGGGCAGCCAAGCGCCGCCGCACCGAGCCGAGCGCTGCAGAAACACGCGGAGCCGGGGCACGCGGGGCTGTCAGGGCACACAGGGGACGCGGGCACCCTGGGTAAGGACAGGGGCATGCGGGGCTCGGGGAGGACAGGGTAGGGGCACGGGGGCCCTGGGGGCGCTGTCCCTCTCCCAGCCCCAGCCCGCACCCCGTTGGCCGCAGCCGGCGGCGGGCGGAAGGGCAGCGAAGAGCAGAGCCGAGCCGTCCCGAACGGCGCCGCGCGGAGCCGACAGCAGCCGAGCGGATCCGAGCCTCTCTGCGAACCACCCCGCTCCCCGCCCCGCGCCGCCCGGCTCACCCGCCCCTGGGGGCCATCCCGTTCCCCCGCCCCGGGCTGCAGTACCGCTCCGCGGCCACGACGCGGCAGCACTGAGTCCCCCCGTTCTCCCTGAGCGCAGGGATCCCGGCCCCGGCCGCGCTGCCGCCGCTGATTGGCTGCTGTGCTCCGAGTGACGAGCGGCTCAGCCAACGGAGGAAGGAAGCCGGGGGGAGGCGCGGCCTTTGAAAGCCGACGGGGCGTGGAGGAGGGGAGGATCTTTAACCGCTCGCTGCGTTTTGCGGAATCAAACTCTATAACTCAGGGTGCGCGGGGGGCGTTCGGGCACGAGTGTCGTTCCGTGTTGTGTTGTTCCGTGTCGCTCCTTACCGCCTTATATGGCAAATTTGCCCTTTTGTGGCGAATTTGCTCTTTTATAGTCAAGTTGCCTTTTTCTGGATATTGGCCCCGTTTGCCTTTATACGGTCAATTTTACCTTTATGTTCAATTTTCCCTTTATGGTCACTTTGCCCTGTTCTGGTCAATGGGCGGTTACCTCACTCAAGATGGCGGCGGGCCCATCCATCTTCCTCCCAGTGTCCTCACTCAAGATGGCGTCGTGACCTCCCGTTTCCCTCCTCGTGCCCTCACTCAAGATGGCGACGAAACCGACACGCCATGCCCTCACACAGGATGGCGGCGAGGACACCCCCCTTCCGCCCCACGTGCCCTCACTAAAGATGGCGGCAAAACCGACACGCCATGGCCTCACTCAAGATTTCGGCGAGCCTACCCGTCTCCCTCCCCGCGCCCTCACTCAATATGGCGGCGATACCGACATGCCATGCCCTCACTCAAGAAGGCGGCGACACCTACATACCATGCCCTCACTCAAGATGGCGGCGAGAACCCGTGCCCTCACTAAAAATGGCGGCGAAACCGATACGCCTTTCCCTCATTCAAGATGGCGGCGGGAACCGTGCCCTCTCTCAAGAGGGCGGCGGCACCGGAACGTCGTGTCCTCACTAAAGATAGCGGTGGGCCTGCCAGTCTCCCTCCCCCGTGCCCTCAAGATTGCGGAGAATACAACACGCCGTGCCCTCACTGAAGATAAAGGCGAGCCCACCAGTCTCTTTCCCCGTGCCCTCACTCAAGATGGCGGCGCACCCTTCCGTCTCAATCACCAAGCCCCCACTCAAGATGGCGGCGACACCAATACGCCATACCCACACACAAGATGGCGGCGAGCCCGCGCATTCTCACTGGCTCGTGCCCTTACTCAAGATGGCGGCAGTCCCCTCGTGCCCTCACTCAAGATGGTGGGGAAACCGACAGGCCGTGCCCTCACTCAAGATGGCGGCGACACGACATGCCCGGCCCTCACTCAAGATGGTGGGGGGCCCGTCCCGAGTCTCTCACCGTCTCTTCACTCAGGAGTTTTCGGTAATTCGCCCAGTTCACCCTTTTAAGGCGTGACGGAGACCAGCTCACAGGGACGTCTAAGAGAGACTAGACGGACTACTGCTCTGGTGGCAAGTAGCAATTCTTTATTCCTCAACCAGAGTTTTTATACTTTCCTGGGAGAGCTTGTCAGTTTCTACCAAGCTTGAGTGCACTGTTTACATTACTGCTATTCTTACCGTGAGAATACAAGTTATGCAAGTTCCACAAGTGAGGGACTACGTGTCTGTTCAAGGATTCACACATTCTTCTGTTTGTGCTGGTCTTATCTTAGACCTGCAGGTGTTCTTGAAATATATTTAACTCGGGCCCTGGAATGATGAGAAACTAAGCATGTTGCCAAGAGCCCTGATAGTCCACATCCTCCCTGTCAGGAGGAGCAGCTTTGTTGTTGGCATGATACTCTGTTCCTGACCCTTTCAGGCCAGACAGAATATTGCTCTCCAGGCTCTTGGCTTTCATTATTCTGTCTTTGACCCTTTCAGGCCCCCAGAATGTCTAATAGTTCTCCTCAAAGGCGTTTTCCCAATTTGCCTTATATGGTCGATTTGCCCTTAGAGGGTCAGCTCACCCTCCTGTTGTTTTGGGGAATCACCCTCTCTCACGCTGTTAAGGGTTAGGAAGCAGGTGTGTGTGATGTGCGGGCATATGAGACAGGGGAAAAGCTCGAAAAACTTAGAGGGCTTCGCTCACTGAAATACACACTGTCTGCTAGCAAAGGCCTTCAAGACCCTGGGTGGTGATAAGGGAGGAGCTCAGTCACTGATAAGGGGAAGCCGACTGCCACCTGCTCTGCGGACTCGGAGCTCGACCAGGACGAGAAGGCGCCTGCGCACAGACTGGGCTCACGGACGATTCACGAGGAAGATGGAGGCGACTTCAGCCCTGAGCCCCAGACCACGACACTGCGCCTGCACAAGTATCTGCTTGTCAGACCATACGGTGTGTGAGTTAGGAGGATTAGCCCCTCGCACCCGCCGGCGAATAGACACATACCTGCTTTATAACCCTTAACGGAGTTATAGAGTTTGATTCATTATCCATTCCCGCCAGTTATACAATTGTTTCGGTTACTCCCTGTGTGAAATTCTATGTGAGGATGTACTGCAGAAGCCAGAACCAAACCAAGGGCATTGTCCAAGCAACACACAGCAACTCCAGCTGAGAGAGACACGATGTGGACAGGGCTGGCAGTGCCCTCTGCGCTAACTCGCATAAACCTCACTGCATCCCAACGTGAAAACCAGTTCACCCTGCACAGTGGCTCCATTAAGTACCTTTACGGAGCAGAGACTGCCGATTGTATTTAACTGTGCCAAGCCACGTGAGGGTTTTGGAACAACTTCTAGAAACGGCAGAGACCTAGTTAGGGCTGAGCTCTATTTACAGTAAAATTGTAGCAGTTTTGTTCGGCATTACAGTCTGAAATAAAATACATAAAATATGAAAAAAAAACCCAGCTTGGCTAGGAAGAGGCAAGCTAACACTTTTCTTGGGCATTTCGTCAAAAAGTTCTGGGCAAACATAATTTTCAACTGCTTACAACACAAACCCCAAATTAAACAAACCACCTCTGGGAAAAACAGTAACAGCTATCACTAAAACTACACTGGAAATCTGGAAATCTTATTTAGGCTGAGCCTAAATCCTTAGGGCCCCAATAGATTAAAAAAAAAAAAAACTAAAAAAATAATCCCTACTTCTACTAATAAAACAAGAACAAAGAAAGACGACATTGACTGCAAACTTTTGTGGTAACATTTCTCTGAAGCTGCCACATTGCAAACCAATTTTACTCTAAGACTAAAAAGCAAACCCACAAGCAAAAGCATTACCTGAAACTCACAGAAGAAACTATGACTGGAGGCTCAAATGCACCACGAAGAACACCACACGACTGTTCAAAACCCAGCAAAGAAAGGAAGAAAGTCAGGCTTCTGTAGCCCCTTCCTTCACTGAATGCTCGAGCTGCAGGGGAGAGCCAGCTCTAAATCAGAGGCCTTTTAAGGGGCAAACTCTTCACCTGTACCTAATTGCTGACCACAGGTGTGGCACAGACTTAACCAACCCAACTAGGACCTTCAGAGGTTTTTGAACAAGACCCACCCTTTTAACAGCAAAACTATAGCATCCCACTTAGGATGGGTAATAAGAAATTACTCCTAAGTATAAAATGTTGGTGGTTTACTGAAAGTTCAATGTATGACAGCCAGGCTTGATTGAAATTATATAAAATTATAGATGTTATTAAGCCACCAAACATCAATTATCATTGTTAAAAAAATGTACAGATTAAAAGATTCCTTCCCTGTTCTGGCTGCTGAGATACAGTGCCTGGAAGCGTATTGGTTACAGTTACACACAATATGCTTTACATAAGCACAGTCCCATCTGCCATTTAGATAAAACTGAACTTCTATTAAACTTCTTCAGTCTGTCTCATGCAGTAGCAAATTCAGGGACACTCCCATTTCTCAGCAGCAGGATGAGCAGGAAACTCTAAAGGGCGTGTTCCACTGTTTCTTGTCAATCCTCTTCTTGCCATTTTCCCAGCAGTCTTCCCGTCACATTCAGCCACGTCTTATGCGTAATCATGAGGCTAAAACTCAAGTCCAATAAAGCTGTCTTAGAGAAACTAAAAAAGTGAGCAGACATAAGAGGAAAGGCTTTGTATCCCCGCCCTCCCCCTGGCCCCATGCGGCACCCTGGGCAGGGACAGGAGGGTTTCAGGGGGACGGGAGGGACACGGGGCGCTGTCCCTCTCCCAGTCCCAGCCTGCATCCCATTGGCCGCAGCCCGCGGGAGGGCAGCGTGCTGCTGTGTCTGTGGTGCGTGTAAGCATGTACGAGGCATAAACATAACAAGCACATGGCATGTGTGGCGTGTGTGACATGTTGCTTGTGTGTGCAAGGCATGTGTGTGTCACGTGGATGGGGTGGTTGTGGCATGAGCCTGGCATGTGCACAGCGTGTGCATGGGCGCAGTGGCGTACGCAAGGCTTGTGCATGGCGTATGCACAGGGTGAGCAAAGCGTGAGCCTAGAATGCATATGGCGTGTGCATGGGGCACTCACTTTTGCCTCGAAGCAGAGCCCTGCCTTCAGGTCTCACGGCCCTTTCTTCTCCTTCACAAAACCAGGATCGGGAATCGGGTTTCAGTCACCTCCCATGACAGAACCCCCCGGCCGTGTGCAAGTTCTCCCCAGAGAAGCGGCTCTAGTTCCCTTGCCGGCCCCCAACAGAAGGACGCTCACGACGTCTGTTCTCATCCGTTTCAGCAGTGGAAACTCCTTTGTTCACCAGGCATCAGCGTTTCTCCCCACTTTGAGTCTAGCTGTCCGCTTGCCTCGCTCTGGTTTTCTCGGCCTTGCAGCCCATCCTCGGCCCGCTCTAGAGGGGAAGAGAAAGCGGAGGTCGGCTTTCACACGGCTCCGAGGAGACACACCGCCCGCAGGACACTCTTTACGTAAGCGCGTCACCCATCTCCCATGTGCCCCCTCCCTGCGCGAAGGGTGTCTTTGGCACAACAATCCACAGGCAGCAGCAGGGGTTACTGCAGTCAGGGAATCCCCAAACTTCCCTTTCTACGGGACCTGGGAGCATACGGAGCCTTCTGCGTTCGCTTGAAGGATGAGATCAGCCCAATTCGGGCAGAGAGAGGCAAAAGAAGCCACTTCAGCTGCAGACACCCTCATGCTAAGGAGGCCCCCGGTGCTGCCGGCTCTCGTGTGGCGAGGACGGCCAACACCGCGTCACCTTTCCACCCCTAGAGCTGGACCCTCTGGCTTAGCAAGCAGATCGGCGGTCTCAGCACACGTCCTCTGCACTGGAAAAATTCAGACCCACGGGACGACCCCACAACAGCTTCCAGCTGCAGATCCCAACAGCGAAGCTACCCGCTTAGTTACACCACCATCCGTCTCCACGCCAAGTGAACATGAACCTTCCACCCTTGCAGGGCCCTGAGGTGCCTCTGCAGGCTTGTCAGGGATCCAACCGCCTTCTGAACAGTGTCGGACGGTCTGCATGCATTCTGCTCAGCCATTGTCTTCCCCAGGGCTTTCACCCGACAGCCGTGATGCAACATCAACTCATGCACAAGTGGGCACATACACACGTGCAAAGGAACGCTAAACAGCAACAACACGAGGCCTCGATCAGCAACGATGCCATGAACATGGTCCCACAGCCCTTTCGTTTAGCCAGCGGAGAGCAGATAAAGTTCATCCTCCTCCTCCCCCCGTGCCGTGCCAGCTCACTCACCGTTACTCCTCACGACAGGATGGAAGGTGGAAGAATATCGGGCTTTGAAAAAGCAGGGAAGTTCTGCGAGACTTTTGCCAATTTGTCTGCAGCAAAGACATTCTCTGGACTGGCTTTTTGGGCTGCGAGGAAAGAGAGACGTGCACGATACGTTAAGGAATTTTTAACGCCACCTCGGAATACCATCACGATGCTAACAGAGTCATTTGTCCAGTTACAGGTGACAATCGGAGCATAAGTAAGAAAACAGAAAAAGCCCCCCACCCCCACGCACGATGAACAACGATGTGGTCAACGACAGGACCACGCCACTGGCACAGAAGCCGGGCCAATACACCGAGCCCTCATCCACAGAGAAACAAACGGAGGAGGCAGAAGCTGCTTCCCGAACCAGGAGTCAGCATCACAAACGTCACCCTCACTCAGAGCTGCAAAGCGGACGTTTCTCCTCTCACCTGAATGGCAACGGCTTCCGTTTCACCCGTGGGCGCCCTCCTCTTCTTCCGCTGCGAGTGTATGAGAGAGATGGGAAGGCTCCACAGCGCTCTGCAAAGATGAGGGACCTCTAAGAGGTGCGTCTGCATTTTCCCAAGGTGACTAAGGTACCTTAACTCTACAGTTACCGTTAAAAACGCAACAACTCCCCTTCCGTACCACTGTTATGGGGCATAGTTTAACACAAACACTAAAAAGAAGTCTAAAAAGATGCTAAGCCTCAAAATAGATGAGAAGCCTAAACAGGTATTCTGTGTAACTGGAAACAGAGAAATGTCTGAACCAAGAGGATCTGCAGCAAGCGTAATGGATGTTGCATCGTTGTAAACGCTGTGACACGGAAGGGTTTTAAATGCAAAGAAGCCTGGTTGTAGAAGAGAATCAAAGAAGCGACCTCCCTCCTGGCACTCTCTACACTAACAACATAAAAGCGCTTTCCAAAGCTCCCCTTCTCCTCCTTTCCCTCTTTGTGTGTGTGCAGCGTGCTTGCAGTGTGTCTGGCGTGTGCGCGGTGTGTGCCTGGCTGGCGCGTCATCTTCATGGTATGTGCTAGCGTGTCCATGGCGTGTGTATGGTATGTACATGGCCTGTACATAACATACGCATGGAGTGTGTGGCATGCGTGGCATGTTGCCTGCGTGTGGAAGGCGTGTGCGTGACATGTGCTTGACTGTGGTGGCATGAGCCTGGAATGTGCATGGAAGCAGTGGCATGTGCGTGGAGTGTGTGGCATGTACACAACACATGCATTGCATGCGTGGCATGTTGCCTGCGTGTGCAATACATGTGTGTGGTACATGGTATGTTGCTTGTGTGTGCAAGCTGTGTGCATGGCGTGTGCCTGGCTGGTGCGTCATCTTCATGGTGCATTGCTAGCCTATGCATTGCCTGTGGATGGCATGTACACAGCATGCACATAACATGCACATGGCCTGTGTGACATCACAGAATCAC
The DNA here is from genome assembly GCF_032191515.1 of Phaenicophaeus curvirostris. Lineage (NCBI taxonomy): Eukaryota > Metazoa > Chordata > Aves > Cuculiformes > Cuculidae > Phaenicophaeus > Phaenicophaeus curvirostris. The sequence goes on from NW_027206689.1 coordinate 160,405, forward strand.
AGAATCACAGAATAACCAGGTTGGAAGAGACCCACCGGATCATCGAGTCCAATCATTCCCATCAAACACTAAACCATATCCCTCAGCACCTCATCCACCTGTGCCTTAAACACCTCCAGGGAAGGTGAATCAACCACCTCCCTGGGCAGCCTGTTCCAGTGCCCAATGACCCTTTCTGTAAAGAATTTTTTCCTAATGTCTAGCCTAAACCTCCCCTGGCGGAGCTTGAGGCCATTCCCTCTTGTCCTGTCCCCTGTCACTTGGAAGAAGAGGCCAGCACCCTCCTCTCTACAACGTCCTTTCAGGTAGTTGTAGAGAGCAATGAGGTCTCCCCTCAGCCTCCTCTTCTCCAGGCTAAACAACCCCAGCTCTCTCAGCCACTCCTCGTAAGGCCTGTTCTCCAGCCCTTTCACCAGCTTTGTTGCTCTTCTCTGGACTCGCTCCAGAGCCTCAACATCCTTCTTATGGTGAGGGGCCCAGAACTGAACCCAGGATTCGAGGAGCGGTCTCACCAGTGCCGAGTACAGAGGGAGGATAACCTCCCTGGACCTGCTGGTCACACCGTTTCTGATCCAAGCCAAGATGCCATTGGCCTTCTTGGCCACCTGGGCACACTGCTGGCTCATATTCAGTCGGTTGTCAACCAACACCCCCAGGTCCCTCTCCTCCAGGCAGCTTTCTAGACAGACTTCTCCTAGTCTCTAGCACTGCATAGGGTTGTTGTGCCCCAAGTGCAAGACCCGGCATTTGGCCTTGTTAAACCTCATCCCATTGGACTCTGCCCAGCGGTCCAGCCTGTTCAGATCCCTTTGCAGAGCCTCCCGACCCTCCAGCAGATTGACACTTCCACCCAGCTTAGTGTCGTCCACAAACTTGCTCAGGGCAATGACCCTTTCCGTGTAATATTTTATCCTGATGTTCAGCCGGAACTTCCCCTGGTGGAGCTTGAGGCCATTCCCTCTCGTCCTGTCCCCTGTCACTTGGGAGAAGAGCCCAGCTCCCTCCTCTCCACAATCTCCCTTCAGGTAGTTGTAGAGAGCAATAAGGTCTGCCCTCAGCCTCCTCTTCTCCAGGCTAAACAACCTCAGCTTAGTGTCATCCACAAACTTGCTCAGGGTCCACTTGATGCCTTCATCCAGGTCATTGATAAAGACATTGAACAGGGCTGGACCCAGCACTGAGCCCTGGGGAACCCCACTTGTCTCTGGCCTCCAGCTGGAGTTAACTCCATTTCCCACCACTCTCTGAGCCCGACCATCCAACCAGTTTTCCACCTAGGACAGTGTGCGCCCGTGCAGTCCAGAGGCTGACAGTTTTTGAAGCAGAATGCTGCGAGAGACTGTGTCAAAGGCTTTACTAAAGTCCAAGAAGGCAACATCCACAGCCTTTCCCTCATCCAGCAGCCGAGTCACTTTGTCATAGAAGGCGATCAGGTTTGTTTGGTAAGACCTGCCTTTTGTGAACCCATGTTGACTGGGCCTGATCACCTGGCTCTGTTTCATGTGCTTCACGATAGCACTCAAGATCACCTGTTCCGTGACTTTTCCCAGCACTGAGGTCAGACCGACAGGCCTGGAGTTCCCTGGATCCTCCCTGCAACCCTTCCTGTAGATGGGCACAACATCAGCCTCCAGTCCAGTGGGACTTCCCCAGTCAGCCAGGACGGCTGGAAGATGATGGAAAGGGGTTTGGCTAGCACATCCATAGCTCCTTTAATACTCTTGGGTGGATCCCATCTGGCCCCATAGACCTGTGGGTGTCTAGCTGGGCAAGCAAGGCTCTGACCACCTCCTCTTGGATCATGGGAGCCTCATTTTGCTCCTCTAACTCCTGGGTTTGTACACAGAAGGAACAACCTTCCTTACTATTAAAGACTGAGGCAAAGAAGGCATTAAGTATCTCAGCCTTTTCCTCATCCCCTGTCACTGTTGTTCCTTCTGTGTCCAATAGGAACTGAATGTTCTCCCAAGTCCTGCTTTTATTATTTATATATTTATAGAATATCAGCCTTCTTGTGGGCTCCCCTGATTTCAACCCACGGGCACTCAGTCCCCTCCTCCCCATAATCCTGTATCAAAGCAAAAGGAACGAGCTGTTGGGGCAAAAGACTCCAAGTAACCGTGGTTGAAATGAACCCCCCCTGCCCCTGCAGCTCTCGCCACCGCGCACGACACCCCAGAAAAGCGACACACCCCCGCTCTCGCTAGACCGACAACACAAAAGTGCTTTCCAAACCTCCCTTTCCGCTCCTTCCCCTCTTCCCCTCCTCCCCACCTCCTTCTCTCCCCCCTTCTCCTCCCATTGTGCCCCATACTACCCCCCTGCTTTCCCCCTCTCTCCCCTCCTTCCCTTCCCCCGCTCCCTCCTCCCCATCCCGAGCGGGGATCTCCCCCACGGGGCCGCACGCCGAGCGCAGACGCAGCCCCGAAGGCCCCGACTGCCCCTGAGCCCGAGCCGGCCCCGGGAGGGCCGCGGCTCACGGACAGCGAGCCCGGAGCGGCACCGCCGGCCACAGAGCGCTCCCCCGCGCCTCTGCGGGTGCCTCTGACTCACCCGAGCCCGGCCCCGTTCGAGCCGCTCCCGACCTGGAGGGGACACGGGGGCCCTCGGGGCGCTGTCCCTCTCCCAGCCCCAGCCCGCACCCCGTTGGCCGCAGCCAGCGACGGGCAGAAGGGCAGCGAAGAGCAGAGCCGAGCCAACCCGAACGGCGCCGCAGGGCTGCAAGCCGCTCTTCGCCTCTCTCCCCGCCCCGCCCCTCCCGGCTCGCCCGCCCCTGTGGGCCATCCCGTTCCCCCACCCCGGGCTGCAGTACTGCTCCGCGGCCACGGCGTGGCAGCACTGAGTCCCCGCCCCATTCATCCCAAGCGCAGGGATTCCGGCCAATGGGAGTGCTCGCTGCAGGGCCCGCCCTACGGCCGCTCTACAGGCGTTGATTGGCTGGCGGTGGCTGAGTGGAGGATCCACTGCGCATGCGTGCCGTACGACGTGGTGGTGCTTATAATGTAGCCACTGCGCATGCGTGTCATGCAACATGGCGACGTCCATTTGCACTCACTGCGCATGCGTGCAATGTAACATGGCGGCGCCCATCTGCAATCACCGCGCATGCGTGCCGTACAACATGGCGGCGCCAAAAAGCAGACAATGCGCATGCGTGCAGTCCAACATGGTGGCGCACATCTGCAATCACCGCGCATGCATGCCGTACAACATGGCGGCGCCCATTTGCAGTCAATGCGCATGTGTGCAGTCCAACATGGCGGCGCCCATAAGCAGTCACTGCGCATGCATGCCGTACAACATGGCGGTGCCCATAAGCAGACAATGCACATGCGTGCAGTCCAACATGGCGGCGCCCATAAGCCGTCAATGCGCATGCGTGCAGTCCAACATGGCTGCGCCCACAGGCAGTCACTGCGCATGCGTGCCGTACAACATGGCGGCGCCCATTTGCAATCACCGCGCATGCGTGCCGTACAACATGGCGGCGCCCATTTGCAGTCAATGCGCATGCGTGCAATGTAACATGGCGGCGCCCATAAGCAGTCAATGCGCATGCGTGCAGTCCAACATGGTGGCGCCCATCAGCAGTCACTGCGCATGCGTGTCATGCAACATGGCGACGTCCCTTTGGACTCACTGCGCATGCGTGCCGTACAACATGGCGGCGCACCTCATGGAGCTACTGCGTTCCGTTTAGCATGGCGCCCGCTGTCCCCGCGGGGCCCGTTTCAACGGCAGCCTGCCGGCACCGAGCGGAACCCAGCGCAGCCTGAGCGAGCTGCGCGGGGCCGAGCCGAGGGGACTCGTGCACCGCGGACAGGGGCAGGGGGGCTTCAGAGGGGGATGCGGGACGTTGTCCCTCTCCGTTCTGCACCGCTCCCCTCCCCGCGCCCCGCCCTGCTCCCCGCCCCGCCCCTGTGGGCCGTCCCATCCCCCTCAGCCCCGGGCTGCAGTACCGCTCCGCGGCCACGGTGCGGCGGCACTGAGTCCCCCCATTCATTGCCTTGGGCATCGAATGGCTGTGCGTTCCGCACTCTGATTGGTCACTTCTCTATCCCACCTTGACCACGCTGCCTTCTGATTGGCTGTTCCTCTGCGCTCTGATTGGTCGATTCTCAATCCCACTTGGCCAGCTCTGCGTTCCGATTGGCTGCGGACTCCGCACTCTGATTGGTTGCCTCTGTATCCCGCTTTGCCTGTGCCGTGTCCTGTACCCGTTTGATGGACGATTTGCCCTCTTATTGTCAATTTGGCCAGTTTGCACTTATATGCTCAATTTGCCCTTTTATGGTAATTGGCCCAGTTTGCCTTTATTTGCTCAATTTGCCCTTTTATGGGCAATTTTCTCAGTTTGCCTTATGTGCTCAATTTGCCCTTATATTATTAATTTGACCTTTTATGGCAATTGGCCCAGTTTTCCCTTACAGGGTCACTTTTCTCTTTTATGGCAATTTGCCCGTATATGGTCAATTTGCTCTTTTATGGCACTTGGCCCGGTTTGCCCTTATATGGTCAATGATCAGGCCCCTGTGTGCCTGCCCCGAGCTGCAGTACCGCTCCGCGGCCACGACGCAGCAGCACCGAGCAGGGCGAAGCTCTTTTTGCCGTCGTTCCCGTTTTCACCGTTTTCTCCCGTCGCGGGTTTGATCCCGACGGGCGCCGAACCGCCCGGAGCAGCAGCTCCCGGGGCGCTGCCCGCACACCCTCCCCCGCTGCCGGGCTCCGCAGCAGCGCAGACCGCGCCTGCCTTCCCCCGGGCCGCCCCTTCACTCCGGTCCCGCGGCGAGCAGGGCTGCGCTCACGGGCACCGCGGCGGCCGCGGGCTCCGCTCTCCGTGCCGAGGGGCCGCTCTCCGAGCCCTCTGCGGCCGGGAAACCTCCGAGCGGCGGCTGAAATGGAGAGGTGGCGCCTCCAGGGGAAAGGCCGCGGCTTTCCCCGCTCCCGCACGCCGTCTCTGGACGACGGACGCCGTTCCGACGGGAGGCCCTGCGGCTGTGCCATACGGGCAGGCTGGAAAGGAACAACTGACCTGCTGCAGGAAAGGATACGGAATTCCAGTCCGACACGAGGGGACTTTGGAAGCAGCAGACGCATCGACAGCGAGAACACTTCCCTGCCGAACATCCGCACGCCATCGCGATCCGGCACGTGCCCCCGGCCGCCAGCGAGCCCGTCCGAGCCCATCGGCCACCCGTACAGCGTGCAGCCGGCTGCCAACTCGGAGCCTGCGCAGCACAGCGCTCCCCGTGCCGGACTGTGGCTCGCGGTGCCATCGCCAGGCGCCCCGAACGGCCTCTGCCGCCACCTTCTTTCTTCGTTTCCAACACTGAAAAAGCAAAACGCATACGGCAGTCGGCGACCAATCAAAAGCTTTAATGTGGACAACACTGGTTTACACGGGGGTCCTCTGGCTTCCCCACACCTGGGCAGAAGAGGCCAAAGGATCCTTGGAGACGGACACGCTCTTCCCAGTCACGCAGCAAAGGTGGCGGCAGCGCGACCGGGACAGAGGGTCTGGACGAGGCCGCATCTTCCAGCTGGGCATGGGCAGGAGGAGAGGAATCCACTTCCTACGCCGCACAGAGGAGAGAGACCTGCAGGAGGGAACGCACAGAAAGGATTGTTAGCAGGGCAATGAGACGAGGCGGCCCTCGGCCCCAGGACAAAAACGCTTTCCTCCTTCACCCACGTTTCCTTCTCTGACCTTCCGACTCCCGCAGCCCCTGCTCTACAGCCCACCCAAAGCAAGCTGAGAAGAGAATCTCCTTCAAAAGAACGGCCAAGGGTTTCACTCATCCCCCCCAAAAGGAAACCGCAAGGAACGGGAGGACTCGCCAGACAGAAAGCAGTGTCACCGGACCAAGTTGCAGGGAAGTCGATAGAGAACGTGATTCGTTTTAACAGTTATTCTGTTAGACGAACTTGGTCAAAAAGAGAAAGGAAACCAAACCGAGCCTTACCCCATGTAAACTCGTTACGCTAAGATGTTCTATATCACACCCGCATGACAGCCCAGCGTAGCAAAGCAGCCCGGGCACCCTGCTATTTATCCTCCTCCAGAGGCACAAAAGGCTCCCCCCAGCATGCCTCTTCTCTTGCCGGGGTCAGACCTGCAACGCGCCGGCTGGCAGGAACCACGTCACCGCACGCAACTCAAGCTTGGCCCAGACTACAGGCCTGAGAAAAACACGTGTATAAGCGAGAGGTGTGACGGCGAGGCAGCTCTTCCAGACACACGCGTCGGCTCCCGTTCAGCAAGCACCTGTCACCAAAGCCTCTGCAGGAGAGGGACTCAGCCTGGCAGAGAGGGGCAGCGATCTGCTGAGGCATTTTGGTTTAGTTCAGGCACGCGATATTGGTAGGAAGGAACAAAGCCTGGTTTGTCCTCCAAAGAACGAGATGCCTGGATGCGAAGCGAGGCCACGGAGACCACACGACACTGCCCGTGTGCCGTGCCTCAGACGGAGCTCACCCTCACCCGCACATCAAGCATAACAAGAACGGAACCGAGTGTAGGTTTGAGGCTGAGCAGCCACACAAAAGCAACCGCTCCCACTCCTCTCCGCCTGTCAAGAGAGCGGAGAGCAATGAGATCTCCCTCCTATGATCACATGCAAGCCCATCCATGCCAGCAACTACCTGAGACGTCGGGAGACTTCGGCACGGTCAGTGGCCGGTCGCCGGCTTCACTCCTACGCTGCGGTATTTATTCGGGCACCGGATTTGCCTCGTGAACCTGTGAAAACAGCAATCAAAGCCAAAAGGAAGCAAACGCTTGCAGTTTTGACGAGGGTGAAACTGGCAGTGGGGGGGGATCATCAGTGCGAAGAAGGCAGGAGGCGCCTGTCTGTAAGTGTGCTCGCTGCCTCGGGCACTGGAGCGAGCCACCAGGAAGAGCAAAAGGAAGGAGCTGTTACAGCAAAGTACTCCAAGTAAGCGTGCTTGAAATGAACCACCTCCTACCCCTGCAGCTCTTGCCACCACACACGACATCCCAGCATCCGGTATCCTCTGAGCTGTGCCAGACGGGCCCGAGCCCACCACGCTGCTCTAGCTCTTCCTGCCACTCCGATGCAGCCGGACGGAGGACAAGCGACCGAGTTTTCCAAACAGAGGAACTCTTTCCCATTGTGTGAACCTCTTTGCACTTGTCCGCCCGTCTTTGCCCTTTTCCGCCCCTCTTTGACCTTGTGTGCCCCTCTTTGCCATTCTCCGCACCTCTTTGCCCTTCTCTGCCCCTCTTTGACCTTCTCAGCCCCTCTTTGCCCTTGTCCCGTATTCTCCGTACCTCTTTGCACTTGTCCGCCCCCCTTTGCCCTTGTCCCATGTTCTCTGCAATTCTCTGCCCCTCTTTGCCCTTGTCCGCTCCTCTTTGCCCTTGTCCCGTATTCTGCGCACTTCTCCGCCCCTCTTTTCCCTTGTCTGCCCCCTTTGCCCTTGTCAGCCCCTCTTTGCCCTTGTCCGACCCTCTTTACACTTGTCCGCCCCCTTTGCCCTTGTCAGCCCCTCTTTGCCCTTGTCCGCCCCGCTTTGCCCTTTTCCGCCACTCTTTGCCCTTGTCTGCCCCTCTTTGCAATTCTCCGCCCCTCTTTGCCCGTCTCTGCCACTCTTTGACCTGGTCCGCCCCTCTTTGCCCTCGTCCCGTGTTCTCCACACCTCTTTGCCCTTTTCCACCCCACTTTACAATTGTCCACCCCACTTTGCCCTTGTCCGCCACTCTTTGCCCTTCTCCCATATTCTCCGCACTTCTCCGCCCCTCTTTGCCCTTGTCCGCACCTCTTAGCCCTTGTCCGCCCCTCTTTGCACTTGTCCGCCCCTCTTTCCCTTGTCCGTCCCTCTTTGCCCTTCTCCTGTATTCTCCACCCTAGTCCGCCCCTCTTTGACCTTGTCCGACCCTCTTTGCCCTTGTCCGCCCCTCTTTGCCATTGTCCGCCACTCTTTCCCCTTGTCCCATGTTCTCTGCACTTCTCCAACCCTCTTTGCCCTTGTCCGCCCCTCTTTTCCCTTGTCCAGTATTCTGCGCACTTCTCCGCCCCTCTTTGCCCTTGTCCACACCTCTTTACCATTGTCCGCCCCTCTTTTCCTTTGTCCCGTATTCTCCGCAATTCTCCTCCCCATCTTTGCACTTGTCTGCCCCTCTTTGCCCTTGTCTGCCCCTCTTTGCCCTTGTACGCCCCTCTTTGCACTTGTCCGCCACTCTTTGCCCTTGTGCGCCCCTCTTTGCACTTGTCCGACCCTCTTTGCACTTGTCCCGTATTCTCCACACTTCTCCGAAACTCTTTGCCATTCTCCGCCCCTCTTTGCCCTTCTCCGCCCCTCTTTGACCTTGTCCGCCCCTCTTTACACTTGTCCTGTATTCTCCGCCCCTCTTTGCACTTGTCCGCACATCTTTGCCCTTGTCCACACCTCTTTGTGCTTGTCCCGTGTTCTCCGCAATTCTCCGCCCCTCTTTGCCCTTGTCCCGTATTCTCCGCACTTCTCTGCCCCTGTTTGCCCTTCTCCGCCCCACTTTGACCTTGTCCGACCCTCTTTGCCCTTGTCCGACCCTCTTTGCCCTTGTCCGACCCTCTTTGCCCTTGTCCCTTATTCTACGCACTAGGGCAAACAGGGGCAGAGAAGTGCGGAGAATAAGGGACAAGGGCAAAGAGGGGCGGAGAAGTGCGGAAAATAGGTACCATGTGCAAAGAGGGGCGGACAAGGGCAAGGAGGGGCGGACAAGGGCAAAGAGTGGCAGACAAGGGCAAAGAAGGGTGGATAAAGGCAAAGAGGGGCGGAGAAGTGCAAAGGGGCGGACAAGGACAAAGAGGGGGTGGACAAGGACAAAGAAGGGCAGACAAGGGCAAAGAGGGGCGGACAAGGGCAAAGAGGGGTGGACAAGGGTAAAGAGGGGCGGACAAGGGCAAAGAGGTGCGGAGAAGTGCGTAGAATAAGGGACAAGGGCAAAGAGGGTCGGACAAGTGCAAAGAGGGTCGGAAAAAGGCAAAGAGGGTCGGACAAGGGCAAAGAGGGGCAGAGAAGGGCAAAGAGGGGTGGAGAAGGGCAAAGAGGGGCGGACAAGGGCTGAGGGGGTGAAAAAGGGCTAAGAGGGTCGGACAACGGCAAACAGGGGCGGATAAGGGCAAAGAGGGGCTGACAAGAGCAAAGAGGGTCGGACAAAGGAAAGAGGTGCGGACAAGTGCAAACAGGGGCGGACAAGGGCAAAGAGGGGCGGAGAAGGGCAAAGAAGGGGTGGAGAATTGCGGAGAATACTGGACAAGGACAAAGAGGTGCGGAGAAGGGACAAGAGGGCGGAGAAGGGCAAAGAGGGGCGGACAAAGGCAAAGACGGGCAGACAAAGGGCAAAGAGGGTTGGACTAGTGCAAAAAGGTGCGGACAAGGGAAAAGACGGACGGACATAGGCAAAGAGGGGCGGAGAAAGGCAAAGAGGGCGGACAAGGGCAAAGAGGGACGGACAAGTGGAAAGAGGGGCGGACAAGGGCAAAGAGGGATGGACAAGGGCAAAGAGGGGCGGACAAGAGCAAATAGGGGCGGACAAGGACACAGAGGGGCGGACAATTGCGGAGAATACGGGACAAGGGCAAAGAGGGGCGGACAAGGGCAGAGAGGGTTGGAGAAGTGCGGAGAATACAGGACAAGTGCAAAGAGGAGCGGAGAAGTGCGGAGAACACGGGACAAGCACAAAGAGGTGTGGACAAGGGCAAAGAGGGGCGGACAAGTGCAAAGAGGGGCGGAGAATACAGGACAAGTGTAAAGAGGGGCGGACAAGGTCAAAGAGGGGCGGAGAAGGGCAAAGAGGTTCGGAGAAGTGTGAAGAATACGGGACAAGTGCAAAGAGGGGCGGACAAGGGCAAAGAGGGGCGGACAAGGGCAAAGAAGGGGCGCACAAGGGCAAAGAAGGGGCGCACAAGGGCAAAGAGGGGCGGACAAGTGCAAAGAGGGGCGGAGAATACAGGACAAGTGTAAAGAGGGGCGGACAAGGTCAAAGAGGGGCGGAGAAGGGCAAAGAGGTTCGGAGAAGTGCGCCGAATACGGGACAAGGGAAAAGAGGGGCGGACAAGGGCAAAGAGGGTTGGAGAAGTGCAGAGAACATGGGACAAGGGGAAAGAGTGGCGGAGAATGGCAAAGAGGGGCGGACAAGTGCAAAGAGGCGCGGACAAGGTCAAAGAGGGGCGGACAAGGGTGGAGAATACAGGAGAAGGGCAAAGAGGGACGGACAAGGGAAAGAGGGGCGGACAAGTGCAAAGAGGGGCGGACAAGGGCTAAGAGGTACGGACAAGGGTAAAGAGGGGCGGAGAAGTGCGGAGAATACGGGACAAGAGCAAAGAGGGGCGGACAAGTGCGGCGAATACGGGAGAAGGGCAAAGAGTGGCGGACAAGGGCAAAGTGGGGCGGACAATTGTAAAGTGGGGCGGAAAAGGGCAAAGAGGGGCGGAGAACACGGGACGAGGGCAAAGAGGGTCGGAGAAGGGCTAAGAGGGGCGGAAAAGGGCAAAGAGGGGCGGAGAACACGGGACGACGGCAAAGAGGGTCGGAGAAGGGCTAAGAGGGGCGGACAAGGGCAAAGAGGTTCGGAAAAGGGCAAAGAGGGGCGGACAAGTGTAAAGAGGGTCGGACAAGGGCAAAGAGGGGCGGACAAGGTCAAAGAGGGGCTGACAAGGGCAAAGGGGGCAGAGAAGGGAAAAGAGGGGCGGAGAAGTGCGCAGAATACCGAACAAGGGAAAGAGGAGCGGAAAAGGGCAAAGAGGGGCAGAGAATTGCAGAGAACATGGGACAAGGGCAAGGTGGGGTGGACAAGGGCAAAGAGGGGCGGACAAGGTCAAAGAGGGGCGGAGAAGGGCAAAGAGGTTCGGAGAAGTGTGGAGAATACGGGACAAGTGCAAAGAGGTGCGGACAAGAGCAAAGAGGTGCGGACAAGGGCAAAGAAGGGGCGCAAAAGGGCAAAGAGGGGCGGATTAGGGCAAAGAGGGACGCACAAGGGCAAAGAGTGGCGGACAAGGGCAAAGAGTGGCGGACAAGGGCAAAGAGGGACGAACAAGGGCAAAGAGGGGCGGACAAACCCAAAGAGGGGAGGACTAGGGCAAAGAGGGGCGGACAAGGACGAAGAGGTTTGGACAAGGGTAAAGAGGGTCGGACAAGGGCAAAGAGGGTCAGACAAGGGCAAAGAGGGTCGGAGAAGTGCAGAGAATACGGGACAAGGGCAAAGAGGGGCGAACAAAGGCAAAGAGGGGCGGACAAGTGCAAAGAGGGGCGGACAAGGGGAAAGAGTGGCGGACAAGGGCAAAGAGGGGCGGACAAGGGGAAAAAAAGTGCGGACAATGGCAAAGACGGGCAGAGAAGTGCGGAGAATAGGGGACAAGGGCAAAGAGGGGCAGAGAATTGCAGAGAATACGGGATAAGGTCAAAGACCAGCGGAGAATGGCAAAGAGGGGCGGACAAGGGCAAAGAGGGGCGGACAAGGGCAAAGAGGGGCAGACCAGTGCGGAGAATACGTGACAAGGGCAAAGAGGGTGGGACAGCAGAAAAGAGGGGCGGAAAAGTGTAAAGAGGGGCGGACAAGGGCAAAGAAGGGCGGACAAGGGCAAAGAGGGGCGGACAAGATCAAAGAGGGGCGGACAAGGGCAAAGAGGGCCGGACAAGGGCAAAGAGTGCCGGACAAGGGCAAAGAGGTGTGAACAAGGGCAAAGAGGGTCGGACAAGGGCAAAGAAAGGCGGATAAGGGCAAAGAGGGGCGGACAAGGGCAAAGAGTGGTTTAGAACTGCGGAGAATATGGGACAAGGGCAAAGAGGGGCAGAGAATTGCGGAGAATACGGGAGAAGGGGAAAAAGGGGTGGACAAGGGCAAAGAGGGGCGGACAATGGCAAAGAGGGGCGGACAATGGCAAAGAGGGGCGGACAAGGGCAAACAGGGGCGGACAAGGGCAAAGAGGGTCAGACAAGGGCAAAGAGGGTCGGACAAGGGCAAAGAGGAGCGGACAAGGGCAAAGAAGGGCGGACAAGGGGAAAGAGGAGCGGAGAATTGCGGAAAATACGGCACAAGGGCAAAGAAGGTGGGACAAGTGGAAAGAGGGGCGGACAAGTGCAAAGAGGGGCGGACAAGGGCAAAGAGGTTCGGACCAGGGCAAAGAGGGGCGGACAAAATGGAGAATACGGGACAAGGGCAAAGAGGTGCGGACAAGGGGAAAGAGGGGCGGACAATGGCAAAGAGGGGCGGACAAGTGCAAAGAGGGGCGGACAAGGGAAAAGAGGGGCGGACAAGGGCAAAGAGTGCCGGACAAGGGCAAAGAGGGGCGGAGAAGGGCAAAGAAGGGCGGAGAAGGACAAGGAAGGGCGGACAAAGGGTAAACAGGGGCGGACAATGGCAAAGAGGGGTGGAAAAGGGCAAAGAGGGGCGGAGAAGTGCGGAGAATACTGGAAAAGTTCAAAGAGTGGTTTAGAAATGCGGAGAATACGGGATAAGGGCAAAGGGGGGCAAAGAAGTGCGGAGAATACGGGACAAGGGCAAAGAGGGGTGGACAAGGCCAAAGAGGGGTGGACAATGGCAAAGAGGGGCAGACAAGTGCAAAGAGGGGCGTACAAGGGCAAAGAGGTGCGGACAAGGGCAAAGAGGGGAGGAGAAGTGCGGAGAATATGGGACAAGAGCAAAGAGGGGCGGACAAGTGCGGCGAATACGGGACAATGTCAAAGAGTGGCGGACAAGGGCAAAGAGGGGCAGACAAGGGCAAAGAGGTGCGGACAAGGGCAAAGTGGGGCGGACAAGGGTAAAGTGGGGCGGAGAAGTGTGGAGAATACGGGACAAGGGCAAAGAGGGGCGGACAAGGGCAAAGAGGTGTGGAGAAGTGCGGAGAATATGGGACAAGGAAAAGGAGGGTTGGACAAGTTCAAAGTGGGGCGGAGAAGGGCAAATAGGGGCAGAGAATTGCGGAGAATACGGGACAAGTGCAAAGAGGGGCGGAGAAGTGCGGAGAATACGTGCCATGTGCAAAGAGGGGCGGACAAGGGCAAAGAAGGGCGGACAAGTTCAAAGAGTGCGGAGAAATGCGGAGAATACGTGCCAAGTGCAAAGAGGGGCGGATAAGGGAAAAGAGGGGTGGACAAGGGCAAAGAGTGGCGGACAAGTGCAAAGAAGGTATGAAAAGGGCAAAGAGGGGCGGACAAGGGCAAAGAGGGGCGGACAAGGGCAAAGAGGGGCGGACAAGGGCAAAGAGGGGCGGACAAGGGCAAAGAGGGGCGGACAAGTGCAAAGAGGGGCGGATCAGGACAAAGAGGGGGTGGACAAGGGCAAAGAAGGGCGGACAAGGGCAAAGAGGGGCAGACAATTGCGGAGAACACGGGAGAAGTGCAAAGAGGGGCGGACAAGGGCAAATAGGGGCAGACAAGGGCAAATAGGGGCGGACAAGGGAAAAGAGGGGCGGACAAGGGAAAAGAGGGGCGGACAAGGGCAAAGAAGGGGCGCACAAGGGCAAAGAGGGGCGCAGAAGCGCTAAGAGGGGCGGACAAGGGCAAAGAGGGGCGGACAAGGGCAAAGAGGACCAGACAAGGGCAAAGAGGACCAGACAAGGGCAAAGAGGGGCGGACCAGGGCAAAGAGGGGTGGACAAGGGCAAAGAAGGGTGGACAAGGGCAAAGAGGGGCAGACAAGTGCGGAGAACACGGGAAAAGTGCAAAGACGTGCGGACAAGAGCAAACAGGGACGGACAAGGGCAAATAGTGGCGGACAAATGGAAAGATGGGCAGAGAATTGCTTAGAATACAGGACAAAGGCAAAGAGGTGCGGACAAGGGAAAAGAATGGTGGACAAGGGAAAAGAGGGGCGGACAAGGGCAAAGAAGCGCTGAGAATACGGGACAAGGACAAAGAGGGGCGGACAAGGGCAAAGAGGTGCGGAGAAGTGCGTAGAATAAGGGACAAGGACAAAGAGGGGTGGACAAGGGCAAAGAGGGGCGGACAAGGGGAAAGAGAGGCGCACAAGGGCAAAGAGGGGCGCAAAAGTGCAAAGAGGGGCGGACAAGGGCAAAGAGGGGCGGACAAGGGCAAAGAGGGGCGGACAAGGGCAAAGAGGGGTAGACAAGGGCAAAGAGGGTGGAAAAGGGCTAAGAGGGGCGGATAAGGGGAAAGAGGGGCTGACAAGGGCAAAGAGGGGCTGACAAGGGCAAAGATGGGCGGACAAGTGCAAACATGGACGAACAAGTGCAAAGAGGTATTGACAAGCTCAAAGAGGGGCGGAGAAGGGCAAAGAAGGGGCGGAGAAGTGCGGAGAATACTGGACAAGGGGAAAGATGTGTGGACAAGTGCAAAGAGGGGCGGAGAAGGGCAAAGAGGGGCGGACAAGGGCAAAGAGTTGCGGACAAGGGCAAAAAGGGTCAGAGAAGTGCAGAGAATACGGGACAAGGGCAAAGAGGGGCGGACAAGGGCAAGGAGGGGCGGACAAGTGCAGAGAATACGGGACAAGGGTAAAGAGGTGTGGACAAGGGCAAAGAGGGGCAGAGAAGTGCGCAGAATACAGGACAAGGGAAAAGAGGGGCGGACAAGGGCAAAGAGGGTTGGAGAAGTGTAGAGAACATGGGACAAGGGGAAAGAGTGGCGGACAATGGCAAAGAGGTGCGGACAAGGTCAAAGAGGTTCGGACCAGGGCAAAGAGGGGCGGACAAGAGCAAAGAGGGGCGGAGACGTTCCGAAAATACGGGAGAAGTGCAAAGAGGGTCGGACAAGGGCAAAGAGGGTTGGACAGGGGCAAAGACTGTCGGAGAAGCGCAAAGAGGGGCAGACAATTGCAAAGAGGGGTGGACAAGGGCAAAGAGGGGAGGAAAAGGGCAAAGAGGGGCGGACAAGGGCAAAGAGGGGCGGACAAGGTGAAAGAGGTTCGGACCGGGGCAAAGAGTGGCGGTCAAGTGCAAAGAGGGGCGGACAAGGATAAAGAGGTGCGGACAAGGGCAAAGAGTGGCGGACAAGGGGAAAGAGGGGCGGACATGGGCAAAGAAGGACGGAAAAGGGAAAGAGGGGCGGACAAGGGCAAAGAGGGGAGGACAAGGGCAAATAGGGGCGGACAAGTGCAAAGAGGGGCGGACAAGTGCAAAGAGGGGCGGACAAGTGCAAAGAGGGGCAGACAAGTGGAAAAAAAGAGCAGACAAGGGCAAAGACGGGCGGAGAATTGCGGAAAATACGGGAGAATTGCAAAGAGGGGCGGAGAATTGCGGAGAATACGGGACAAGTTCAAAGAGGGGCGGACATAGGCAAAGAGGGGTGGACAAGGTCAAAGAGAGACGGACAAGTGCAAAGAGTGGCGGACCAGGGCGGAGAATACGGGACAAGGGCAAAGAGGGTCGGAAAAGGGCAAAGACGGACGGACAATTGCAAAGAGGTGTCGACACGGACAAGGAGGGGCGGACAAATGCAAAGAGGGGCGGACAAGTGCAAAGAGGGGCGGACAAGCAGAAAGAGGTGCGGACAAATTCATAGAGGGTCGGACAAGTGCAAAGAGGTGCGGACAAGGGCAAAGACGGGCAGACAAGTTCAAGGAAGGGCAGATAAGGGCAAAGAGGGGTGGACAAGGGCAAAGAGGGGCGGAGAAGTGCGGAGAATACGGAACAAGGTCAAAGAGTGTCTTAGAATTGCGGAGAATACAGGACAAAGTCAAAGAGGGACAGAGAACTGCGGAGAATACGGGACAAGGGCAAAGAGGGCTGGACAAGGGCAAAGAGGGGCGGACAAGTGCGGAGAATACGGGACAAGTGCAAAGAGGGGCGGACAAGTGCGGAGAATACGGGATAAGGGCAAAGAGGAGCGGACAAGGTCAAAGAGGGGTGGAAAATTATGGAGAATACGGGACAAGGGCAAAGAGGTGCGGACAAGGGCAAAGAGGGGCGGAAAAGGGCAAAGAGGTGTGGACAAGGGTAAAGAGGGGCGGAAAAGGGCAAAGACGGGCGGAGAAGGGCAGAGTCGGGAGGACAAGGGCAAAGACGGGCAGAAAAGTGCAAAGACGGGCGGACAAGGGCAAAGAGGGGCGGAGAAGGGCAAAGACTGGCGGACAAGGGCAAAGACGGGCGGAGAAGTGCGGAGAATACGGGACAAGGGCAAAGAGGGTCGGAGAATAAGGGAGAAGGGCAAAGAGGGGCGGACAAGGGCAAAGAGGGGCGGACAAAGGGCAAAGAGGGGCGGACAAGGGCAAAGAGGGGCGGAGAAGTGCCGAGAATACGTGACATGGGAAAAAAGGGGCGGACAAGGGCAAAGAAGGGCGGACACGGGGAAAGACGGGCGGACAAGGGCAAAGAGGGGCAGACAAGGGCAAAGAGGGGCGGATAAATGCGGAGAATACGGGACAAGAGCAAAGAGGGGCAGAGAAAAACAGAATTCGGGACAAGGGCAAAAAGGGGCGGACAAGCGCAAAGAGGGGCAGAAAATGGCAAACAAGTGCGGACAAGGGCAAAGAGGGACGGACATGGGCATAGAGGGGCAGATAAGTTCAAAGAGGGGCGGACAAGGGCAAAGAGGGGAGGACAAGTGCAAAGAGGGGCGGACAAGGGCAAAGAGGGGTGGAGAAGTGCAAAGAGGGGCGGACAAGTGCAAAGAGGGGCGTACAAGGGCAAAGAGGGGCGGACAAGTTCAAAGAAGGGCGGACAAGTGCAAAGAGGGGCGGACAAATGCGGAGAATACGGGACAAGTGCAAAGAGGGGTGGACAAGGGCAAAGAGCGGCAGACAAGGGCAAATAGGGGCGGACAATGGCAAAGAGGGGCGGACAAGGGCAAAGAGGGGCGGAGAAGTGCGGAGAATACGGGACAAGCGCAAAGAGGGGCGGACAAGGGCAAAGAGGGTTGGATAAGTGCAAAGAGGGGCTGACAAGGGCAAAGAGGGTCGGACAAGTGCAAATAGGTGCGGACTAGTGCAAATAGGGGCGGACAACTGCAAAGAGGGTCGGACAAGGGCAAAGAGTGTCGGACAAGGGCAAATAAGGGGCGGAGAAGTGCCGAGAATACTGGACAAGGGCAAAGAGGTGCGTATAAGGGCAAAGAGGGGCGGACAAGGGCAAAGAGGGGCGGACAAGGGCAAAGAGGGAAGTACAAGGGCAAAGAGGGACTGACAATGGCAAAGAGGGGCGCACAAGTGCAAAGAAGGGCGGACAAGTTCAAAGAGGTGCGGAAAAGGGCAAAGAGGTTTGGACAAGGGCAAAGAGGAGCGGAGAATACGGGACAAGGGCAAAGAGGGGCGGAAAGGAGCAAAGAGGGGCAGACAAGGGCAAAGAGGGGCAGACAAGGGCAAAGAGGTGCGGAGAAATGCGTAGAATAAGCGACAAGGACAAAGAGGGGCGGACAAGGGCAAAGAGGGGCGGACAATGGGAAAGAGGGGCGCAAAAGAGCAAAGAGGGGCGCAAAAGTGCAAAGAGGGGTACACAAGTGCAAAGAGGGGCGGAGAAGGGCAAAGAGGGGCGGACAAGGGCAAAGAGGGGTAGACAAGGGCAAAGAGGGTGGAAAAGGGCTAAGAGGGGCGGACAAGGGCAAAGAGGGGCGGATAAGGGGAAAGAGGGGCTGACAAGGGCAAAGAGGGTCGGACAATGGCAAAGATGGGCGGACAAGTGCAAACATGGACGAACAAGTGCAAAGAGGTGTGGACAAGTTCAAAGAGGGGCGGAGAAGGGCAAAAAAGGGGAGGAGAAGTGCGGAGAATACTGGACAAGGGGAAAGATGTGTGGACAAGTGCAAAGAGGGGCGGAGAAGGGCAAAGAGGGGCGGAAAAGGGCAAAGAGTTGCGGACAAGGGCAAAATCGGTCGGAGAAGTGAGGAGAATACGGGACAAGGGCAAAGAGGGGCGGACAAGGGCAAAGAGGGAGGGATAAGGGCAAAGAGGGGATGGCAAGGGCAAGGAGGGGCGGACAAGTGCAGAGAATACGGGACAAGGGCAAAGTGGGGGAAGAAGTGTGGAGAACACGGGACAAGGGCTAAGAGGAGCGGAAGAGGGCAAAGAGGGGTGGTCAAGGGCAAAGAGGGGCGGACAAGTGCAAAGAGGGGCGGACAAGGGCAAAGAGGGGCGGACAAGGGTAAAGAGGTGCGGACAAGGGCAAAGAGGACCGGACAAGTGCAAAGACGGGCGGATAAGGGCAAAGAGGGGCGGACAAGGGCAAAGAGGGGCGGACCAGGGCAAAGAGGGGTGGACAAGGGCAAAGAAGGGTGGACAAGGGCAAAGAGGGGCAGACAAGTGCGGAGAATAAGGGACAAGTGCAAAGAGGGGCAGACAAGGGCAAACAGGGGCGGACAAGTGCAAATAGTGGCGGACAAGAGGAAAGAGGGGCGGAGAATTGCTTCGAATACAGGACAAAGGCAAAGAGGTGCGGACAAGGGCAAAGAATGGTGGACAAGGGCAAAGAGGGTCGGAAAAGGGCAAAGAGGGGTGGAGAATACGGGACAAGGGCAAAGAGGGGCGGACAAGGGCAAACAGGTGCGGAGAAATGCGTAGAATAAGGGACAAGGACAAAGAGGGGCGGACAAGGGCAAAGAGGGGCGGACAATGGGAAAGAGGGGCGCAAAAGAGCAAAGAGGGGCGCAAAAGTGCAAAGAGGGGCATACAAGGGCAAAGAGGGGCGGACAAGGGCAAAGAGGGGCGGACAAGCGCAAAGAGGGGTAGACAAGGGCAAAGAGGGTAGAAAAGGGCTAAGAGGGGCGGACAAGGGCAAAGAGGGGCGGATAAGGGGAAAGAGGGGCTGACAAGGGCATAAAGGGTCGGACAAGGGCAAAGAGGGGCGGAGAAGGGCAAAGAAGGGGCGGAGAAGTGCGGAGAATACTGGACAATGGCAAAGTTGTGTGGACAAGTGCAAAGAGGGGCGGAGAAGGGCAAAGAGGGGCGGACAAGGGCAAAGAGGGGCGGACAAGGGCAAAAAGGGTCGGAGAATTGCGGAGAATATGGG
This sequence comes from Phaenicophaeus curvirostris, assembly GCF_032191515.1. Lineage (NCBI taxonomy): Eukaryota > Metazoa > Chordata > Aves > Cuculiformes > Cuculidae > Phaenicophaeus > Phaenicophaeus curvirostris. The sequence continues at coordinate 179,300 of NW_027206689.1, forward strand.
ACAAGGGCAAACAGGGTCGGACAAGGGCAAACAGGGGTGGACAAGGGAAAAGACGGGATGGCATGTGCAAGGAGGGGCGGACAAGTGTAGAGAATATGGGACCAGGGCAAAGTGGGGGAAGAAGTGTGGAGAATACGGGACAAGGGCTAAGAGGAGCGGTGAAGGGCAAAGAGGGGTGGTCAAGGGCAAAGAGGTGCGGACAAGGGCAAAGAGGGGCAGACAAGGGCAAAGAGGATCGGACAAGGGCAAGGAGGGGCGGACAAAGGGCAAAGAGGGGCGGACCAGGGCAAAGAGGGGCGGACAAGGGCAAAGAGGGGCGGAAAAGTGCAGAGAATACGGGACAAGGGCAAAAAGGGGTGGACAAGGGCAAAGAGGGGCGGACAAGTGGAAAGAGGGACGGACAAGGGCAAAGAGGGACGGACAAGGGGAAAGAGGGGCGGACTAGGTGAAGAGTGGTGGACAATTCAAAAAGTGGCGGATAAGGGAAAAGACATGCGGACAAGGGCAAAGAGTGGCGAACAAGGGCAAAGAGGGGCGGACAAGTGCAAAGAGGGGCGGACAAAGGCAAAGAGGTCTGGACAAGTGCAAAGAGGGGCGGAGAAGTGCGGAGAATACGGGACAAGGGCAAAGAGGGGCGGACAACGGCAAAGAGGGTCGGACAAGGGCAAAGAGGGGCGGACAACGGCAAAAACGGGGCGGACCAGGGCAAAGAGGGGCGGACAAGAGCAAAGTTGGTCGGAGAATTGCCGAAAATACGGGAGAAGTGCATAGAGGGTCGGACAAGGGCAAAGAGGTTCGGACAAGGGCAAGGAGGGGCGGAAAAGGGCAAAGAGGGGCGGAGAAGTGCCGAAAATACGGGAGAAGTGCAAAGAGGTTCGGACAAGGGCAAAGAGCGTCGGACAACGGGCAAAGATGGTCAGAGAAGCGCAAAGAGGGTCAGACAAGGTCAAAGAGGGGTGAACAAGGGAAAAGAGGGGAGGAAAAGTGCAAAGAGTGGCGGACAAGGGCAAAGAGGGGCGGACAAGGGCAAAGAGTGTCGGACAAGGGCAAAGAGGGGCGGAGAAAAGCAGAGAATATGGGACAAGGGCAAAGAGGGGCGGTCATGGAAAAGAGGGGCGTAGAATTGAGGAGAATACGGGACAAGAGCAAAGAGGGGCGGAGAAGGGCAAAGAGGGGAGGTCCAGAGCAAAGAGGGGCGGAAAAAGCAAAGAGGGGTGGACCTGGGCAAAGAGGGGTGGACAAATCAAAGAGGGGAGGAGAAGTGCGGAAAATACGGGACAAGGGCAAAGAGGGGCGGACAAGGGCAAAGAGTGTCGGACAAATATCATGGAGGGGCGTAAAGGGAAAAGAGAGGTGGACAATGGCAAAGAGGGGCGGACAAGGGCAAAGAGGGTCGGACAATGGCAAAGGGGGCGGACAAGGGCAAAGAGGGGCGGACAAGGGCAAAGAGGGGCGGAAAAGGGCAAAGAGGGGCGGACAAGAGCAAAGAGGGGCGGACAAGAGCAAAGAGGGGTGGACAAGTGCTAAGAATGTCAGACAAGTGCGGAGAATATGGGACAAGGGCAAAGAGGGTCAGACAAGGGCAAAGAGGGTCGGACAAGGGCAAATGTGTGCTGAGAAGAGCAAAGAGAGGTGGAGAAGGGCAAAGAGGGGCGGAAAAGGGCAAAGAGGGACGGACAAGGGCAAAGAGGGGCGGACAAGGGCGAAGATGGGCGGACAAGGGCAAAGAGTGACGGAGAATATCCGAGAATACGGGACAAGGGCAAAGAGGGGCGGACAAGGGAAATGAGGGGCGTAGAATTGAGGAGAATACGGGACAAGGGCAAAGAGGGGCGGAGAAGGGCCAAGAGGGGCGGACAAGAGCAAAGAGGGGCGGAAAAGGGCAAAGAGGGGCGGAAAAATCAAAGAGGGGCGGACCAGGGCAAAGAGGGGTGGACAAATCAAAGAAGGGAGGAGAAGTGCAGAAAATACGGGACAAGGGCAAAGAGGGGCGGACAAGGGCAAAGAGAGTCGGACAAATGTCATGGAGGGGCGGACAAGGGCAAAGAGAGGTGGACAATGGCAAAGAGGGGCGGACAAGGGCAAAGAGGGTCGGACAATGGCAAAGAGGAGTGAAGAAGTGCAAAGAGGGTCGGACAAGGACAAAGAGGAGCGGACAAGAGTAAAGAGGGGCGGACAAGGGCAAAGAGGGTCAGACAAGGGCAAAGAGTGTAGGAAAAGGATAAAGAGGGGCGGAGAAGTGCAAGGAGGGGCGGAGAAGTGCAAGGAGGGGCGGATAAGTGCAAAGAGGGGCGGACAAGGGCAAAGAGGGGCGGACAAGGGCAAAGAGGGGCGGAGAAGTGCGGAGAATACGGAACAAGGGCAAAGAGGGGCGGAGAAGTGCGGACAATACGGGACAAGGGCAAAGAGGGGCGGATAATTGCAGAGAATACGGGACAAGGGAAAGAGGGGCGGAAAAGTGTAAAGAGAGGCGGAGAAGTGCAAAGAGGGTCGGAGAAGTGCAAGGAGGGGCGGATAAGGGCAAAGAGGGGCGGACAAGGGCAAAGAGGGGCGGACAAGGGCAAAGAGGGGCGGAGAAGTGCGGAGAATACGGGACAAGGGCAAAGAGGGGCGGATAATTGCGGAGAATACGGGAAAAGGGCAAAGCGGTGCGGAAAAGATTGGAGAATACGGGACAAGGGCAAAAAGGGGCGGACAAGGGCGGAGAATAGTTTACAAGGGCAAAGAGGTGTGGACAAGGTCAAAGAGGGGCGGACAAGTGCAAAGAGGGGCGGAGAAGAGCAAAGAGTGGCGGATAAGGGAAAAGAGGGGCGGACAAGGGCAAAGAGGGGTGGACAAGGGCAAAGAGGGGCGGACAATTCCAGAGAATATGGGACAAGGGCATAGAGGGGCGGACAAGAGCAAAGAGGGGCGGAGAAGTGCGGAAAATACGGGACAAGAGCAAAGAGGTTCGGAGAAGGGCAAAGAGGAGCGGACAAGGGCAAAGAGGGGCGGACAAGGGCAAAGAGGGGCGGACAAATGCGGAGAATACGGGACAAAGGCAAAGAGGTGCGGAAATGTGCAAAGAGGGGCGGACAAGGGCAAAGAGGTTCGGACAAGGGCAAAGAGGGGCGGAGAAATGCTAAGAGGGGCGGACAAGGGCAAAGAGTGTCAGACATGTGTGGAGAATACGGGACAAGATCAAAGATGGTCGGACAATAGCTAAGAGGGGCGGACAATGGCAAAGAGGTGCGTACAAGGGCAAAGAAGGGCGGACAAGGTCAAAGAGGGGCGGACAATAACAAAGAGGGGCGGACAAGGGCAAAGAGGGGCGGACAAGGGGAAAGAGAGGCGGAGAAGTGCAGAAAATACAGGACAAGGGAAAAGAGGGGCGGATAAGGGTAAAGAGGGGCGGACAATCACAAAGAGGGGAAGATAAGGTCAAAGAGGGGCGGACAAGTGCAAAGAGGGGCGGAGAAGGAAAAAGAGGGGCGGACAAGGGCAAAGAGGGGCGGATAGGGGCAAAGGGGGTGGACAAGGGCAAAGAGGTGTGGACAAGGGCAAAGAGGGGCGGACAAGGGCAAAGGGGGCGGAGAAGTGCGGAGAATACGGGACAAGGGCAAAGAGGGGCGGATAATTGCGGAGAATACGGGAAAAGGGCAAAGCGGTGCGGAAAAGATTGGAGAATACGGTACAAGGGCAAAAAGGGGCGGACAAGTTCGGAGAATACGGGACAAGGGAAAAGAGGGGTGGACAAGGGCGGAGAATAGGTTACAAGGGCAAAGAGGTGTGGACAAGGTCAAAGAGGGGTGGACAAGTGCAAAGAGGGGCGGAGAAGAGCAAAGAGTGGCGGATAAGGGAAAAGAGGGGCGGACAAGGGCAAAGAGGGGTGGACAAGGGCAAAGAGGGGCGGACAATTCCAGAGAATATGGGACAAGGGCATAGAGGGGCGGACAAGAGCAAAGAGGGGCGGAGAAGTGCGGAAAATACGGGACAAGAGCAAAGAGGTTCGGAGAAGGGCAAAGAGGAGCGGACAAGGGCAAAGAGGGGCGGACAAGGGCAAAGAGGGGCGGACAAATGCGGAGAATACGGGACAAAGGCAAAGAGGTGCGGAAATGTGCAAAGAGGGGCGGACAAGGGCAAAGAGGTTCGGACAAGGGCAAAGAGGGGCGGAGAAATGCTAAGAGGGGCGGACAAGGGCAAAGAGTGTCAGACATGTGTGGAGAATACGGGACAAGATCAAAGATGGTCGGACAATAGCAAAGAGGGGCGGACAATGGCAAAGAGGTGCGTACAAGGGCAAAGAAGGGCGGACAAGGTCAAAGAGGGGCGGACAATGGCAAAGAGGGGCGGACAAGGGCAAAGAGGGTCGGACAAGGGCAAAGAGAGGCGGAGAAGTGCAGAAAATACAGGACAAGGGAAAAGAGGGGCGGATAAGGGTAAAGAGGGGCGGACAATCACAAAGAGGGGAAGATAAGGTCAAAGAGGGGCGGACAAGTGCAAAGAGGGGCGGAGAAGGAAAAAGAGGGGCGGACAAGGGCAAAGAGGGGCGGATAGGGGCAAAGGGGGTGGACAAGGGCAAAGAGGTGTGGACAAGGGCAAAGAGGGGCGGACAAGGGCAAAGAGGGGCGGAGAAGTGCGGAGAATACGGGACAAGGGCAAAGAGGGGCGGATAATTGCGGAGAATACGGGAAAAGGGCAAAGCGGTGCGGAAAAGATTGGAGAATACGGGACAAGGGCAAAAAGGGGCGGACAAGGTCGGAGAATACGGGACAAGGGAAAAGAGGGGTGGACAAGGGCGGAGAATAGGTTACAAGGGCAAAGAGGTGTGGACAAGGTCAAAGAGGGGCGGACAAGTGCAAAGAGGGGCGGAGAAGAGCAAAGAGTGGCGGATAAGGGAAAAGAGGGGCGGACAAGGGCAAAGAGGGGTGGACAAGGGCAAAGAGGGGCGGACAATTCCAGAGAATATGGGACAAGGGCATAGAGGGGCGGACAAGAGCAAAGAGGGGCGGAGAAGTGCGGAAAATACGGGACAAGAGCAAAGAGGTTCGGAGAAGGGCAAAGAGGAGCGGACAAGGGCAAAGAGGGGCGGACAAGGGCAAAGAGGGGCGGACAAATGCGGAGAATACGGGACAAAGGCAAAGAGGTGCGGAAATGTGCAAAGAGGGGCGGACAAGGGCAAAGAGGTTCGGACAAGGGCAAAGAGGGGCGGAGAAATGCTAAGAGGGGCGGACAAGGGCAAAGAGTGTCAGACATGTGTGGAGAATACGGGACAAGATCAAAGATGGTCGGACAATAGCAAAGAGGGGCGGACAATGGCAAAGAGGTGCGTACAAGGGCAAAGAAGGGCGGACAAGGTCAAAGAGGGGCGGACAATGGCAAAGAGGGGCGGACAAGGGCAAAGAGGGTCGGACAAGGGCAAAGAGAGGCGGAGAAGTGCAGAAAATACAGGACAAGGGAAAAGAGGGGCGGATAAGGGTAAAGAGGGGCGGACAATCACAAAGAGGGGAAGATAAGGTCAAAGAGGGGCGGACAAGTGCAAAGAGGGGCGGAGAAGGAAAAAGAGGGGCGGACAAGGGCAAAGAGGGGCGGATAGGGGCAAAGGGGGTGGACAAGGGCAAAGAGGTTTGGACAAGGGCAAAGAAGGGGCGGAGAAGTGCGTAGAATACTGGACAAAGGCAAAGAGGGGCGGAGAAGGGTAAAGAGGAGTGGAAAAGGGCAAAGAGGGGCAGAGAAGTGCGCAGAATACGGGACAAGGGCAAAGAGGGTCGGACAGGGGCAAAGAGAGGCAGAGTAGGGCAATGAGGGGCGGACAAGGGAAAAGAGGGCGGACAAGGACAAAGAGGAGTGGAGAAGTGCAAAGAGGGGCAGACAAGTGCTGTGAATACGGGACAAGGGCAAAGAGGGGCGTAGAAGTTTGGAGAATATGGGACAAGTGCAAAGAGTGGCGGACAAGTGCAAAGAGGGGCGGACAAGTGCAAAGAGGGGCGGAAAAAGGCAAAGACGGGCGGACAAGGTCAAAGAGGGGTGGACAAGGGCAAAGAGGGGCGGAGAATTGCAGAGAATACGGGACAAGGGCTAAGAGGGTTGGACAAGGACAAAGAATGGCGGACAAGGGCAAAGAGGGGCGGACAAGGGCTAAGAGGGTCTGACAATACGGGACTAGGGCAAAGAGGGGCGGACAAGGGCAAAGAGGTGTGGAGAATTGAGTAGAATAAGGGAGAAGGTCAAAGAGGGGCGGACAAGTGCAAACAGGGGCGGAGAAGGGGAGAGAGGGGCGCACAAGGGGAAAGAGGTGCGCAAAATGTCAAAGAGGGGCACACAAGTGCAAAGAGGGGTGGACAAGGGCAAAGAGGGGCGGACAAGGGCAAAGAGGTTCGGACAAGCGCAAAGAGGGGCTGACAAGATCAAAGATGGTGCGGCGTATTGCGGAGAATACGGGACAAGGGGAAAGAGGGGCGGACAAGGGCAAAGAGGAATGGACAAGGGCTAAGAGGGGCGGAATAGGGGAAAGAGGGGCGGAGAAGTGCGGAGAATACAGGACAAGGGCAAAGAGGGGCGGACAAGGGCAAAGAGGGGCGGAGAAGTGCGGAGAACACGGGACAAGGGCAAAGAGAGGCGGACAAGGGCAAAGAGCAGCCGACAAGGGCAAAGAAGATCAAACCAGGGCAAAGAGGGACAGAAAATGGCAAAGAGGGTCGGACAAGGTCTAAGAGGGGCGGACAAGGGCAAAGAAGGGCGGACAAGGGCAAAGAAGGGCGGACAAGGGCAAAGAGGGGCGGACAAGGGCAAAGAGATGCGGAGAAGGGAAAAGAGGGGCGTAGAAGGGGAAAGAGGGGCGGACAAGGGCAAAGAGGGGTGGAAAAGGGCAAAGAGGGGCGGACAAGGGCAAAGAGGGGCGGACAAGGCCAAAGAGGGACGGACAAGGGCAAAGAGGGACGGAGAATACGGGACAAGAGCAAAGAGCGGCTGAGAAGGTCAAAGAAGTGCAGAGAAGGGCAAAGAGGTGCAGACAAGGGCAAAGAGGGGCACACAAGGGCAAAGAGGGGCGGAAAAGGGAAAAGACGGGCGGACAAGTGCAAAGAGGGTCGCACAAGGGGAAAGGTGTCGGACAAGGGGAAAAAACGGACGGATAAGGGCGAATACGGGCGTAGAAGTGCCGAGATTACGGGACAAGGGCAAAGAGGGGCAAAGAAGTGCGGAGAATACGGGACAAGGTCAAAGAGGGGCGGACAATGGCAAAGAGGGTCGGACAAGGGCAAAGAGGGGCGGACTAGGGCGGAGAATAGGGGACAAGGGCAAAGAGGGTCGGACAAGGGCAAAGAGGGGCAGACAAGGGCAAAGAGTGGCGGACAAAGGGCAAAGAGGGATGGACAAGTGCAAAGAGGGGCGCAGAATTGCAGAGAATATGGGACAAGGGCAAAGAGGGGCAGAGATGTGCGGAGAATACGGGACACGGGAAAATAGGGGCAGAGAATTGCGGAGAATACGGGACAAGTGCAAAGAGGGGTGGACAAGGGCAAAGAGGAGCGGAGAAGGGCAAAGAGTGGCGGACAATGGCAAAGAGGGGCGGGCAAGGTCAAAGAGGGGCGGACAAGGGCAAAGAAGGGCGGACAAGGGCAAAGAGGGGCGTACAAGTGCGGAGAACACACGACAAGTGTAAAGAGGGGCGGACAAGTGCAAAGAGGGACGGACAAGGGCAAATAGGAGCGGACAAGGGCAAAGAGGGGCGGAGAAGTGCGGAGAATACTCGAGAAGTGCAAAGAGGGGCGGAGAAGTGAGGAGAAAACGCGACAAGGGCAAAGAGGGGCGCACAATGGCAAAGAGGGGCGGACAAGGGCAAAGAGGGGCGGAGAAGGGAAGAGAGGGGCGGAGAAGGGGAAAGAGGGGCGGACAAGGGCAAAGAGGGGTGGACAAGGGCAAAGAGGGGTGGACAAGGGCAAAGAGGGGCAGACAAGTGCAAAGAGGGACGGAGAATACGGGATAATAGCAAAGAGGGGCTGAGAAGGTCAAAGAGGGGCAGAGAAGGGCAAAGAGGTGTAGAGAAGGGCAAAGAGGGGCACAGAAGGGCAAAGAGGGGCGGAAAAGGGAAAAGACGGGCGGACAAGTGCAAAGAGGGTCGCACAAGGGGAAAGGTGTCGGACAAGGGGAAAAAATGGACGGATAAGTGCAAAGACGGGCGGAGAAGTGCGGAGAATACGGGACAAGGGCAAAAAGTGGCGGACAAGGGCAAAGAGGGGCAGACAAGGGCAAAGAGTGGCGGACAAGGGCAAAGAGGGGCAGACAAGGGCAAAGAGGGGCAGACAAGGGCAAAGAGGGGTGGACAAGGGCAAAGAGGGGCAGAGAAGTGTGGAGAATACGGGACACGGGAAAATAGGGGCGGAGAATTGCGGAGAATACGGGACAAGTGCAAAGAGGGGCGGAAAAGGTCAAAGAGGGGCGGACAAGGGCAAAGAAGGGCGGACAAGGGCGGAGAATACACGACAAGTGTAAAGAGGGGCAGACAAGTGCAAAGAGGGAAGGACAAGGGCAAATAGGGGCGGACAAGGGCAAAGAGTGGCGGAGAATTGCGGAGAATACGGGAAAAGGGCAAAGAGGGGCGGACAAGGGCAAAGTCGGACGGACAATGGCAAAGAGGGGCGGAGAATTGCGGAGAATACGGGACAAGAACAAAGAGGGACGGAGAAGTGCGGAGAATACTCGAGAAGAGCAAAGAGGGTCGGAGAAGTGCTGAGAAAACGCGACAAGGGCAAAGAGGGGCGCACAATGGCAAAGAGGGGCGGACAAGGGCAAAGAGATGCGGAGAAAGGAAGAGAGGGGCGTAGAAGGGGAAAGAGGGGCGGACAAGGGCAAAGAGGGGTGGACAAGGGCAAAGAGGGGCGGACAAGGGCAAAGAGGGACGGAGAATACGGGACAAGAGCAAAGAGCGGCTGAGAAGGTCAAAGAAGTGCAGAGAAGGGCAAAGAGGTGCAGAGAAGGGCAAAGAGGGGCACACAAGGGCAAAGAGGGGCGGAAAAGGGAAAAGACGGGCGGACAAGTGCAAAGAGGGTCGCACAAGGGGAAAGGTGTCGGACAAGGGGAAAAAACGGACGGATAAGGGCAAAGACGGGCGGAGAAGTGCCGAGAATACGGGACAAGGGCAAAGAGGGGCAAAGAAGTGCGGAGAATACGGGACAAGGTCAAAGAGGGGCGGACAATGGCAAAGAGGGTCGGACACGGGCAAAGAGGGGCGGACTAGGGTGGAGAATAGGGGACAAGGGCAAAGAGGGTCGGACAAGGGCAAAGAGGGGCGGAGAAATGCAGAGAATATGGGACAAGGGCAAAGAGGGGCGGTCAAGGGAAAAGAGGGGTGTAGAATTGAGGAGAATACGGGACAAGGGTAAAGAGGGGCGGAGAAGGGCAAAGAGGGGCGGTCCAGAGCAAAGAGGGGCGGACCAGGGCAAAGACGGGTGTACAAATCAAAGAGGGGAGGAGAAGTGCGGAAAATACGGGACAAGGGCAAAGAGGGGCGGACAAGGGCAAAGAGTGTCGGACAAATATCATGGAGGGGCGGACAAGGGCAAAGAGAGGTGAACAATGGCAAAGAGGGGCGGACAAGAGCAAAGAGGGTCGGACAATGGCAAAGAGGGGCGGAAAAGGGCAAAGAGGGGCGGAAAAGGGCAAAGAGGGGCGGATAAGTTCAAAGAGGGGCGGAGAAGTGCGGAAAATAAGGGACAAGGTCAAAGAGGGGCGGACAAGGTCAAAGAGGGTCAGAAAAGTGCAAAGCGGGGCTGAGAAGGGCAAAGAGGGGCGGAAAAGGGCAAAAAGGGGTGGACAAGGGCCAAGAGGGTCGGACAAGGGCAAACAGAGGCGGACCAGGGCAAAGAGGAGCGGACAAGGGCAAATAGGGGCGGACAAGGGCAAAGAGTGTCCGACATGTGCAAAGGTGTGCGGACAAGAGCAAAGAGGGGCGGAGAAGGGCGGAGAACACGGGACAGGATCAAAGAGGATCGGAAAAGGGCAAAGAGGGGCGGACAAGGGCAAAGAGGAGCGGAAAATTGCAAAGAGGGGTGCACAAGGGTAAAGAGGGGTGGACAAGGGCATAGAGGGGCGGAGAATTGCTGAGAATATGGGACAAGGGCAAAGAGGGGCAGAGAAGGGCAAAGAGGAGCGGACAAGGGCAAAGAGGAACGGACAAGTGCAAAGAGGGGTGAACAAGGGCAAAGAGGGGCGGACAAGGGCAAAGAGGGGTGGAGAAGTGCAAAGAGGGGCGGACAAGTGCAAAGAGGGGCGTACAAGGGCAAAGAGGGGCGGACAAGTTCAAAGAAGGGCGGACAAGTGCAAAGAGGGGCGGACAAATGCGGAGAATACGGGACAAGTGCAAAGAGGGGTGGACAAGGGCAAAGAGCGGCAGACAAGGGCAAATAGGGGCGGACAATGGCAAAGAGGGGCGGACAAGGGCAAAGAGGGGCGGAGAAGTGCGGAGAATACGGGACAAGCGCAAAGAGGGGCGGACAAGGGCAAAGAGGGTTGGATAAGTGCAAAGAGGGGCTGACAAGGGCAAAGAGGGTCGGACAAGTGCAAATAGGTGCGGACTAGTGCAAATAGGGGCGGACAACTGCAAAGAGGGTCGGACAAGGGCAAAGAGTGTCGGACAAGGGCAAATAAGGGGCGGAGAAGTGCCGAGAATACTGGACAAGGGCAAAGAGGTGCGTATAAGGGCAAAGAGGGGCGGACAAGGGCAAAGAGGGGCGGACAAGGGCAAAGAGGGAAGTACAAGGGCAAAGAGGGACTGACAATGGCAAAGAGGGGCGCACAAGTGCAAAGAAGGGCGGACAAGTTCAAAGAGGTGCGGAAAAGGGCAAAGAGGTTTGGACAAGGGCAAAGAGGAGCGGAGAATACGGGACAAGGGCAAAGAGGGGCGGAAAGGAGCAAAGAGGGGCAGACAAGGGCAAAGAGGGGCAGACAAGGGCAAAGAGGTGCGGAGAAATGCGTAGAATAAGCGACAAGGACAAAGAGGGGCGGACAAGGGCAAAGAGGGGCGGACAATGGGAAAGAGGGGCGCAAAAGAGCAAAGAGGGGCGCAAAAGTGCAAAGAGGGGTACACAAGTGCAAAGAGGGGCGGAGAAGGGCAAAGAGGGGCGGACAAGGGCAAAGAGGGGTAGACAAGGGCAAAGAGGGTGGAAAAGGGCTAAGAGGGGCGGACAAGGGCAAAGAGGGGCGGATAAGGGGAAAGAGGGGCTGACAAGGGCAAAGAGGGTCGGACAATGGCAAAGATGGGCGGACAAGTGCAAACATGGACGAACAAGTGCAAAGAGGTGTGGACAAGTTCAAAGAGGGGCGGAGAAGGGCAAAAAAGGGGAGGAGAAGTGCGGAGAATACTGGACAAGGGGAAAGATGTGTGGACAAGTGCAAAGAGGGGCGGAGAAGGGCAAAGAGGGGCGGAAAAGGGCAAAGAGTTGCGGACAAGGGCAAAATCGGTCGGAGAAGTGAGGAGAATACGGGACAAGGGCAAAGAGGGGCGGACAAGGGCAAAGAGGGAGGGATAAGGGCAAAGAGGGGATGGCAAGGGCAAGGAGGGGCGGACAAGTGCAGAGAATACGGGACAAGGGCAAAGTGGGGGAAGAAGTGTGGAGAACACGGGACAAGGGCTAAGAGGAGCGGAAGAGGGCAAAGAGGGGTGGTCAAGGGCAAAGAGGGGCGGACAAGTGCAAAGAGGGGCGGACAAGGGCAAAGAGGGGCGGACAAGGGTAAAGAGGTGCGGACAAGGGCAAAGAGGACCGGACAAGTGCAAAGACGGGCGGATAAGGGCAAAGAGGGGCGGACAAGGGCAAAGAGGGGCGGACCAGGGCAAAGAGGGGTGGACAAGGGCAAAGAAGGGTGGACAAGGGCAAAGAGGGGCAGACAAGTGCGGAGAATAAGGGACAAGTGCAAAGAGGGGCAGACAAGGGCAAACAGGGGCGGACAAGTGCAAATAGTGGCGGACAAGAGGAAAGAGGGGCGGAGAATTGCTTCGAATACAGGACAAAGGCAAAGAGGTGCGGACAAGGGCAAAGAATGGTGGACAAGGGCAAAGAGGGTCGGAAAAGGGCAAAGAGGGGTGGAGAATACGGGACAAGGGCAAAGAGGGGCGGACAAGGGCAAACAGGTGCGGAGAAATGCGTAGAATAAGGGACAAGGACAAAGAGGGGCGGACAAGGGCAAAGAGGGGCGGACAATGGGAAAGAGGGGCGCAAAAGAGCAAAGAGGGGCGCAAAAGTGCAAAGAGGGGCATACAAGGGCAAAGAGGGGCGGACAAGGGCAAAGAGGGGCGGACAAGCGCAAAGAGGGGTAGACAAGGGCAAAGAGGGTAGAAAAGGGCTAAGAGGGGCGGACAAGGGCAAAGAGGGGCGGATAAGGGGAAAGAGGGGCTGACAAGGGCATAAAGGGTCGGACAAGGGCAAAGAGGGGCGGAGAAGGGCAAAGAAGGGGCGGAGAAGTGCGGAGAATACTGGACAATGGCAAAGTTGTGTGGACAAGTGCAAAGAGGGGCGGAGAAGGGCAAAGAGGGGCGGACAAGGGCAAAGAGGGGCGGACAAGGGCAAAAAGGGTCGGAGAATTGCGGAGAATATGGGACAAGGGCAAACAGGGTCGGACAAGGGCAAACAGGGGTGGACAAGGGAAAAGACGGGATGGCATGTGCAAGGAGGGGCGGACAAGTGTAGAGAATATGGGACCAGGGCAAAGTGGGGGAAGAAGTGTGGAGAATACGGGACAAGGGCTAAGAGGAGCGGTGAAGGGCAAAGAGGGGTGGTCAAGGGCAAAGAGGTGCGGACAAGGGCAAAGAGGGGCAGACAAGGGCAAAGAGGATCGGACAAGGGCAAGGAGGGGCGGACAAAGGGCAAAGAGGGGCGGACCAGGGCAAAGAGGGGCGGACAAGGGCAAAGAGGGGCGGAAAAGTGCAGAGAATACGGGACAAGGGCAAAAAGGGGTGGACAAGGGCAAAGAGGGGCGGACAAGTGGAAAGAGGGACGGACAAGGGCAAAGAGGGACGGACAAGGGGAAAGAGGGGCGGACTAGGTGAAGAGTGGTGGACAATTCAAAAAGTGGCGGATAAGGGAAAAGACATGCGGACAAGGGCAAAGAGTGGCGAACAAGGGCAAAGAGGGGCGGACAAGTGCAAAGAGGGGCGGACAAAGGCAAAGAGGTCTGGACAAGTGCAAAGAGGGGCGGAGAAGTGCGGAGAATACGGGACAAGGGCAAAGAGGGGCGGACAACGGCAAAGAGGGTCGGACAAGGGCAAAGAGGGGCGGACAACGGCAAAAACGGGGCGGACCAGGGCAAAGAGGGGCGGACAAGAGCAAAGTTGGTCGGAGAATTGCCGAAAATACGGGAGAAGTGCATAGAGGGTCGGACAAGGGCAAAGAGGTTCGGACAAGGGCAAGGAGGGGCGGAAAAGGGCAAAGAGGGGCGGAGAAGTGCCGAAAATACGGGAGAAGTGCAAAGAGGTTCGGACAAGGGCAAAGAGCGTCGGACAACGGGCAAAGATGGTCAGAGAAGCGCAAAGAGGGTCAGACAAGGTCAAAGAGGGGTGAACAAGGGAAAAGAGGGGAGGAAAAGTGCAAAGAGTGGCGGACAAGGGCAAAGAGGGGCGGACAAGGGCAAAGAGTGTCGGACAAGGGCAAAGAGGGGCGGAGAAAAGCAGAGAATATGGGACAAGGGCAAAGAGGGGCGGTCATGGAAAAGAGGGGCGTAGAATTGAGGAGAATACGGGACAAGAGCAAAGAGGGGCGGAGAAGGGCAAAGAGGGGAGGTCCAGAGCAAAGAGGGGCGGAAAAAGCAAAGAGGGGTGGACCTGGGCAAAGAGGGGTGGACAAATCAAAGAGGGGAGGAGAAGTGCGGAAAATACGGGACAAGGGCAAAGAGGGGCGGACAAGGGCAAAGAGTGTCGGACAAATATCATGGAGGGGCGTAAAGGGAAAAGAGAGGTGGACAATGGCAAAGAGGGGCGGACAAGGGCAAAGAGGGTCGGACAATGGCAAAGGGGGCGGACAAGGGCAAAGAGGGGCGGACAAGGGCAAAGAGGGGCGGAAAAGGGCAAAGAGGGGCGGACAAGAGCAAAGAGGGGCGGACAAGAGCAAAGAGGGGTGGACAAGTGCTAAGAATGTCAGACAAGTGCGGAGAATATGGGACAAGGGCAAAGAGGGTCAGACAAGGGCAAAGAGGGTCGGACAAGGGCAAATGTGTGCTGAGAAGAGCAAAGAGAGGTGGAGAAGGGCAAAGAGGGGCGGAAAAGGGCAAAGAGGGACGGACAAGGGCAAAGAGGGGCGGACAAGGGCGAAGATGGGCGGACAAGGGCAAAGAGTGACGGAGAATATCCGAGAATACGGGACAAGGGCAAAGAGGGGCGGACAAGGGAAATGAGGGGCGTAGAATTGAGGAGAATACGGGACAAGGGCAAAGAGGGGCGGAGAAGGGCCAAGAGGGGCGGACAAGAGCAAAGAGGGGCGGAAAAGGGCAAAGAGGGGCGGAAAAATCAAAGAGGGGCGGACCAGGGCAAAGAGGGGTGGACAAATCAAAGAAGGGAGGAGAAGTGCAGAAAATACGGGACAAGGGCAAAGAGGGGCGGACAAGGGCAAAGAGAGTCGGACAAATGTCATGGAGGGGCGGACAAGGGCAAAGAGAGGTGGACAATGGCAAAGAGGGGCGGACAAGGGCAAAGAGGGTCGGACAATGGCAAAGAGGAGTGAAGAAGTGCAAAGAGGGTCGGACAAGGACAAAGAGGAGCGGACAAGAGTAAAGAGGGGCGGACAAGGGCAAAGAGGGTCAGACAAGGGCAAAGAGTGTAGGAAAAGGATAAAGAGGGGCGGAGAAGTGCAAGGAGGGGCGGAGAAGTGCAAGGAGGGGCGGATAAGTGCAAAGAGGGGCGGACAAGGGCAAAGAGGGGCGGACAAGGGCAAAGAGGGGCGGAGAAGTGCGGAGAATACGGAACAAGGGCAAAGAGGGGCGGAGAAGTGCGGACAATACGGGACAAGGGCAAAGAGGGGCGGATAATTGCAGAGAATACGGGACAAGGGAAAGAGGGGCGGAAAAGTGTAAAGAGAGGCGGAGAAGTGCAAAGAGGGTCGGAGAAGTGCAAGGAGGGGCGGATAAGGGCAAAGAGGGGCGGACAAGGGCAAAGAGGGGCGGACAAGGGCAAAGAGGGGCGGAGAAGTGCGGAGAATACGGGACAAGGGCAAAGAGGGGCGGATAATTGCGGAGAATACGGGAAAAGGGCAAAGCGGTGCGGAAAAGATTGGAGAATACGGGACAAGGGCAAAAAGGGGCGGACAAGGGCGGAGAATAGTTTACAAGGGCAAAGAGGTGTGGACAAGGTCAAAGAGGGGCGGACAAGTGCAAAGAGGGGCGGAGAAGAGCAAAGAGTGGCGGATAAGGGAAAAGAGGGGCGGACAAGGGCAAAGAGGGGTGGACAAGGGCAAAGAGGGGCGGACAATTCCAGAGAATATGGGACAAGGGCATAGAGGGGCGGACAAGAGCAAAGAGGGGCGGAGAAGTGCGGAAAATACGGGACAAGAGCAAAGAGGTTCGGAGAAGGGCAAAGAGGAGCGGACAAGGGCAAAGAGGGGCGGACAAGGGCAAAGAGGGGCGGACAAATGCGGAGAATACGGGACAAAGGCAAAGAGGTGCGGAAATGTGCAAAGAGGGGCGGACAAGGGCAAAGAGGTTCGGACAAGGGCAAAGAGGGGCGGAGAAATGCTAAGAGGGGCGGACAAGGGCAAAGAGTGTCAGACATGTGTGGAGAATACGGGACAAGATCAAAGATGGTCGGACAATAGCTAAGAGGGGCGGACAATGGCAAAGAGGTGCGTACAAGGGCAAAGAAGGGCGGACAAGGTCAAAGAGGGGCGGACAATAACAAAGAGGGGCGGACAAGGGCAAAGAGGGGCGGACAAGGGGAAAGAGAGGCGGAGAAGTGCAGAAAATACAGGACAAGGGAAAAGAGGGGCGGATAAGGGTAAAGAGGGGCGGACAATCACAAAGAGGGGAAGATAAGGTCAAAGAGGGGCGGACAAGTGCAAAGAGGGGCGGAGAAGGAAAAAGAGGGGCGGACAAGGGCAAAGAGGGGCGGATAGGGGCAAAGGGGGTGGACAAGGGCAAAGAGGTGTGGACAAGGGCAAAGAGGGGCGGACAAGGGCAAAGGGGGCGGAGAAGTGCGGAGAATACGGGACAAGGGCAAAGAGGGGCGGATAATTGCGGAGAATACGGGAAAAGGGCAAAGCGGTGCGGAAAAGATTGGAGAATACGGTACAAGGGCAAAAAGGGGCGGACAAGTTCGGAGAATACGGGACAAGGGAAAAGAGGGGTGGACAAGGGCGGAGAATAGGTTACAAGGGCAAAGAGGTGTGGACAAGGTCAAAGAGGGGTGGACAAGTGCAAAGAGGGGCGGAGAAGAGCAAAGAGTGGCGGATAAGGGAAAAGAGGGGCGGACAAGGGCAAAGAGGGGTGGACAAGGGCAAAGAGGGGCGGACAATTCCAGAGAATATGGGACAAGGGCATAGAGGGGCGGACAAGAGCAAAGAGGGGCGGAGAAGTGCGGAAAATACGGGACAAGAGCAAAGAGGTTCGGAGAAGGGCAAAGAGGAGCGGACAAGGGCAAAGAGGGGCGGACAAGGGCAAAGAGGGGCGGACAAATGCGGAGAATACGGGACAAAGGCAAAGAGGTGCGGAAATGTGCAAAGAGGGGCGGACAAGGGCAAAGAGGTTCGGACAAGGGCAAAGAGGGGCGGAGAAATGCTAAGAGGGGCGGACAAGGGCAAAGAGTGTCAGACATGTGTGGAGAATACGGGACAAGATCAAAGATGGTCGGACAATAGCAAAGAGGGGCGGACAATGGCAAAGAGGTGCGTACAAGGGCAAAGAAGGGCGGACAAGGTCAAAGAGGGGCGGACAATGGCAAAGAGGGGCGGACAAGGGCAAAGAGGGTCGGACAAGGGCAAAGAGAGGCGGAGAAGTGCAGAAAATACAGGACAAGGGAAAAGAGGGGCGGATAAGGGTAAAGAGGGGCGGACAATCACAAAGAGGGGAAGATAAGGTCAAAGAGGGGCGGACAAGTGCAAAGAGGGGCGGAGAAGGAAAAAGAGGGGCGGACAAGGGCAAAGAGGGGCGGATAGGGGCAAAGGGGGTGGACAAGGGCAAAGAGGTGTGGACAAGGGCAAAGAGGGGCGGACAAGGGCAAAGAGGGGCGGAGAAGTGCGGAGAATACGGGACAAGGGCAAAGAGGGGCGGATAATTGCGGAGAATACGGGAAAAGGGCAAAGCGGTGCGGAAAAGATTGGAGAATACGGGACAAGGGCAAAAAGGGGCGGACAAGGTCGGAGAATACGGGACAAGGGAAAAGAGGGGTGGACAAGGGCGGAGAATAGGTTACAAGGGCAAAGAGGTGTGGACAAGGTCAAAGAGGGGCGGACAAGTGCAAAGAGGGGCGGAGAAGAGCAAAGAGTGGCGGATAAGGGAAAAGAGGGGCGGACAAGGGCAAAGAGGGGTGGACAAGGGCAAAGAGGGGCGGACAATTCCAGAGAATATGGGACAAGGGCATAGAGGGGCGGACAAGAGCAAAGAGGGGCGGAGAAGTGCGGAAAATACGGGACAAGAGCAAAGAGGTTCGGAGAAGGGCAAAGAGGAGCGGACAAGGGCAAAGAGGGGCGGACAAGGGCAAAGAGGGGCGGACAAATGCGGAGAATACGGGACAAAGGCAAAGAGGTGCGGAAATGTGCAAAGAGGGGCGGACAAGGGCAAAGAGGTTCGGACAAGGGCAAAGAGGGGCGGAGAAATGCTAAGAGGGGCGGACAAGGGCAAAGAGTGTCAGACATGTGTGGAGAATACGGGACAAGATCAAAGATGGTCGGACAATAGCAAAGAGGGGCGGACAATGGCAAAGAGGTGCGTACAAGGGCAAAGAAGGGCGGACAAGGTCAAAGAGGGGCGGACAATGGCAAAGAGGGGCGGACAAGGGCAAAGAGGGTCGGACAAGGGCAAAGAGAGGCGGAGAAGTGCAGAAAATACAGGACAAGGGAAAAGAGGGGCGGATAAGGGTAAAGAGGGGCGGACAATCACAAAGAGGGGAAGATAAGGTCAAAGAGGGGCGGACAAGTGCAAAGAGGGGCGGAGAAGGAAAAAGAGGGGCGGACAAGGGCAAAGAGGGGCGGATAGGGGCAAAGGGGGTGGACAAGGGCAAAGAGGTTTGGACAAGGGCAAAGAAGGGGCGGAGAAGTGCGTAGAATACTGGACAAAGGCAAAGAGGGGCGGAGAAGGGTAAAGAGGAGTGGAAAAGGGCAAAGAGGGGCAGAGAAGTGCGCAGAATACGGGACAAGGGCAAAGAGGGTCGGACAGGGGCAAAGAGAGGCAGAGTAGGGCAATGAGGGGCGGACAAGGGAAAAGAGGGCGGACAAGGACAAAGAGGAGTGGAGAAGTGCAAAGAGGGGCAGACAAGTGCTGTGAATACGGGACAAGGGCAAAGAGGGGCGTAGAAGTTTGGAGAATATGGGACAAGTGCAAAGAGTGGCGGACAAGTGCAAAGAGGGGCGGACAAGTGCAAAGAGGGGCGGAAAAAGGCAAAGACGGGCGGACAAGGTCAAAGAGGGGTGGACAAGGGCAAAGAGGGGCGGAGAATTGCAGAGAATACGGGACAAGGGCTAAGAGGGTTGGACAAGGACAAAGAATGGCGGACAAGGGCAAAGAGGGGCGGACAAGGGCTAAGAGGGTCTGACAATACGGGACTAGGGCAAAGAGGGGCGGACAAGGGCAAAGAGGTGTGGAGAATTGAGTAGAATAAGGGAGAAGGTCAAAGAGGGGCGGACAAGTGCAAACAGGGGCGGAGAAGGGGAGAGAGGGGCGCACAAGGGGAAAGAGGTGCGCAAAATGTCAAAGAGGGGCACACAAGTGCAAAGAGGGGTGGACAAGGGCAAAGAGGGGCGGACAAGGGCAAAGAGGTTCGGACAAGCGCAAAGAGGGGCTGACAAGATCAAAGATGGTGCGGCGTATTGCGGAGAATACGGGACAAGGGGAAAGAGGGGCGGACAAGGGCAAAGAGGAATGGACAAGGGCTAAGAGGGGCGGAATAGGGGAAAGAGGGGCGGAGAAGTGCGGAGAATACAGGACAAGGGCAAAGAGGGGCGGACAAGGGCAAAGAGGGGCGGAGAAGTGCGGAGAACACGGGACAAGGGCAAAGAGAGGCGGACAAGGGCAAAGAGCAGCCGACAAGGGCAAAGAAGATCAAACCAGGGCAAAGAGGGACAGAAAATGGCAAAGAGGGTCGGACAAGGTCTAAGAGGGGCGGACAAGGGCAAAGAAGGGCGGACAAGGGCAAAGAAGGGCGGACAAGGGCAAAGAGGGGCGGACAAGGGCAAAGAGATGCGGAGAAGGGAAGAGAGGGGCGTAGAAGGGGAAAGAGGGGCGGACAAGGGCAAAGAGGGGTGGAAAAGGGCAAAGAGGGGCGGACAAGGGCAAAGAGGGGCGGACAAGGCCAAAGAGGGACGGACAAGGGCAAAGAGGGACGGAGAATACGGGACAAGAGCAAAGAGCGGCTGAGAAGGTCAAAGAAGTGCAGAGAAGGGCAAAGAGGTGCAGACAAGGGCAAAGAGGGGCACACAAGGGCAAAGAGGGGCGGAAAAGGGAAAAGACGGGCGGACAAGTGCAAAGAGGGTCGCACAAGGGGAAAGGTGTCGGACAAGGGGAAAAAACGGACGGATAAGGGCGAATACGGGCGTAGAAGTGCCGAGATTACGGGACAAGGGCAAAGAGGGGCAAAGAAGTGCGGAGAATACGGGACAAGGTCAAAGAGGGGCGGACAATGGCAAAGAGGGTCGGACAAGGGCAAAGAGGGGCGGACTAGGGCGGAGAATAGGGGACAAGGGCAAAGAGGGTCGGACAAGGGCAAAGAGGGGCAGACAAGGGCAAAGAGTGGCGGACAAAGGGCAAAGAGGGATGGACAAGTGCAAAGAGGGGCGCAGAATTGCAGAGAATATGGGACAAGGGCAAAGAGGGGCAGAGATGTGCGGAGAATACGGGACACGGGAAAATAGGGGCAGAGAATTGCGGAGAATACGGGACAAGTGCAAAGAGGGGTGGACAAGGGCAAAGAGGAGCGGAGAAGGGCAAAGAGTGGCGGACAATGGCAAAGAGGGGCGGGCAAGGTCAAAGAGGGGCGGACAAGGGCAAAGAAGGGCGGACAAGGGCAAAGAGGGGCGTACAAGTGCGGAGAACACACGACAAGTGTAAAGAGGGGCGGACAAGTGCAAAGAGGGACGGACAAGGGCAAATAGGAGCGGACAAGGGCAAAGAGGGGCGGAGAAGTGCGGAGAATACTCGAGAAGTGCAAAGAGGGGCGGAGAAGTGAGGAGAAAACGCGACAAGGGCAAAGAGGGGCGCACAATGGCAAAGAGGGGCGGACAAGGGCAAAGAGGGGCGGAGAAGGGAAGAGAGGGGCGGAGAAGGGGAAAGAGGGGCGGACAAGGGCAAAGAGGGGTGGACAAGGGCAAAGAGGGGTGGACAAGGGCAAAGAGGGGCAGACAAGTGCAAAGAGGGACGGAGAATACGGGATAATAGCAAAGAGGGGCTGAGAAGGTCAAAGAGGGGCAGAGAAGGGCAAAGAGGTGTAGAGAAGGGCAAAGAGGGGCACAGAAGGGCAAAGAGGGGCGGAAAAGGGAAAAGACGGGCGGACAAGTGCAAAGAGGGTCGCACAAGGGGAAAGGTGTCGGACAAGGGGAAAAAATGGACGGATAAGTGCAAAGACGGGCGGAGAAGTGCGGAGAATACGGGACAAGGGCAAAAAGTGGCGGACAAGGGCAAAGAGGGGCAGACAAGGGCAAAGAGTGGCGGACAAGGGCAAAGAGGGGCAGACAAGGGCAAAGAGGGGCAGACAAGGGCAAAGAGGGGTGGACAAGGGCAAAGAGGGGCAGAGAAGTGTGGAGAATACGGGACACGGGAAAATAGGGGCGGAGAATTGCGGAGAATACGGGACAAGTGCAAAGAGGGGCGGAAAAGGTCAAAGAGGGGCGGACAAGGGCAAAGAAGGGCGGACAAGGGCGGAGAATACACGACAAGTGTAAAGAGGGGCAGACAAGTGCAAAGAGGGAAGGACAAGGGCAAATAGGGGCGGACAAGGGCAAAGAGTGGCGGAGAATTGCGGAGAATACGGGAAAAGGGCAAAGAGGGGCGGACAAGGGCAAAGTCGGACGGACAATGGCAAAGAGGGGCGGAGAATTGCGGAGAATACGGAACAAGAACAAAGAGGGACGGAGAAGTGCGGAGAATACTCGAGAAGAGCAAAGAGGGTCGGAGAAGTGCTGAGAAAACGCGACAAGGGCAAAGAGGGGCGCACAATGGCAAAGAGGGGCGGACAAGGGCAAAGAGATGCGGAGAAAGGAAGAGAGGGGCGTAGAAGGGGAAAGAGGGGCGGACAAGGGCAAAGAGGGGTGGACAAGGGCAAAGAGGGGCGGACAAGGGCAAAGAGGGACGGAGAATACGGGACAAGAGCAAAGAGCGGCTGAGAAGGTCAAAGAAGTGCAGAGAAGGGCAAAGAGGTGCAGAGAAGGGCAAAGAGGGGCACACAAGGGCAAAGAGGGGCGGAAAAGGGAAAAGACGGGCGGACAAGTGCAAAGAGGGTCGCACAAGGGGAAAGGTGTCGGACAAGGGGAAAAAACGGACGGATAAGGGCAAAGACGGGCGGAGAAGTGCCGAGAATACGGGACAAGGGCAAAGAGGGGCAAAGAAGTGCGGAGAATACGGGACAAGGTCAAAGAGGGGCGGACAATGGCAAAGAGGGTCGGACACGGGCAAAGAGGGGCGGACTAGGGTGGAGAATAGGGGACAAGGGCAAAGAGGGTCGGACAAGGGCAAAGAGGGGCGGAGAAATGCAGAGAATATGGGACAAGGGCAAAGAGGGGCGGTCAAGGGAAAAGAGGGGTGTAGAATTGAGGAGAATACGGGACAAGGGTAAAGAGGGGCGGAGAAGGGCAAAGAGGGGCGGTCCAGAGCAAAGAGGGGCGGACCAGGGCAAAGACGGGTGTACAAATCAAAGAGGGGAGGAGAAGTGCGGAAAATACGGGACAAGGGCAAAGAGGGGCGGACAAGGGCAAAGAGTGTCGGACAAATATCATGGAGGGGCGGACAAGGGCAAAGAGAGGTGAACAATGGCAAAGAGGGGCGGACAAGAGCAAAGAGGGTCGGACAATGGCAAAGAGGGGCGGAAAAGGGCAAAGAGGGGCGGATAAGTTCAAAGAGGGGCGGAGAAGTGCGGAAAATAAGGGACAAGGTCAAAGAGGGGCGGACAAGGTCAAAGAGGGTCAGAAAAGTGCAAAGCGGGGCTGAGAAGGGCAAAGAGGGGCGGAAAAGGGCAAAAAGGGGTGGACAAGGGCCAAGAGGGTCGGACAAGGGCAAACAGAGGCGGACCAGGGCAAAGAGGAGCGGACAAGGGCAAATAGGGGCGGACAAGGGCAAAGAGTGTCCGACATGTGCAAAGGTGTGCGGACAAGAGCAAAGAGGGGCGGAGAAGGGCGGAGAACACGGGACAGGATCAAAGAGGATCGGAAAAGGGCAAAGAGGGGCGGACAAGGGCAAAGAGGAGCGGAAAATTGCAAAGAGGGGTGCACAAGGGTAAAGAGGGGTGGACAAGGGCATAGAGGGGCGGAGAATTGCTGAGAATATGGGACAAGGGCAAAGAGGGGCAGAGAAGGGCAAAGAGGAGCGGACAAGGGCAAAGAGGAACGGACAAGTGCAAAGAGGGGTGAACAAGGGCAAAGAGGGGCGGACAAGTGCAAAGCGGGTAGGACACAGGCAAGGAGGGGTGGACAAGGGCAAAGATTGGCGGACAAGGCCAAAGAGGGGCGGAGAAGTGCGGAAAATACGGCACAAGGTCAAAGACAGGGGGACATGGTTGAAGAGGGGCAGACAAGTGCAAACAGGGCGGACAAGGGCAAAGAGGGGCAGACAAGTTCAAAGAGGGGCGGACAAGGGCAAAGTGGGGTGGACAAAGGCGAAGAGGGGCGGACAAGGGCAAAGAGGGATCGGACAAGAGCAAAGAGGGTCCGACAAGGCCAAAGAGGTGCGGACAAATGCAGACAATACGGGACAAGTGCAAAGATGAGCAGAAGGGTTCGGAGAATACGGGACAAGGGCAAAGAGGAGCGGACAAGGGTAAAGAGGGTCAGACAAGGGCAAAGAGGGGCGGACAAGGGAGGAGAATAATGGACAAATGCAAAGAGGTGCAGACAAGTGTAAAGAGGGGCGGACAAGGGCAAAGAGGGGCGGACAAGGGCAAAGAGAGGCGGAGAAGTGCAAAGAGCGGCGGACAAGGGCAAAGAATGTCAGACAAGGGTGGAGAATATGGGACAAGGGCAAAGAGGGTCAGACAAGGGCAAAGAGGGTCAGACAAGGGCAAAGGTGTGCGGACAAGAGTAAAAAGAGGTGGAGAAGGGCAAAGAGGGGCGGAAAAGGGCAAAGAGGGACGGATAAGGGCAAAGAGGGGCGGACAAGGGCAAAGACGGGCGGACAAGGGCAAAGAGTGACGGAGAATTGCCGAGAATACGGGACAAGGGCAAAGAGGGTCAGACAAGGGCAAAGAGGGGCGGACAAGGGAAAAGAGGGGCGTAGAATTGAGGAGAATACGGGACAAGGGCAAAGAGGGGCGGAGAAGGGCAAAGAGGGGCGGACAAGAGCAAAGAGGGGCGGAAAAGGGCAAAGAGGGGCGGAAAAGGGCAAAGAGGGGCGGAAAAAGAAAAGAGGGGTGGACCAGGGCAAAGAGGGGTGGACAAATCAAAGAGAGGAGGAGAAGTGCGGAAAATACGGGACAAGGGCAAAGAAGGGTGGACAAGGGCAAAGAGGGGCGGACAAGGGCAAAGAGAGTCGGACAAATGTCATGGAGGGGCGGACAAGGGCAAAGAGAGGTGGACAATGGCAAAGAGGGGCGGACAAGGGCAAAGAGGGTCGGACAATGGCAAAGAGGGGCGAAGAAGTGCAAAGAGGGTCGGACAAGGACAAAGAGGAGCGGACAAGTGGAAAGAGTGGCGGACAAGGGCAAAGAGGGTCAGACAAGGGCAAAGAGTGTAGGACAAGTGTAAAGAGGGGCGGAGAAGTGCAAGGAGTTGCGGAGAAGTGCAAGGAGGGGCGGATAAGGGCAAAGAGGGGCGGACAAGGGCAAAGAGGGGCGGACAAGGGCAAAGAGGGGCGGAGAAGTGCGGAGAATACGGGACAAGGGCAAAGAGGGGCGGATAATTGCAGAGAATACGGGACAAGGGCAAAGAGGGGCGGAAAAGTGTAAAGAGGGGCGGAGAAGTGCAAAGAGGGTCGGAGAAGTGCAAGGAGGGGCGGATAAGGGCAAAGAGGGGCAGACAAGGGCAAAGAGGGGCGGACAAGGGCAAAGAGGGTCGGAGAAGTGCGGAGAATACGGGACAAGGGCAAAGAGGGGCGGATAATTGCGGAGAATACGGGAAAAGGGCAAAGCGGTGCGGAAAAGATTGGATAATACGGGACAAGGGCAAAAAGGGGCGGACAAGAACGGAGAATACGGGACAAGAGAAAAGAGGGGTGGACAAGGGCGGAGAATAGGTTACAAGGGCAAAGAGGTGTGGACAAGGGCAAAGAGGTGTGGACAAGGGCAAAGAGGTGTGGACAAGGGCAAAGAGGGGCGGACAAGAGCAAAGAGGGGCGGAGAAGAGCAAAGAGTGTCGGATAAGGGAAAAGAGGGGCGGACAGGGGCAAAGAGGGATGGACAAGGGCAAAGAGGGGCGGACAATTCCAGAGAATACGGGACAAGGGCATAGAGGGGCGGACAAGAGCAAAGAGGGGCGGAGAAGTGCGGAAAATACGGGACAAGAGCAAAGAGGTTCGGAGAAGGGCAAAGAGGGTCGGACAAGGGCAAAGAGGGGCGTACAATAGCAAAGAGGGGCGGAGAAGTGCGGATAATATGGCACAAAGGCAAGGAAGGGCGGACAAGGCAAAGAGGAGCGGACAAGTGCGGAGAATACGAGAAAAGGGCAAAGAGGAGCGGACAAGGGCAAAGAGGGGCGGACAAGGGCAAAGAGGGGCGGATAAATGCAGAGAATACGGGACAAAGGCAAACAGGTGCGGAAATGTGCAAAGAGGGGCGGACAAGGGCAAAGAGGTTCGGACAAGGGCAAAGAGGGGCGGAGAAGTGCTAAGAGGGGCGGACAAGGGCAAAGAGTGTCAGACATGTGTGGAGAATACGGGACAAGATCAAAGATGGCCGGACAATAGCAAAGAGGGGCGGACAATGGCAAAGAGGTGCGGACAAGGGCAAAGAGGGACGGACAAGGGCAAAGAGGGACGGAGAATACGGGACAAGAGCAAAGAGCGGCTGAGAAGGTCAAAGAAGTGCAGAGAAGGGCAAAGAGGTGCAGAGAAGGGCAAAGAGGGGCACACAAGGGCAAAGAGGGGCGGAAAAGGGAAAAGACGGGCGGACAAGTGCAAAGAGGGTCGCACAAGGGGAAAGGTGTCGGACAAGGGGAAAAATGGACGGATAAGTGCAAAGACGGGCGGAGAAGTGCGGAGAATACGGGACAAGGGCAAAGAGTGGCGGACAAGGGCAAAGAGGGGCAGACAAGGGCAAAGAGTGGCGGACAAGGGCAAAGAGGGGCAGACAAGGGCAAAGAGGGGTGGACAAGGGCAAAGAGGGGCAGAGAAGTGTGGAGAATACGGGACACGGGAAAATAGGGGCAGAGAATTGCGGAGAATACGGGACAAGTGCAAAGAGGGGTGGACAAGGGCAAAGAGGAGCGGAGAAGGGCAAAGAGTGGCGGACAATGGCAAAGAGGGGCGGGCAAGGTCAAAGAGGGGCGGACAAGGGCAAAGAAGGGCGGACAAGGGCAAAGAGGGGCGTACAAGTGCGGAGAATACACGACAAGTGTAAAGAGGGGCGGACAAGTGCAAAGAGGGACGGACAAGGGCAAATAGGAGCGGACAAGGGCAAAGAGGGGCGGAGAAGTGCGGAGAATACTCGAGAAGTGCAAAGAGGGGCGGAGAAGTGCGGAGAAAACGCGACAAGGGCAAAGAGGGGCGCACAATGGCAAAGAGGGGCGGACAAGGGCAAAGAGGGGCGGAGAAGGGAAGAGAGGGGCGGAGAAGGGGAAAGAGGGGCGGACAAGGGCAAAGAGGGGTGGACAAGGGCAAAGAGGGGCAGACAAGTGCAAAGAGGGACGGAGAATACGGGATAATAGCAAAGAGGGGCTGAGAAGGTCAAAGAGGGGCAGAGAAGGGCAAAGAGGTGCAAAGAAGGGCAAAGAGGGGCACAGAAGGGCAAAGAGGGGCGGAAAAGGGAAAAGACGGGCGGACAAGTGCAAAGAGGGTCGCACAAGGGGAAAGGTGTCGGACAAGGGGAAAAATGGACGGATAAGTGCAAAGACGGGCGGAGAAGTGCGGAGAATACGGGACAAGGGCAAAGAGTGGCGGACAAGGGCAAAGAGGGGCAGACAAGGGCAAAGAGTGGCGGACAAGGGCAAAGAGGGGCAGACAAGGGCAAAGAGGGGTGGACAAGGGCAAAGAGGGGCAGAGAAGTGTGGAGAATACGGGACACGGGAAAATAGGGGCGGAGAATTGCGGAGAATACGGGACAAGTGCAAAGAGGGGCGGAAAAGGTCAAAGAGGGGCGGACAAGGGCAAAGAAGGGCGGACAAGGGCGGAGAATACACGACAAGTGTAAAGAGGGGCAGACAAGTGCAAAGAGGGAAGGACAAGGGCAAATAGGGGCGGACAAGGGCAAAGAGTGGCGGAGAATTGTGGAGAATACGGGAAAAGGGCAAAGAGGGGCGGACAAGGGCAAAGTCGGACGGACAATGGCAAAGAGGGGCGGAGAATTGCGGAGAATACGGGACAAGAACAAAGAGGGATGGAGAAGTGCGGAGAATACTCGAGAAGAGCAAA
The DNA here is from genome assembly GCF_032191515.1 of Phaenicophaeus curvirostris. Taxonomy (NCBI): domain Eukaryota; kingdom Metazoa; phylum Chordata; class Aves; order Cuculiformes; family Cuculidae; genus Phaenicophaeus; species Phaenicophaeus curvirostris. The sequence goes on from NW_027206689.1 coordinate 206,171, forward strand.
GAGGGTCGGAGAAGTGCTGAGAAAACGCGACAAGGGCAAAGAGGGGCGCACAATGGCAAAGAGGGGCGGACAAGGGCAAAGAGATGCGGAGAAAGGAAGAGAGGGGCGTAGAAGGGGAAAGAGGGGCGGACAAGGGCAAAGAGGGGTGGACAAGGGCAAAGAGGGGCGGACAAGGGCAAAGAGGGACGGAGAATACGGGACAAGAGCAAAGAGCGGCTGAGAAGGTCAAAGAAGTGCAGAGAAGGGCAAAGAGGTGCAGAGAAGGGCAAAGAGGGGCACACAAGGGCAAAGAGGGGCGGAAAAGGGAAAAGACGGGCGGACAAGTGCAAAGAGGGTCGCACAAGGGGAAAGGTGTCGGACAAGGGGAAAAAACAGACGGATAAGGGCAAAGACGGGCGGAGAAGTGCCGAGAATACGGGACAAGGGCAAAGAGGGGCAAAGAAGTGCGGAGAATACGGGACAAGGTCAAAGAGGGGCGGACAATGGCAAAGAGGGTCGGACAAGGGCAAAGAGGGGCGGACTAGGGCGGAGAATAGGGGACAAGGGCAAAGAGGGTCGGACAAGGGCAAAGAGGGGCGAACAAGGGCAAAGAGTGTCGGGCAAGGGCAAAGAGGGGCGGAGAAATGCAGAGAATATGGGACAAGGGCAAAGAGGGGCGGTCAAGGGAAAAGAGGGGCGTAGAATTGAGGAGAATACGGGACAAGGGCAAAGAGGGGCGGAGAAGGGCAAAGAGGGGCGGTCCAGAGCAAAGAGGGGCGGAAAAGGGCAAAGAGGGGCGGAAAAAGCAAAGAGGGGCGGACCAGGGCAAAGACGGGTGGACAAATCAAAGAGAGGAGGAGAAGTGCGGAAAATACGGGACAAGGGCAAAGAGGGGCGGACAAGTGCAAAGAGTGTCGGACAAATATCATGGAGGGGCGGACAAGGGCAAAGAGAGGTGGACAATGGCAAAGAGGGGCGGACAAGAGCAAAGAGGGTCGGACAATGGCAAAGAGGGGCGGACAAGGGCAAAGAGGGGCGGACAAGGGCAAAGAGGGGCGGAGAAGTGCGGAAAATAAGGGACAAGGTCAAAGAGGGGCGGACAAGGTCAAAGAGGAACGGACAAGTGCAAAGAGGGGTGAACAAGGGCAAAGAGGGGCGGACAAGTGCAAAGCGGGTAGGACACTGGCAAGGAGGGGTGGACAAGGGCAAAGATTGGCAGACAAGGCCAAAGAGGGGCGGAGAAGTGCGGAAAATACGGCACAAGGTCAAAGACAGGGGGACATGGTTGAAGAGGGGCAGACAAGTGCAAACAGGGCGGACAAGGGCAAAGAGGGGCAGACAAGTTCAAAGAGGGGCGGACAAGGGCAAAGTGGGGTGGACAAAGGCGAAGAGGCGTGGACAAGGGCAAAGAGGGATCGGACAAGAGCAAAGAGGGTCCGACAAGGCCAAAGAGGTGCGGACAAACGCAGACAATACGGGACAAATGCAAAGATGAGCAGAAGGGTTCGGAGAATACGGGACAAGGGCAAAGAGGAGCGGACAAGGGTAAAGAGGGTCAGACAAGGGCAAAGAGGGGCGGACAAGGGAGGAGAATAATGGAAAAATGCAAAGAGGTGCATACAAGTGTAAAGAGGGGCGGACAAGGGCAAAGAGGGGCGGACAAGGGCAAAGAGAGGCGGAGAAGTGCAAAGAGCGGTGGACAAGGGCAAAGAATGTCAGACAAGGGCGGAGAATATGGGACAAGGGCAAAGAGGGTCAGACAAGGGCAAAGAGGGTCAGACAAGGGCAAAGGTGTGCGGACAAGAGTAAAAAGAGGTGGAGAAGGGCAAAGAGGGGCGGAAAAGGGCAAAGAGGGACGGATAAGGGCAAAGAGGGGCGGACTAGGGCAAAGAGGGTCGGACAAGGGCAAAGAGGGGCGAACAAGGGCAAAGAGTGTCGGACAAGGGCAAAGAGGGGCGGAGAACTGCAGAGAATATGGGACAAGGGCAAAGAGGGGCGGTCAAGGGAAAAGAGGGGCGTAGAATTGAGGAGAATACGGGACAAGGGCAAAGAGGGGCGGAGAAGGGCAAAGAGGGGCGGTCCAGAGCAAAGAGGGGCGGAAAAGGGCAAAGAGGGGTGGACAAATCAAAGAGGGGAGGAGAAGTGCGGAAAATACGGGACAAGGGCAAAGAGGGGCGGACAAGGGCAAAGAGTGTCGGACAAATATCATGGAGGGGCAGACAAGGGCAAAGAGAGGTGGACAATCGCAAAGAGGGGCGGACAAGAGCAAAGAGGGTCGGACAATGGCAAAGAGGGGCGGACAAGGGCAAAGAGGGGCGGATAAGTTCAAAGAGGGGCGGAGAAGTGCGGAAAATAAGGGACAAGGTCAAAGAGGGGCGGACAAGGTCAAAGAGGGTCAGAAAAGGGCAAAGCGGGGCTGAGAAGGGCAAAGAGGGGCGGAAAAGGGCAAAAAGGGGTGGACAAGGGCCAAGAGGGTCGGACAAGGGCAAACAGAGGCGGACCAGGGCAAAGAGGAGCGGACAAGGGCAAATAGGGGCGGACAAGGGCAAAGAGTGTCCGACATGTGCAAAGGTGTGTGGACAAGAGCAAAGAGGGGCGGAGAAGGGCGGAGAACACGGGACAGGATCAAAGAGGATCGGAAAAGGGCAAAGAGGGGCGGACAAGGGCAAAGAGGAGCGGAAAATTGCAAAGAGGGGTGCACAAGGGTAAAGAGGGGTGGACAAGGGCATAGAGGGGCGGAGAATTGCTGAGAATATGGGACAAGGGCAAAGAGGGGCAGAGAAGGGCAAAGAGGAGCGGACAAGGGCAAAGAGGAACGGACAAGTGCAAAGAGGGGTGAACAAGGGCAAAGAGGGGCGGACAAGTGCAAAGCGGGTAGGACACGGGCAAGGAGGGGTGGACAAGGGCAAAGATTGGCGGACAAGGCCAAAGAGGGGCGGAGAAGTGCGGAAAATACGGCACAAGGTCAAAGACAGGGTGACATGGTTGAAGAGGGGCAGACAAGTGCAAACAGGGCGGACAAGGGCAAAGAGGGGCAGACAAGTTCAAAGAGGGGCGGACAAGGGCAAAGTGGGGTGGACAAAGGCGAAGAGGGGCGGACAAGGGCAAAGAGGGATCGGACAAGAGCAAAGAGGGTCCGACAAGGCCAAAGAGGTGCGGACAAACGCAGACAATACGGGACAAGTGCAAAGATGAGCAGAAGGGTTCGGAGAATACGGGACAAGGGCAAAGAGGAGCGGACAAGGGTAAAGAGGGTCAGACAAGGGCAAAGAGGGGCGGACAAGGGAGGAGAATAATGGACAAATGCAAAGAGGTGCAGACAAGTGCAAAGAGGGGCGGACAAGGGCAAAGAGGGGCGGACAAGGGCAAAGAGAGGCGGAGAAGTGCAAAGAGCGGCGGACAAGGGCAAAGAATGTCAGACAAGGGCGGAGAATATGGGACAAGGGCAAAGAGGGTCAGACAAGGGCAAAGAGGGTCAGACAAGGGCAAAGGTGTGCGGACAAGAGTAAAAAGAGGTGGAGAAGGGCAAAGAGGGGCGGAAAAGGGCAAAGAGGGACGGATAAGGGCAAAGAGCGGCGGACAAGGGCAAAGACGGGCGGACAAGGGCAAAGAGTGACGGAGAATTGCCGAGAATACGGGACAAGGGCAAAGAGGGTCAGACAAGGGCAAAGAGGGGCGGACAAGGGAAAAGAGGGGCGTAGAATTGAGGAGAATACGGGACAAGGGCAAAGAGGGGCGGAGAAGGGCAAAGAGGGGCGGACAAGAGCAAAGAGGGGCGGAAAAGGGCAAAGAGGGGCGGAAAAAGAAAAGAGGGGCGGACCAGGGCAAAGAGGGGTGGACAAATCAAAGAGAGGAGGAGAAGTGCGGAAAATACGGGACAAGGGCAAAGAAGGGCGGACAAGGGCAAAGAGGGGCGGACAAGGGCACAGAGGGGCGGACAAGGGCAAAGAGAGTCGGACAAATGTCATGGAGGGGCGGACAAGGGCAAAGAGAGGTGGACAATGGCAAAGAGGGGCGGACAAGGGCAAAGAGGGTCGGACAATGGCAAAGAGGGGCGAAGAAGTGCAAAGAGGGTCGGACAAGGACAAAGAGGAGCGGACAAGTGTAAAGAGGGGCGGACAAGGGCAAAGAGGGTCAGACAAGGGCAAAGAGTGTAGGACAAGTGTAAAGAGGGGCAGAGAAGTGCAAGGAGTTGCAGAGAAGTGCAAGGAGGGGCGGATAAGGGCAAAGAGGGGCGGACAAGGGCAAAGAGGGGCGGACAAGGGCAAAGAGGGGCGGACAAGGGCAAAGAGGGGCGGAGAAGTGTGGAGAATACGGGACAAGGGCAAAGAGGGGCGGATAATTGCAGAGAATACGGGACAAGGGCAAAGAGGGGCGGAAAAGTGTAAAGAGAGGCGGAGAAGTGCAAAGAGGGTCGGAGAAGTGCAAGGAGGGGCGGATAAGGGCAAAGAGGGGCAGACAAGGGCAAAGAGGGGCGGACAAGGGCAAAGAGGGTCGGAGAAGTGCGGAGAATACGGGACAAGGGCAAAGAGGGGCGGATAATTGCGGAGAATACGGGAAAAGGGCAAAGCGGTGCGGAAAAGATTGGATAATACGGGACAAGGGCAAAAAGGGGCGGACAAGAACGGAGAATACGGGACAAGAGAAAAGAGGGGTGGACAAGGGCGGAGAATAGGTTACAAGGGCAAAGAGGTGTGGACAAGGGCAAAGAGGTGTGGACAAGGGCAAAGAGGGGCGGACAACTGCAAACAGGGGCGGAGAAGAGCAAAGAGTGTCGGATAAGGGAAAAGAGGGGCGGACAGGGGCAAAGAGGGGTGGACAAGGGCAAAGAGGGGCGGACAATTCCAGAGAATACGGGACAAGGGCATAGAGGGGCGGACAAGAGCAAAGAGGGGCGGAGAAGTGCGGAAAATACGGGACAAGAGCAAAGAGGTTCGGAGAAGGGCAAAGGGGGTCGGACAAGGGCAAAGAGGGGCGTACAATAGCAAAGAGGGGCGGAGAAGTGCGGATAATATGGCACAAAGGCAAGGAAGGGCGGACAAGGCAAAGAGGAGCGGACAAGTGCGGAGAATACGAGAAAAGGGCAAAGAGGAGCGGACAAGGGCAAAGAGGGGCGGACAAGGGCAAAGAGGGGCGGATAAATGCAGAGAATACGGGACAAAGGCAAACAGGTGCGGAAATGTGCAAAGAGGGGCGGACAAGGGCAAAGAGGTTCGGACAAGGGCAAAGAGGGGCGGAGAAGTGCTAAGAGGGGCGGACAAGGGCAAAGAGTGTCAGACATGTGTGGAGAATACGGGACAAGATCAAAGATGGCCGGACAATAGCAAAGAGGGGCGTACAATGGCAAAGAGGTGCGGACAAGGGCAAAGAGGGGCGGACAAAGTCAAAGAGGGGCGGATAAGGGCAAAGATGGGCGGACAAGGGCAAAGAGGGGCGGACCAGGGCAAAGAGGGGTGGACAAGGGAAAAGAAGGGTGGACAAGGGCAAAGAGGGGCAGACAAGTGTGGAGAATAAGGGACAAGTGCAAAGAGGGGCAGACAAGGGTAAACAGGGGCGGACAAGTGCAAATAGTGGCGGACAAGTGGAAAGAGGGGCGGAGAATTGCTTAGAATACAGGACAAAGGCAAAGAGGTGCGGACAAGGGCAAAGAGGGGCGGAAAAGGGCAAAGAGGGGTGGAGAATACGGAACAAGGGCAAAGAGGGGCGGACAAGGGCAAACAGGTGCGGAGAAATGCATAGAATAAGGGACAAGGACAAAGAGGGGCGGACAAGGGCAAAGAGGGGCGGACAATTGGAAAGAGGGGCGCACAAGGGCAAAGAGGGGCGCAAAAGTGCAAAGAGGGGCATACAAGGGCAAAGAGGGGCGGACAAGGGCAAAGAGGGGCGGACAAGGGCAAAGTGGGGTGGACAAAGGCGAAGAGGGGCGGACAAGGGCAAAGAGGGATCGGACAAGAGCAAAGAGGGTCCGACAAGGCCAAAGAGGTGCGGACAAACGCAGACAATACGGGACAAGTGCAAAGATGAGCAGAAGGGTTCGGAGAATACGGGACAAGGGCAAAGAGGAGCGGACAAGGGTAAAGAGGGTCAGACAAGGGCAAAGAGGGGCGGACAAGGGAGGAGAATAATGGACAAATGCAAAGAGGTGCAGACAAGTGCAAAGAGGGGCGGACAAGGGCAAAGAGGGGCGGACAAGGGCAAAGAGGGGCGGACAAGGGCAAATTGTGGCGGAGAAGTGCGGAGAATAAGGGACAAGGGCAAAGAAGAGCGGACAGGGGCAAAGAGGGGCGGACAAGGGCAAAGAGGGGCAGACAAGTGCAAAGAGTGGCGGACGAAGGGGAAAGAGGGATGGACAAGTGCAAAGAGGGGCGCAGAATTGCGGAGAATACGGGACAAGGGCAAAGAGGGGTGGACAACGGCAAAGAGGGGCAGAGAAGTGCGGAGAATACGGGACACGGGAAAATAGGGGCGGAGAATTGCGGAGAATACGGGACAAGTGCAAAGAGGGGCGGACAATGGCAAAGAGGAGCGGAGAAGGGCAAAGAGTGGAGGACAATGGCAAAGAGGGCTGGAAAAGTTCAAAGAGGGGCGGACAAGGGCAAAGAAGGGCGGACAAGGGCAAAGAGGGGCGTACAAGGGCAGAGAATACACGACAAGTGTAAAGAGGGGCAGACAAGTGCAAAGAGGGACGGACAAGGGCAAATAGGGGCGGACAAGGGCAAAGAGTGGCGGAGAATTGCGGAGAATACGGGAAAAGGGCAAAGAGGGGCGGACAAGGGCAAACTCGGGCGGACAATGGCAAAGAGGGGTGGAGAAGTGCGGAGAACACGGGACAAGAACAAAGAGGGACGGAGAAGTGCGGAGAATACTCAAGAAGAGCAAAGAGGGTCGGAGAAGTGCGGAGAAAACGCGACAAGGGCAAAGAGGGGCGCACAATGGCAAAGAGGGGCGGACAAGGGCAAAGAGGGGCGGAGAAAGGAAGAGAGGGGCGGAGAAAGGAAGAGAGGGGCGGAGAAGGGGAAAGAGGGAAGGAGAATACGGGACAAGAGCAAAGAGGGGCTGAGAATGTCAAAGAAGTGCAGAGAAGGGCAAAGAGGTGCAGAGAAGGGCAAAGAGGGGCGGAAAAGGGAAAAGACGGACGGACAAGAGCAAAGAGGGTCACACAAGGGGAAAGGTGTCGGACAAGGGGAAAAAACGGACGGATAAGGGCAAAGACGGGCGGAGAAGTGCGGAGAATACGGGACAAGGGCAAAGAGGAGCAAAGAAGTGCGGAGAATACGGGACAAGGTCAAAGAGGGGCGGACAATGGCAAAGAGGGGCGGACAAGGGCAAAGAGGGGCGGACTAGGGCGGAGAATAGGGGACAAGGGCAAAGAGGGTCGGACAAGGGCAAAGAGGGGCGAACATGGACAAAGAGGGGCGGACAAGCGCAAAGAAGGGAGGACTAGGACAAAGAGGGGCGGACAAGGGCGAAGAGGTTTTGACAAGTGTAAAGAGGGTCAGACAAGGCCAACGAGGGTCGGACAAGTGCGGAGAATACGAGACAAGGTCAAAGAGGGGCGGACAAATGCAAAGAGGGGCGGACAAGAGCAAAGAGGGGCGGACAAGGGCAAAGAGGAGTGGACAAGGTTAAAGAGGGGCGGACAAGGGGAAAAAACCGGCGGACAATGGCAAAGACGGGCGGAGAAGTGTGGAGAATACGGGACAAGGGCAAAGAAGGGCGGAGAATTGCGGAGAATACGGGATAAGCTCAAAGACGGGCGGACAATGGCAAAGAGGGGCGGACAAGGGCAAAGAGGGGTGGATCAGAGCGGAGAATACGGGACAAGGGTAAAGAGGGTTGGACAAGGGCAAAGAGGGGCGGACAAGTGCAAAGAGGGGCGGACAAGGGCAAAGAGGTGCGAACAAGGGCAAAGAGGAGTGGAAAAGGGCAAAGAGGGGCAGAGAATTGCGGAGAATACGGGACAAGGGGAAAAAGGGTTGGACAACGGCTAAGAGGGGTGGACAATGGCAAAGATGGGCGGACAAGGGCTAAGAGGAGCGGACAAGGGCAAAGAGGGGCGGAGAAGGGCGGAGAATACGGGACAAGAGCAAAGAGGGGAGGACAAGTGCGGCGAATATGGGACAAGGGCAAAGAGTGGCGGACAAGGGCAAAGAGGGGCAGACAAGGGCAATGAGGGGCGGAGAAGTGCAAAAAGGGGCGGACAAGGGAAAAGAGGTGCGGACAAGTGTGGAGAATACGGGAAAAGGGCAAAGAGGGGCGGACAAAGGGAAAGAGGGGCGGAGAAGTGCGGAGAATACGGGACAAGGGCAAAGAGAGGCGGAAAAAAGGAAAGAGGGGCCGACAAGGGCAAAGAGGGGAAGACAAGGGCAAAGAGGTACGGACAAGGGCAAAGAGGGACGGAGAAGGGCAAAGAGGGTCTGAGAAGTGCGGAGAACACAGGAGAAGGGCAAAGAGAGGCGGATAAGTGCAAAGAGGGGCGGAGAAGTGCAAAGAGGGGCGGACAAGTGCAAAAAGGGGTGGACCAGGGCAAAGAGGGGCAGACAAGGGCAAAGAAGGGCGACAAGGGCACAGAGGGGCGGACAATTGTGGAGAATACGGGACAAGGGCAAAGAGGAGTGGACAAGTGGGAATAAGGGAGGAAAATGGCAAATAGGGGCGGACAAGGGCAAAGAGGGGCGGAGAATTGCAGAGAATAAGGGACAAGGGCAAAGAGGGGGCGGAGAAGTGCGGAGAATATGGGACAAAGGCAAAGAGGGGCGGACAAGGGTAAAGAGGTGTGGACAAGTGCAAAGAGGGGAGGAGAAATGCGCAGAATACGGGACAAGGGCAAAGAGGGCCGGACAAGGGCAAAGAGGGTTGGAGAAGTGCAGAGAACATGGGACAAGGGGATAGAGTGGCGGACAAGGGAAAAGAGGTGCTGAAAAGGGCAAAGACTTGCGGACAAGTGCAAAGAGGCAAGGACAAGGGAAAAGAGGGGCGGAGAATTGCTGAGAATACGGGACAAGGGCAAAGAGGTACGGAGAAGGGGAAAGAGGGGCGGACAAGGGGAAAGAGGGGTGGACAATGGCAAAGAGGGGCGGACAAGTGCGGAGAATATGGGACAAGATGAAAGAGGGGAGGAGAAGTGCGGAGAATACGGGAGAAGGGCAAAGAGGGGCAGACAGGGGCAAAGAGGGGCAGACAAGTGCAAAGAGGGGCGGACAAGGGCAAAGAGGGGCGGACAAGGGCAAAGAGGGGCAGACAAGTGCGGTGAATAAGGGAAAAGGGCAAAGAGGGGCGGACAAGGGCAACGAGAGGGCAGAGAAATGCGGGAAATACTGGACAAGGGCAACGAGGGGTGGACAAGAGCAAAGAGGGTTAGAGAAGGGCAAGGAGGGGCAGACAGGGGCAAAGAGGGACGGAGAAAGGCAAAGAAGAGAGGACTAGGGCAAAGAGGGGCAGACAAGTGCGGAAAATATGGGACAAGTGCAAAGAGGGGCGGACAAGTTCAAAGAGGGGTGGACAAGGGCAAATAGGGGCACACAAGGGTAAAGAGGGGCGGAGAATTGCGGAGAATACGGGACAAGGGCAAAGAGGGTTGGACAAGGACAAAGAATGGCGGACAAGGTCAAAGAGGGGCGGACAAGGGCTAAGAGGGGCTGACAATATGGGACAAGGGCAAAGAAGTGTGTACAAGGGCAAAGAGGTGCGGAGAAGTGAGTAGAATAAGGGAGAAGGGCAAAGAGGGGCGGAAAAGGGCAAACAGGGGCGGAGAAGGGCAAAGAGGGGCGGATAAGGGCAAAGAGGGGAGGACAAGGGCAAAGATGAATGGACAAGGGCAAAGAGGGGCGGACAAGAGCAAAGAGGGGCGGACAAGGGCACAGAGGGGCGGACAATTGCAGAGAATACGGGACAAGGTCAAAGAGGGGCGGACAAGTGCAAAGAGTGGCGGACAAGGGCAAAGAGGTGTGGACAAGGGCAAAGAGGGGAAGTTGGGGCAAAGGGGGCGGACAAGGGCAAAGAGGTGTGGACAAGGGCAAAGAGGGGCGGGGAATTGCGCAGAATACGGGACAAGGGCAAAGAGGGGCGGAAAAGGGCAAAGAGGTTTGGAGAAGTGCAGAGAACATGGGACAATGGGAAAGAGTGGCGGACAAGGGAAAAGAGGAGCGGACAAGGGCAAAGAGGCAAGGACAAGGGAAAAGAGGCAAGGACAAGGGAAAAGAGGGGCGGAGAATTGCTGAGAATACGGGACAAGGGCAAAGAGGTACGGAGAAGGGGAAAGAGGGGCGGACAAGGGCAAATAGGGGCGGACAAGGGGAAAGAGGGGTGGACAATGGCAAAGAGGGGCGGACAAGTGCGGAGAATATGGGACAAGATGAAAGAGGGGAGGAGAAGTGCGGAGAATACGGGAGAAGGGCAAAGAGGGGCAGACAGGGGCAAAGAGGGGCAGACAAGTGCAAAGAGGGGCGGACAAGGGCAAAGAGGGGCAGACAAGTGCGGTGAATAAGGGAAAAGGGCAAAGAGGGGCGGACAAGGGCAACGAGAAGGCAGAGAAATGCGGGAAATACTGGACAAGGGCAACGAGGGGTGGACAAGAGCAAAGAGGGTCAGAGAAGGGCAAGGAGGGGCAGACAGGGGCAAAGAGGGACGGAGAAAGGCAAAGAAGAGAGGACTAGGGCAAAGAGGGGCAGAGAAGTGCGGAAAATATGGGACAAGTGCAAAGAGGGGCGGACAAGTTCAAAGAGGGGTGGACAAGGGCAAATAGGGGCACACAAGGGTAAAGAGGGGCGGAGAATTGCGGAGAATACGGGACAAGGGCAAAGAGGGTTGGACAAGGACAAAGAATGGCGGACAAGGTCAAAGAGGGGCGGACAAGGGCTAAGAGGGGCTGACAATATGGGACAAGGGCAAAGAAGTGAGTACAAGGGCAAAGAGGTGCGGAGAAGTGAGTAGAATAAGGGAGAAGGGCAAAGAGGGGCGGAAAAGGGCAAACAGGGGCGGAGAAGGGCAAAGAGGGGCGGATAAGGGCAAAGAGGGGAGGACAAGGGCAAAGAGGAATGGACAAGGGCAAAGAGGAATGGACAAGGGCAAAGAGGGGCGGACAAGGGCACAGAGGGGCGGACAATTGCGGAGAATACGGGACAAGGTCAAAGAGGGGCGGACAAGTGCAAAGAGTGGCGGACAAGGGCAAAGAGGTGTGGACAAGGGCAAAGAGGGGAAGTTGGGGCAAAGGGGGCGGACAAGGGCAAAGAGGTGTGGACAAGGGCAAAGAGGGGCGGGGAAGTGCGCAGAATACGGGACAAGGGCAAAGAGGGGCGGAAAAGGACAAAGAGGGACAGACAAGGGCAAAGAGGGTTGGACAAGGGCAAAGAGGGGCGGAGAATACGGGAGAAGGGCAAAGAGGGGCGGACAAGAGCAAAGATTGGCGGACAAGGGCAAAGACGGGCGGACAAGTGCAAAGAGGGGCGGACAAGGGCAAAGAGGGATGGACAAGGGCAAAGAGGGGCGGACAAGGGCACAGAGGGTTGGCCAATTGCGGAGAATACGGGACAAGTGCAAAGAGGGCGGGCAATGGCAAAGTGGGTCGGACAAGGGCAAAGAGGGGCAGACAAGGGCAAAGAGGTTCAGACAAGGGCAAAGAGGGGCGGAGAAGAGCAAAGAGGGGCGGAGAATTGCGGAGAATACGGGACAAGGGCAAAGAGGGGCGGACAAGGAAAAAGAATGGCGGATAAGGGCCAAGAGGGACGGACAAGGGCAAAGAGGGGCGGACAAGGGCTAAGAGGGGCTGACAATACGGGACAAGAGCAAAGAGGGGCGGAGAAGGGCAAAGAGGTGCGGAGAAATGAGTAGAAAAAAGGAGAAGGGCAAACAGGGGCGGACAAGGGCAAACGGGCGGAGAAGGGGAGAGAGGGGCGCACAAGTGCAAAGAGGGGCGCAAAAGTGCAAAGAGGGGCACACAAGTGCAAAGAGGGGCGGACAAGGGCAAAGAGGGGCGGACAAGGGCAAAGAGGGGCGGAGAAGTGCGGAGCATACGGGACAAGAGCAAAGAGGGGAGGAAAAGTGCGGCGAATACGGGACAAGGGCAAAGAGTGGCGGACAAGGGAAAAGAGGGGCAGACAAGGGCAAAGAGGGGCGGACAAGTGCAAAAAAAGGCGGACAAGGGAAAAGAGGTGCGGACAAGTGTGGAGAATACGGGAAAAGGGCAAAGAGGGGCGGACAAATGGAAAGAGGGGCGGAGAAGTGCGGAGAATACGGGACAAGGGCAAAGAGAGGCGGAAAAAAGGAAAGAGGGGCAGACAAGGGCAAAGAGGTACGGACAAGGGCAAAGAGGGACAGAGAAGGGCAAAGAGGGTCTGAGAAGTGCGGAGAACACAGGAGAAGGGCAAAGAGAGGCGGATAAGTGCAAAGAGGGGCGGAGAAGTGCAAAGAGGGGCGGACAAGTGCAAAAAGGTGTGGACCAGGGCAAAGAGGGGCAGACAAGGGCAAAGAAGGGCGGACAAGGGCACAGAGGGGCGGACAATTGTGGAGAATACGGGACAAGGGCAAAGAGGGGCGGACAAGGGCAAAGAGGGGCGGACAAGGGCAAAGAGGGGCGGACAAGGGCAAAGAGGGGCGGACAAGGGCAAAGAGGGGCGGACAAGGGCAAAGAGGGGCGGACAAGGGCAAAGAGGGGCAGACAAGTGTAAAGGGCGTGGAAAAGGACTAAGAGGGGTGGACAAGGGCAAAGAGGGGCGCATAAGGGGAAAGTGGGGCTGACAAGGGCAAAGAGGTGCGGACAATTGCAAAGAGTGGCGGAGAATTGCGGAGAATACGGGACAAGGGCAAAGAGGGGCGGACAAGTGCAAAGTGGGGCGGACAAGGACAAAGTGGGGCGGACAAGGACAAAGAGGGGCGGACAAGGACAAAGAGGGGCGGACAAGGACAAAGAGGGACAGACAAGGGCAAAGAGGGTTGGACAAGGGCAAAGAGGGGCGGAGAATACGGGAGAAGGGCAAAGAGGGGCGGACAAGAGCAAAGATTGGCGGACAAGGGCAAAGACGGGCGGACAAGGGCAAAGAGGGTCGGACAATTGCAAAGAGGGGCGGACAAGAGCGGAGAATATGGGACAAGAGGAAAGAGGGGAGGAGAAGTGCGAAGAATTCGGGAGAAGGGCAAAAAGGGGCGGACAAGTGCAAAGAGGTGCGGACAAGAGGAAAGAGGGACGGACAAGGGCAAAGAGGGGTGGACAAATGCAAAGAGGGACGGACGAGGGCAAAGAGGGGCGGACAAGTGCAAAGAGGGGCAGACAAGAGCAAAGAGGGGCGGACAAGTGCAATGAGGGGCAGACAAGTGCAAAGAGGGGCGGACAAGGGCAAAGAGGGGTGGAGAAGTGCAGAGAAAACGGGACAAGAGAAAAGAGAGGCGGAGAAGTGCGGAGAATACGGGACAAGGGCAAAGAGGGGCGGACAGGGGCAAAGAGGGGCAGGCAGGGGCAAAGAGGGGCGGACAAGGGAAAAGAGCGGCGGACAAGGGCAAAGAGGAGCGGAGAACTGCAAAGAGGGGCAGACAAGTTCGGTGAATACGGGACAAGGGTAAAGAGGGACGGAGAAGTGCGGAGAATATGGGAGAAGTGCAAAGAGGGGTGAAGAATAAGGGACAAGGGCAAGGAGGGGCGGATAAGGGCAAAGAGGTGCGGAGAAGTTGGCAGAATAAAGGACAAGGGCAAAGAGGGGCGGACAAGGGGAAAGAGGGGCGCACAAGGGCAAAGAGGGGCGCAAAAGTGCAAAGAGGGGCAAACAAGTGCAAAGAGGGGTAGACAAGGGCAAAGGGGGTGAAAAAGGTCTAAGAAAGGTGGACAAGGGCAAAGAGGGGCTGATAAGGGCAAAGAGGGGCTGACAAGGGCAAAGAGGCTTGGACAAGGGCAAAGAGGGGCGGAGAAGGGCAAAGAAGGGGCAGAGAAGTGCGGAGAATACTGGAGAAGGGCAAAAATGTGTGGACAAGTGCAAAGAGGGGCGGAGAAGTGCGGAGAATACGGGACAAGTGCAAAGAGGGGCGGACAAGGGCAAAGAGGGTCAGACAAGGTCAAAGAGGGGCGGACAAGTGCAAAGAGGGGCAGACAAGGGCAAACAGTGTCGCACAAGGGCAAAAAGGGTCGGAGAAGTGCGGAGAATACGGGACAAGGGCAAAGAGAGACGGACAAGGGCAAAAAGGAGCAGACAAGGGCAAAGAGGGGATGGCAAGGGCAAGGATGGGCGGAGAAGTGTAAAGAGGGTCGGACAAAGGCAAAGAGTTGCGGACAAGGGCAAAGAGGGGCGGACAAGTGCAAAGAGGGACGGACAAGGGCAAAGAGGGGCGGACAAGGGCAAAAAGGTGCGGACCAGGGCAAAGAGGGTCGGACAAGGGAAAGGACGGGCGGACAATAGCAAAGAGTGACGGAGAAGTACGGAGAATACGGGACAAGTGCAAAGAGGAGAGGACAAGGGAAAAGAGGGGCGGAGAATTGAGGAGAATACGGGACAAGGGCAGAGAGGGGCGGAGAAGGGCATAGAGGGGCGGAGAAGGGCAAGGAAGAGTGGACAAGGGCAAAGAGGGGCGGACAAGGGCAAAGAGGGGCGGAAAAGGGCAAAGAGGGGCAGAAAAAACAAGGAGGGGCGGACCAGGGCAAAGAGGGGCGGACAAAAGCATAGGGGGGCGGAGAAGGGCGGAAAAAACGGGACAAACGCAAAGAGGGGCGGACAAGGGCAAAGAGGGTCGGACAAGGGCAAAGAGGGTCGGACCAGGGCAAAGAGGGGTGGACAAGGGCAAATATTGGCGGACAAGTGCAAAGAGTGTCGGACAAGGGCAAAGGTGTGCGGACAATAGCAAAGAGGGGCGGAGAAGGGCGGAGAATATGGGATAAGTGCAAAGAGGGGCGGACAAGGGCAAAGAGTTGCGGAAAAGGTCAAAGAGTGGCAGACAGATGCAAAGGGGGCGGAGAATACGGGACAAGGTCAGAGAGGGGCGGTTAAGGTCAAAGAGGGGCGGAGAAGGGCAAAGCGGGACGGAGAAGGGGAAAGAGGTTTGGAGAAGTGCGGAGAATACGGGACAAGGGCAAAATGTGGCGGAGAAGAGCGGAGAATACGGGACAAGGGCAAAGAGGGGCGGACAATGGGAAAGAGGGGCAGACAAGGGCAAAGAGTGGCGGAAAAAGGGCCAAGAGGGATGGACAAGTGCAAAGAGGGGCGCAGAATTGCGGAGAATACGGGAGAAGGGCAAAGAGGGGTGGACAAGTGCAAAGAGGGGCAGACTAGTGCGGAGAATACGGGACACAGGAAAATAGGGGCGGAGAATTGCGGAGAATACAGGACAAGTGCAAAGAGGGGCGGACAAGGGCAAAGTCGGGCAGACAATGGCAAAGAGGGGCGGAGAAGTGCGGAGAATACGGGACAAGAGCAAAGAGGGTTGGAGAACTGCGGAGAATACAGGACAATGGCAAAGAGGGGCGGGGAAGTGCGGAGAATACGGGACAGGGGCAAAGAGGGGCAGACAGGCGCAAAGAGGGGCAGACAAGGGCAAAGAGGGGTGCAGAGAAGGGAAAGAGGGGCGTACAAGGGAAAGAGGGGCAGACAAGTGCAGTGAATACGGGAAAAGGGCAAAGAGGGGCGGACAAGGGCAAAGAGGGGCGGACAAGGGCAAAGAGGGGCGGACAAGGGCAAAGAGGGGTGGACCAGTGCTAAGAGGGTCGGAGAATTTCGGAGTATACGGGACAAGGGCAAAGAGGGGCGGACAAGGAATAAGAATGGCAGACAAGGGCAAAGAGGGGTGGACAAGGGCTAAGAGGGGCTGACAATACGGGGCAAGGGCAAAGAGGGGCGGACAAGGGCAAAGAGGTGCGGTGAAGTGAGTAGAATAAGGGAGATGGGCAAAGAGGGGCTTACAAGGGCAAACAGGGGCGGAGAAGGGCAAAGAGGAGCGGAGAATTGCGGGGAACACGGGAAAAAGGCAAAGAGAGGTGGAAAAGGGCAAAGAGGGGCGGACAAGTGCAAAGAGGGACGGACAATGGCAAAGAGGTTCGGACAAGAGCAAAGAGTGGCGGACAAGGGCACAGAGGGGCGGACAATTGTGGAGAATACGGGACAAGGGCAAAGAGGTTCGGACAAGGGCAAAGAGGGGCAGAGAAGTGCGGAGAATACGGGACAAGGACAAAGAGGTGCGGAGAAGAGAAAAGACATGTGGACAAGAGCAAAGAGGGGTGGACAAGTGCAAAGAGGGGTGGACAAGGGCAAAGACAGGCGGACAAGGGCAACGAGATGGCGGAGAAGTGCAGGAAATACTGGACAAGGGCAAAGAGGGGCGGACAAGAGCAAAGAGTGTCAGGAAAGGGCAAGGAGGGGCGGACAAGGGCAAAGAGGGACGCAAAAGGGCAAAGAAGGGAGGACAAGGGCAAAGAGGGGCAGAGAAGTGCGGAAAATACGGGACAAGTGCAAAGAGGGGCGGAGAAGTTCAAAGAGGGGCGGAGAAGGGAAAATAGGGGCAGACAAGGGCAAAGAGGGGCAGAGAATTGCGGAGAATACGGGACAAGGGCAAAAAGGGATGGACAAGGACAAAGAATGGCGGACAAGGGCAAAGAGGGGCGGACAAGGTCTAAGAGGGGCTGACAATAAGGGACAAGGGCAAAGAGGGGTGGACAAGGGCAAAGAGTTGCGGAGAAGTGAGAAGAATAAGGGAGAAGGGCAAAGAGGGGCGGACAAGGGCAAACAGGGGCGGAGAAGGGCAAAGAGGGGCGGAGAAGGGCAAAGAGGGGCGGACAAGGGCAAAGAGGGGCGGACAAGGGCAAAGAGGGGTGGACAAGGGCAAAGAGGGATGGACAAGGGGAAAGAGGGGCGGACAAGAGCAAAGAGGGATGGACAACGGCACAGAGGGTCGGACAATTGTGGAGTATTCGGTACAAGGGCAAAGAGGGGCGGACAAGGACAAAGAGGGGCGGAAAAGGGCAAAGAAGGGGCGCACGGGGCAAAGAGGTGCGCAGAAGCGCAAAGAGGGGCGCACAAGGGCAAAGAGGGGTGGACAAGGGCAAAGGGGTTGGACAAGGGCAAAGAGGTGTGGACAAGGGCAAAGAGGGGCGGACTAATGCAAAGAAGGGGCGGAGAAGTGCGGAGAATACGGGACAAAGGCAAAGAAGGGCAGACAAGTGTAAAGAGGTGTGGACAAGGGAAACAGGGTCGGAGAAGTGCACAGAATACGGGACAAGGGCAAAGAGGGTTGGAGAAGTGCAGAGAACATGGGACAATGGGAAAGAGTGACGGACAAGGGAAAAGAGGTGCGGACAAGGGGCAAAGAGGTGCGGACAAGGGCAAACAGGCGCGGACAAGGGCAAAGAGGGGAGGAGAATTGCGGAGAATACGGGACTAGGGCAAAGGGTTCAGAGAGGTGCGGAGAATACGGGACAAGGTCAAAGAGGGGCGCAAAACTGCAAAGTGGGGCGGACAAGGGCAAAGTGGGGCGGAAAAGGGAAAAGAGGGTCGGACAAGGGCAAAGAGAGGCAGACAAGGGCAAAGAGGTGCGGAGAATACGGGAAAAGGCAAAGATTTGCGGACAAGGGCAAAGAGGTGCGGACAAGGGCAAAGACGGGCAGACAAGTGCAAAGAGGGGCGGACAAGGGCAAAGAGGGGCAGACAAGTGCGGAGAATATGGGGCAAGAGGAAAGAGGGTCGGAGAAGTTCAGAGAATTCGGGACAAGTGCAAAAAGGGGCGGAAAAGAGCAAAGAGGGGCGGACAAGGGCAAAGAGCGGCGGACAAGGGCAAAGAGGGGCGGACAAGTGCAAAGAGGGTCGGAAAAGTGCAAAGAGGGGCGGACAAGGGCAAAGAGGGGCGGACAAGTGCAATGAGGGGCGGCCAAGCGCAAAGAGGGGCGGACAAGGGCAAAGAGGGGCGGAGAATTGCGGAGAATATGGGACAAGAGAAAAGAGGGGTGGAGATGAGCGGTGAATACGGGACAAGGGCAAAGAGGGGCGGACAGGGGCAAAGAGGGGCAGACAAGGGCAAAAAGGGGCGGACAAGTGCAAAGAGGGGCAGACAAGTGCGGTGAATACAGGACAAGGGCAAAGAGTGGCGGAGAATTGCGGTGAATACGGGATAAGGGCAAAGAGGGGCGGACAAGTGCAAAGAGGGGCAGACAAGTGCGGTGAATACGGGACAAGAGCAAAGAGGGGTGGAGAAGTGCGGATAATACTCTACAAGAGCAAAGAGGGGCGGAGAAGTGCGGAGAAAACGCGACAAGGGCAAAGAGGGGCGGAGAAGGGAAGAGAGGGGCGTAGAAGGGCAAAGAGGGGCGGACAAGGGCAAAGAGGGTTGGACAAGGGCAAAGAGGGGCGGACAAGGGCAAAGAGGGGCGGACAAGGGCAAAGAGGGGTGGACCAGTGCTAAGAGGGTCGGAGAATTTCGGAGTATACGGGACAAGGGCAAAGAGGGGCGGACAAGGAATAAGAATGGCAGACAAGGGCAAAGAGGGGTGGACAAGGGCTAAGAGGGGCTGACAATACGGGGCAAGGGCAAAGAGGGGCGGACAAGGGCAAAGAGGTGCGGTGAAGTGAGTAGAATAAGGGAGATGGGCAAAGAGGGGCTTACAAGGGCAAACAGGGGCGGAGAAGGGCAAAGAGGAGCGGAGAATTGCGGGGAACACGGGAAAAAGGCAAAGAGAGGTGGAAAAGGGCAAAGAGGGGCGGACAAGTGCAAAGAGGGACAGACAAGGGGAAAGAGGGGCGGACAAGGGCAAAGAGGTGCGGACAAGAGCAAAGAGTGGCGGACAAGGGCACAGAGGGGCGGACAATTGTGGAGAATACGGGACAAGGGCAAAGAGGTTCGGACAAGGGCTAAGAGGGGCAGAGAAGTGCGGAGAATACGGGACAAGGACAAAGAGGTGCGGAGAAGAGAAAAGACGGGTGGACAAGAGCAAAGAGTGTCGGACAAGGGCAGAGAGGGTTGGACAAGAGCAAAGAGGGGCGGACAAGTGCAAAGAGGGGTGGACAAGGGCAAAGACGGGCGGACAAGGGCAACGAGATGGCGGAGAAGTGCAGGAAATACTGGACAAGGGCAAAGAGGGGCGGACAAGAGCAAAGAGTGTCAGAGAAGGGCAAGGAGGGGCAGACAAGGGCAAAGAGGGACGCAAAAGGGCAAAGAAGGGAGGACAAGGGCAAAGAGGGGCAGAGAAGTGCGGAAAATACGGGACAAGTGCAAAGAGGGGCGGAGAAGGTCAAAGAGGGGCGGAGAAGGGAAAATAGGGGCAGACAAGGGCAAAGAGGGGCGGAGAATTGCGGAGAATACGGGACAAGGGCAAAGAGGGGTGGACAAGGACAAAGAATGGCGGACAAGGGCAAAGAGTGTCGGACAAGGGCTAAGAGGGGCTGACAATATGGGGCAAGGGCAAATAGGGGTGGACAAGGTTAAAGAGGTGCGGAGAAGTGAGTAGAATAAGGGATAATGGCAAAGAGGGGCGGACAAGGGCAAACAGGGGCGGAGAAGGGCAAAAAGGGGCAGATAAGGGCAAAGAGGGGAGGACAAGGGCAAAGAGGGGCGGACGAGGGCACAGAGGGGCGGACAATTGCGGAGAATACGGGACAAGGTCAAAGAGGGGCGGACAAGTGCAAAGAGTGGCGGACAAGGGCACAGAGGGGCGGATAGGTGCAAAGGGGGCGGATAAGGGCAAAGAGGTGTGGACAAGGGCAAAGAGGGGCGGACAAGTGCAAAGAAAAGGCGGAGAAGTGCAGAGAATACGGGACAAAGGCAAAGAGGGGCGGACAACGGTAAAGAGGTGTGGACAATGGCAAAGAGGGGCGGAGAAGTGCGCAGAATACGGGACAAGGGCAAAGAGGGGCGAACAAGGGCAAAGCGGTTTGGAGAAGTGCAGAGAACATGGGACAATGGGAAAGAGTGGCGGACAAGGGAAAAGAGGTGCGGACAAGGGCAAATAGGTGCGGACAATGGCAAAGAGGAGCGGAAAAGGGCAAAGAGGGGCGGAGAATTGCAGAGAATACGGGACTAGGGCATAGGGGGCGGAGAGTTGTGGAGAATACAGGACAAGGTCAAAGAGGGGCGGACAAGTGCAAAGTGGGGCGGACAAGGGCAAAGTGGGGCGGACAAGGGCAAAGTGGGGCGGACAATGGCAAAGAGGGGCGGAGAATACGGGACAAGGGCAAAGAGTTGGGGACAAGGGCAAAGAAGGGGCGGAGAATTGCCGAGAATACTGGGCAAGGAGAAAGAGGTGCGAACAAGGGCAAAGAGGTGCCGAGAAGGGCAGAGAGGGGCGGACAAGGGCAAAGAGGGGCGGACAGGAAAAAAGGGTCGGAGAAGTGCGGAGAATACGGGACAATGGCAAAGAGGGGCGGACAAGGGCAAAGCGGGGCGGACAAGGGCAAAGAGGGGAGGACAAGGCTAAAGAGGGGCGGACAAGTGCAGAGAATACGTGACAAGGGCAAAGGGGGCGGAGAAGTGTGGAGAATATGGGACAAGGTCAAAGAGGATCGGACAAGGGCAAAGAGGGGCGGACAAGGGTAAAGAGGGCAGACTAGTGCATAAAGGGGCGGACAAGGTAAAAGACGGGCGGACAAGTGCAAAGAGGGGCGGACAAGGGCAAAGATGGGCGGACCATGGCAAAGAGAGGCGGACAAGTGCAAAGAGGGGCGGACAAGGGCACAGAGGGGCGGACAATTGTGGAGAATATGGTACAAGGGCAAAGAGGGGCGGACAAGGGCAAAGAGGGGCGGAGAATTGCGGAGAATACGGGACAAGGGCAAAAAGGGATGGACAAGGACAAAGAATGGCGGACAAGGGCAAAGAGGGGCGGACAAGGTCTAAGAGGGGCTGACAATATGGGACAAGGGCAAAGAGGGGTGGACAAGGGCAAAGAGTTGCGGAGAAGTGAGAAGAATAAGGGAGAAGTGCAAAGAGGGGCGGACAAGGGCAAACAGGGGCGGAGAAGGGCAAAGAGTGGCGGAGAAGGGCAAAGAGGGGCGGACAAGGGCAAAGAGGGGCGGACAAGGGCAAAGAAGGGCGGACAAGTGCAAAGAGGGGTGGACAAGGGCAAAGAGGGATGGACAACGGCACAGAGGGTCGGACAATTGTGGAGTATTCGGTACAAGGGCAAAGAGGGGCGGACAAGGACAAAGAGGGGCGGAAAAGGGCAAAGAAGGGGTGCACAGGGGCAAAGAGGTGCGCAGAAGCGCAAAGAGGGGCGCACAAGGGCAAAGAGGGGTGGACAAGGGCAAAGGGGTTGGAAAAGGGCAAAGAGGTGTGGACAAGGGCAAAGAGGGGCGGACTAATGCAAAGAAGGGGCGGAGAAGTGCGGAGAATACGGGACAAAGGCAAAGAAGGGCAGACAAGTGTAAAGAGGTGTGGACAAGGGAAACAGGGTCGGAGAAGTGCACAGAATACGGGACAAGGGCAAAGAGGGGCGGAGAAGTGCAGAGAACATGGGACAATGGGAAAGAGTGACGGACAAGGGAAAAGAGGTGCGGACAAGGGCAAAGAGGTGCGGACAAGGGCAAACAGGCGCGGACAAGGGCAAAGAGGGGAGGAGAATTGCGGAGAATATGGGACTAGGGCAAAGGGTTCAGAGAGGTGCGGAGAATACGGGACAAGGTCAAAGAGGGGCGTAAAACTGCAAAGTGGGGCGGAAAAGGGAAAAGAGGGTCGGACAAGGATAAAGAGAGGCAGACAAGGGCAAAGAGGTGCGGAGAATACGGGACAAGGCAAAGATTTGCGGACAAGGGCAAAGAGGTGCGGACAAGGGCAAAGACGGGCGGACAAGTGCAAAGAGGGGCGGACAAGGGCAAAGAGGGGCAGACAAGTGCGGAGAATATGGGGCAAGAGGAAAGAGGGGCGGAGAAGTTCAGAGAATTCGGGACAAGTGCAAAAAGGGGCGGAAAAGAGCAAAGAGGGGCGGACAAGGGCAAAGAGCGGCGGACAAGGGCAAAGAGGGGCGGACAAGTGCAAAGAGGGTCGGAGAAGTGCAAAGAGGGTCGGAGAAGTGCAAAGAGGGGCGGACAAGTGCAATGAGGGGCGGCCAAGCGCAAAGAGGGGCGGACAAGGGCAAAGAGAGGCGGAGAATTGCGGAGAATATGGGACAAGAGAAAAGAGGGGTGGAGATGAGCGGTGAATACGGGACAAGGGCAAAGAGGGGCGGACAGGGGCAAAGAGGGGCAGACAAGGGCAAAAAGGGGCGGACAAGTGCAAAGAGGGGCAGACAAGTGCGGTGAATACGGGACAAGGGCAAAGAGTGGCGGAGAATTGCGGTGAATACGGGATAAGGGCAAAGAGGGGCGGACAAGTGCAAAGAGGGGCAGACAAGTGCGGTGAATACGGGACAAGAGCAAAGAGGGGCGGAGAAGTGCGGATAATACTCTACAAGAGCAAAGAGGGGCGGAGAAGTGCGGAGAAAACGCGACAAGGGCAAAGAGGGGCGGAGAAGGGAAGAGAGGGGCGTAGAAGTGCAAAGAGGGGCGGACAAGGGCAAAGAGGGTTGGACAAGGGCAAAGAGGGGCGGACAAGGGCAAAGAGGGGCGGACAAGGGCAAAGAGGGGCGGACAAGGGCAAAGACGGGCGGAGAAGTGCGGAGAATACGGGACAAGGGAAAAGAGGGGCAAAGAAGTTCGGAGAATACGGGATAAGGTCAAAGAGGGGCGGACAATGGCAAAGAGGTGCGGACAAGGGCAAAGAAGGGCGGACAAGGGCAAAGAGGGGCGGACAAGGGCAAAGAGGGGAGGACTAGGGCGGAGAATAGGGGAGAAGGGCAAAGAGGGGCGGACAAGGGCAAAGAGGGGCGTACAAGGGCAAAGAGGTGCGGACAAGCGCAAAGAGGGGAGGACTAGGGCAAAGAGGGGCGGACAAGGGCGAAGAGGTTTTGACAAGGGTAAAGAGGGTCTGACAAGGGCAAAGAGGGTCAGACAAGGGCAAAGAGGGTCGGAGAAGTGCGTAGAATATGAGACAAGGGCAAAGAGGGGCTGACAAGGGCAAAGAGTGTCGGACAAGGGCAAAGAGGTGCGGACAATTGCAAAGAGGGACGGACAAGGGCAAAGAGGGGAGGACAAGTGCAATGAGGGGCGGACAAGTGCAAAGAGGGGCAGACAAGTGCGGTGAATACGGGACAAGAGCAAAGAGGGGCGGAGAAGTGCGGATAATACTCTACAAGAGCAAAGATGGGCGGAGAAGTGCGGAGAAAACGCGACAAGGGCAAAGAGGGGCGGAGAAGGGAAGTGAGGGGCGGAGAAGGGCAAAGAGGGGCGGACAAGTGCAAAGAGGGGTGGACAAGGGCAAAGAGGGACGGAGAAAACGGGACAAGAGCAAAGAGGGGCTGAGAAGGTCAAAGAGGGGCAGAGAAGGGCAAAGAGGTACAGAGAAGGGCAAAGAGGGGCACACAAGGGCAAAGAGGGGCGGAAAAGGGAAAAGACGGGCGGACAAGTGCAAAGAGGGTCGCACAAGGGGAAAGGTGTCGGACAAGGGGAAAAAACGGACGGAGAAGGGCAAAGACGGGCAGAGAAGTGCGGAGAATACGGGACAAGGGCAAAGAGGGGCAGAGAAGTGCGGAGAATAAGGGATAAGGTCAAAGAGGGGCGGACAATGGCAAAGAGGTGCGGACAAGGGCAAAAAAGGGCGGACAAGGGCAAAGAGGGGCGGACAAGGGCAAAGAGGGGAGGACTAGGGCGGAGAATAGGGGACAAGGGCAAAGAGGGGCGGACAAGGGCAAAGAGGGGCGTACAAGGGCAAAGAGGTGCGGACAAGCGCAAAGAGGGGAGGACTAGGGCAAAGAGGGGCGGACAAGGGCGAAGAGGTTTTGACAAGGGTAAAGAGGGTCTGACAAGGACAAAGAGGGTCAGACAAGGGCAAAGAGGGTCGGAGAAGTGCGTAGAATACGAGATAAGAGCAAAGAGGGGCGGACAAGGGCAAAGAGGGGCGGACAAGGGCAAAGAGGGGAGGACAAGTGCAATGAGGGGCGGACAAGTGCAAAGAGGGGCTGACAAGGGCAAAGAGGGGTGGAGAATTGCGGAGAATATGGGACAAGCGAAAAGAGGGGCGGAGATGAGCGGTGAATACGGGACAAGGGCAAAGAGGTGCGGACAGGGGCAAAGAGGGGCAGACAAGGGCAAAGAGGGGCGGACAAGTGCAAAGAGTGGCAGACAAGTGTGGTGAATACGGGACAAGGGCAAAGAGTTGCGGAGAATTGCGGTGAATACGGGACAAGGGCAAAGAGGGGCGGAGAAGTGCAAAGAGGGGCAGACAAGTGCGGTGAATACGGGACAAGAGTAAAGAGGGGCGGAGAAGTGCCGGTAATACTCTACAAGAGCAAAGAGGGGCGGAGAAGTGCGGAGAAAACGCGACAAGTGCAAAGAGGGGCGGAGAAGGGAAGAGAGGGACGGAGAATACGGGACAAGAGCAAAGAGGGGCTGAGAAGGGCAAAGAGGGGCAGAGAAGGGCAAAGAGGTACAGAGAAGGGCAAAGAGGGGCACACAAGGGCAAAGAGGTGCGGAAAAGAGAAAAGACGGGCGGACAAGTGCAAAGAGGGTCGCACAAGGGGAAAGGTGTCGGACAAGGGGAAAAAACGGACGGACAAGGGCAAAGATGGGCGGAGAAGTGCGGAGAATTCGGGACAAGGGCAAAGAGGGGCGGACAAGGGCAAAGAGGGGCGGACAAGGGCAAAGAAGGGGCGCACATGGGCAGAGAGGTGCGCAGAAGCGCAAAGAGGGGCGCACAAGGGCAAATACTGTCGGACAAGGGCAAAGAGTAGCGGACAAGGGGAAAGAGGGGTGGACAAGGGCAAAGAGGGGAGGATTGGGGCAAAGGGGGCGGACAAGTGCAAAGAGGTGTGGACAAGGGCAAAGAGGGGCGGACAAATGCAAAGAAGGGGCGGAGAAGTGCGGAAAATACGGGACAAAAGGCAAGGAAGGGCAGACAAGGGTAAAGAGGTGTGGACAAGGGAAAGAGGGGCGGAGAAGTGCGCAGAATACGGGACAAGGGCAAAGAGGGGCGGACAAGGGCAAAGAGGGTTGGAGAAGTGCAGAGAACATGGTACAATGGGAAAGAGTGACGGACAAGGGAAAAGAGGTGCGGACAAGGGCAAAGAGGCGCGGACAAAGGCAAAGAGGGGAGGAGAATTGCGGAGAATACGGGACTAGGGCAAAGGGTGCAGAGAGGTGCGTAGAATACGGGACAAGGTCAAAGGGGGCGGAAAAGTGCAAAGTGGGGCGGACAAGGGCAAAGTGGGGCGGAAAAGGGCAAAGAGGGGCGGAGAATACGGGACAAGGCAAAGAGTTGGGGACAAGGGCAAAGAGGTGCGGACAAGGGCAAAGAGGGGCGGACAAGGGCAAAGAGGGGCGGACAAGGGCAAAGAGGGGCGGACAAATGCGGAGAATGTGGGACAAGAGGAAAGAGGGGTGGAGAAGTTCAGAGAATACGGGACAAGTGCAAAAAGGGGCGGAAAAGAGCAAAGAGGGGCGGACAAGGGCAAAGAGGGGCGGACAAGGGCAAAGAGGGACGGACAAGGGCAAAGAGGGGCGGACAATTGCAAAGAGGGTCAGACAAGGGCAAAGAGGGGCGGACAAGGTCAAAGAGGGGCGGACAAGGGCAAAGAGGGGCGGACAAGTGCAAAGAGGGGCGGACAAGGGCAAAGAGGGCCGGACAAGGGCACAGAGGTGCGGACAATTGTGGAGAATACGGGACAAGGGCAAAGAGGGGTGGAGAAGTGTGGAGAATACGGGACAAGGATAAAGAGGTGCTGAGAAGAGCAAAGACGGGTGGACAAGAGCAAAGAGGGTCGGACAAGGGCAGAGAGGGGTGGACAAGGGCAAAGAGGGGCGGACAAGTGCAAAGAGGGGCGGACAAGGGCAAAGAGGGGCGGACAAGGACAAAGAGGGGCGGAGAAGTGCGGAAAATACTGGACAAGGACAAAGAGTGGGGGACAAGGGCAAAGAGGTTCGGAGAAGGGCAAGGAGGTGCGGACAAGGGCAAAGAGGGGCCGACAAGTGCAAAGAAGGGCGAACAAGTGCAAAAAGGGGTGGAGAATTGCGGAAAATATGGCACATGGGCAAAGAGGGGCGGACAAGGGCAAAGAGGGGCGGACAAGTGCGGAGAATACGGGACAAGGACATCGCGGTGCAGACAAGGGCAAAGAAGGGTGGACAAGAGCAAAGAGGGTCGGACAAGGGCAGAGAGGGATGGACAAGGCCAAATAGGGGCGGACAAGTGCAAAGAGGGATGGAGAAGGGCAAAGAGGGGCGGAGAAGTGCGGAAAACTCTGGACAAGGGCAAAGGTGGGGGACAAGAGCATAGAGGGTCGGACAAGGGCAAGGAGGGGCGGAGAAGGGCAAAGAGGAGCGGACAAAAGCAAAGAAGGTCGGAAAAGGGCAAAGAGGGGCAGAGAAATGCGGAAAATACGGCACAAGGGCAAAGAGGTTGGGACAAGGGTAAAGAGGGGCGGAAAAGAGCAAAGAGGGGCGGACAAGATCAAAGAAGTTCGGACAAGGGCAAAGATGGGCGGACAAAACGGAGAATACGGGACAAGGGCAAAGAGGTGCGGACAAGGGCAAAGAGAGGCGGACAAGGGCAAAGAGGTGCGGACAAGTGTGGAGAATACTGGACAAATGCAAAGAGGTGCGGACAAGTGCAAAGAGTTTCGGACAAGGGAAAAGAGGGGCGGACAAGGGTAAAGAGGGCCGGAGAATGGCAAAGAGGGGCGAACAAGGGCAAAGAGGGGCGTACAAGGGCAAAGAAGGGCGGATAAGGGCAAGGAGGGGCGGACAATGGCAAACAGGTGTGGAAAAGTGCAAAGAGGGGCAGAGAAGTGCGGAGAATACGGGACAAGGGCAAAGAGGGGTGGACAAGGGCAAAGAGGGATGGACAAGTGCAAAGAGGGGCGGACAAGAGCAAAGAGGGGCGGACGAGGGCACAGAGGGGCGGACAATTGCAGAGAATACGGGACAAGGTCAAAGAGGGGCGGACAAGTGCAAAGAGTGGCGGACAAGGGCACAGAGGGGCGGATAGGTGCAAAGGGGGCGGATAAGGGCAAAGAGGTGTGGACAAGGGCAAAGAGGGGCGGACAAGTGCAAAGAAAAGGCGGAGAAGTGCAGAGAATACGGGACAAAGGCAAAGAGGGGCAGACAACGGTAAAGAGGTGTGGACAATGGCAAAGAGGGGCGGAGAAGTGCGCAGAATACGGGACAAGGGCAAAGAGGGGCGAACAAGGGCAAAGCGGTTTGGAGAAGTGCAGAGAACATGGGACAATGGGAAAGAGTGGCGGACAAGGGAAAAGAGGTGCGGACAAGGGCAAAGAGGTGCGGACAAGGGCAAAGAGGAGCGGAAAAGGGCAAAGAGGGGCGGAGAATTGCGGAGAATACGGGACTAGGGCATAGGGGGCGGAGAGTTGTGGAGAATACAGGACAAGGTCAAAGAGGGGCGGACAAGTGCAAAGTGGGGCGGACAAGGGCAAAGTGGGGCGGAAAAGGGCAAAGTGGGGCGGCCAATGGCAAAGAGGGGCGGAGAATACGGGACAAGGGCAAAGAGTTGCGGACAAGGGCAAAGAAGGGGCAGAGAATTGCCGAGAATACTGGGCAAGGAGAAAGAGGTGCGAACAAGGGCAAAGAGGTGCGGAGAAGGGCAGAGAGGGGCGGACAAGGGCAAAGAGGGGCGGACAGGAAAAAAGGGTCGGAGAAGTGCGGAGAATACGGGACAATGGCAAAGAGGGGCGGATAAGGGCAAAGCGGGGCGGACAAGGGCAAAGAGGGGAGGACAAGGCTAAAGAGGGGCGGACAAGTGCAGAGAATACGTGACAAGGGCAAAGGGGGCGGAGAAGTGTGGAGAATATGGGACAAGGTCAAAGAGGATCGGACAAGGGCAAAGAGGGGCGGACAAGGGTAAAGAGGGGCGGACTAGTGCATAAAGGGGCGGACAAGGTAAAAGACGGGCGGACAAGTGCAAAGAGGGGCGGACAAGGGCAAAGATGGGCGGACCATGGCAAAGAGAGGCGGACAATTGTGGAGAATATGGTACAAGGGCAAAGAGGGGCGGACATGGGCAAAGAGGGGCGGAGAATTGCGGAGAATACGGGACAAGGGCAAAAAGGGATGGACAAGGACAAAGAATGGCGGACAAGGGCAAAGAGGGGCGGACAAGGTCTAAGAGGGGCTGACAATATGGGACAAGGGCAAAGAGGGGTGGACAAGGGCAAAGAGTTGCGGAGAAGTGAGAAGAATAAGGGAGAAGGGCAAAGAGGGGCGGACAAGGGCAAACAGGGGCGGAGAAGGGCAAAGAGGGGCGGACAAGGGCAAAGAGGGGCGGACAATGGGAAAGAGGGGTGGACAAGGGCAAAGAGGGGAGGATTGGGGCAAAGGGGGCGGACAAGGGCAAAGAGGTGTGGACAAGGGCAAAGAGGGGCGGACAAATGCAAAGAAGGGTCGGAGAAGTGCGGAAAATACGGGACAAAAGACAAGGAAGGGCAGACAAGGGTAAAGAGTTGTGGACAAGGGAAAGAGGGGCGGAGAAGTGCGCAGAATACGGGACAAGGGCAAAGAGGGGCGGACAAGGGCAAAGAGGGTTGGAGAAGTGCAGAGAACATGGTACAATGGGAAAGAGTGACGGGCAAGGGAAAAGAGGTGCGGACAAGGGAAAAGAGGCGCGGACAAAGGCAAAGAGGGGAGGAGAATTGCGGAGAATACGGGACTAGGGCAAAGGGTGCAGAGAGGTGCGTAGAATACGGGACAAGGTCAAAGGGGGCGGAAAAGTGCAAAGTGGGGCGGACAAGGGCAAAGAGGGGCGGAGAAGTGCGGAGAATATGGGATAAGTGCAAAGAGGGGCGGACAAGGGCAAAGAGGGATGGACAAGGGGAAAGAGGGGTGGAGAAGGGCAAAGAGAGATGGACAAGGGCAAAGAGGGGCGGACAAGGGCAAAGAGGGGCGGACAAGGGCAAAGAGGGGCGGAGAATTGCAGAGAATATGGGACAAGGACAAAGAGGTGCAGAGAAGAGCAAAGACGGGTGGACAAGAGCAAAGAGAGACGGACAAGAGCAGAGAGGGGTGGACAAGGGCAAAGAGGGGCGGACAAGGGCAAAGAGGGGCGGACAAGGGCAAAGAGGGATGGACAAGAGGAAAGAGGGGCGGACAAGAGCAAAGAGGGATGGACAACGGCACAGAGGGGCGGACAATTGTGGAGAATTCGGGACAAGGGCAAAGAGGGGCGGACAAGGGCAAAGAAGGGGCGCACATGGGCAAAGAGGTGCGCAGAAGCGCAAAGAGGGGCGCACAAGGGCAAATAGTGTCGGACAAGTGCAAAGAGTAGCGGACAAGGGGAAAGAGGGGTGGACAAGGGCAAAGAGGGGAGGATAGGGGCAAAGGGGGCGGACAAGGTCAAAGAGGTGTGGACAAGGGCAAAGAGGGGCGGACAAATGCAAAGAAGGGGCGGAGAAGTGCGGAAAATACGGGACAAAGGCAAAGAAGGGCAGACAAGGGTAAAGAGGTGTGGACAAGGGAAAGAGGGGCGGAGAAGTGCGCAGAATACGGGACAAGGGCAAAGAGGGGCGGACAAGGGCAAAGAGGGTTGGAAAAGTGCAGAGAACATGGTACAATTGGAAAGAGTGACGGACAAGGGAAAAGAGGTGCGGACAAGGGCAAAGAGGTGCGGACAAGGGCAAAGAGGCGCGGACAAAGGCAAAGAGGGGAGGAGAATTGCGGAGAATACGGGACTAGGGCAAAGGGTGCAGAGAGGTGCGGAGAATACGGGACAAGGTCAAAGGGGGCGGAAAAGTGCAAAGTGGGGCGGGCAAGGGCAAAGTGGGGCGGAAAAGGGCAAAGGGGGTCGGACAAGGGGAAAGAGGGTCGGACAAGGGCAAAGAGGTGCGGAGAATACGGGACAAGGCAAAGATTTGCGGACAAGGGCAAAGAGGTGCGGACAAGGGCAAAGAGGGGCAGACAAATGCGGAGAATGTGAGACAAGAGGAAAGAGGGGCGGAGAAGTTCAGAGAATTCGGGACAAGTGCAAAAAGGAGCGGAAAAGAGCAAAGAGGGGCGGACAAGGACAAAGAGGGGCGGACAAGGGCAAAGAGGGACGGACAAGGGCAAAGAGGGTCGGACAAGGGCAAAGAGGGGCGGACAAGGTCAAAGAGGGGCGGACAAGTGCAAAGAGGGGCGGACAAGTGCAATGAGGGGCGGACAAGCGCAAAGAGGGGCGGACAAGGGCAAAGACGTTTGGAGAATTGCGGAGAATATGGGACAAGAGAAAAGAGAGGCGGAGATGAGCTGAGAATACGGGACAAGGGAAAGAGGGGCGGACAGGGGCAAAGAGGAGCAGACAAGGGCAAAGAGGGGCGGACAAGTGCAAAGAGGCTCGGAGAAGTGCGGAGAATACGGGACAAGGGCAAAGAAGGTCAGACAAGGGCAAAGAGGGATGGACAACGGGAAAGAGGGGCGGACAAGGGTAAAGAGGTATGGACAAGTGCAAAGAGGGGCGGACAAGAGCAAAGAGGGGCGGACAAGGTCACAGAGGTGCGGACAATTGTGGAGAATACGGGACAAGGGCAAAGAGGGGTGGAGAAGTGTGGAGAATACGGGACAAGGATAAAGAGGTGCGGAGAAGAGCAAAGACGGGTGGACAAGAGCAAAGAGGGTCGGACAAGGGCAGAGAGGGGTGGACAAGTGCAAAGAGGGGCGGACAAGTGCAAAGAGAGGCGGACAAGGGCAAAGAGGGGCGGAAAAGGACAAAGAGGGGCGGAGAAGTGCGGAAAATACTGGACAAGGACAAAGAGTGGGGGACAAGAGCAAAGAGGTTCGAAGAAGGGCAAGGAGGTGCGGACAAGAGAAAGAGGGGTGGACAAGTGCAAAGAAGGTCGAACAAGTGCAAAAAGGATTGGAGAAGTGCGGAAAATATGGCACAAGGGCAAAGAGGGGCGGACAAGGACAAAGAGGGGCGGAGAAGTGCGGAGAATACGGGACAAGGACATCGCGGTGCAGACAAGGGCAAAGAAGGGTGGACAAGAGTAAAGAGGGTCGGACAAGGGCAGAGAGGGATGGACAAGGGCAAAGAGGGGCGGACAAGTGCAAAGAGGGGCGGAGAAGTGCGGAAAACTCTGGACAAGGGCAAAGAGGGGCGGACAAGAGCATAGAGGGTCGGACAAGGGCAAGGAGGGGCGGAGAAGGGCAAAGAGGAGCGGACAAAGGCAAAGAAGGTCGGAAAAGGGCAAAGAGGGGCGGAGAAATGCGGAAAATACGGCACAAGGGCAAAGAGGTTGGGACAAGGGTAAAGAGGGGCGGAAAAGAGCAAAGAGGAGAGGACAAGGGCAAAGAGGTGCGGACAAGTGCGGAGAATACTGGACAAATGCAAAGAGGTGCGGACAAGTGCAAAGAGTTTCGGACAAGGGAAAAGAGGGGCGGACAAGGGTAAAGAGGGCCGGAGAATACCAAAGAGGGGCGAACAAGGGCAAAGAGGGGCGTACAAGGGCAAAGAAGGGCGGATAAGGGCAAGGAGGGGCGGACAATGGCAAAGAGGTGTGGAAAAGTGCAAAGAGTGGCAGAGAAGTGCGGAGAATACAGGACAAGGGCAAAGAGGGGTGGACAAGGGCAAAGAGGGACGGAAAAGCGGAAAGAGGGGCGGACCAGGGCAAAGAGTGATGGACAAGGGCAAGGAGGGTCAGACAAAGTAAAGAGGTGCGGATAAGTGCAAACAAGTTCGGACAGGTGCAAAGAGGGACGGACAAGGGCAAAAAGGGCGGACAAGGGCAAAGAAGGGGCGGAGAAGTGCGGAGAATACTGGACAAGGGCAAAGAGGTGCGGAGAAAGGCAAAGAGGGGCGGAGAAGGGTAAAGAGGTGTGGACAAGGGCAAAGAGGGGTGGACAAGGGCAAAGAAGGGCGGACAAGTTCGGAAAATACGGCACAAGGGCAAAGAGGGGGGGAGAAGTGTAAAGAGAGTGGGAGAAGGGTACAGAGGGGCGGAAAAGGGCAAAGAGGGGCGGAGAAATGCGGAAAATACGGCACAAGGGCAAAGAGGTTGGGACAAGTGTAAACAGGGGCGGAAAAGAGCAAAGAGGGGCGGACAAGATCAAAGGGGTTCGGACAAGGGCAAAGATGGGCGGACAAAACGGAGAATACGGGACAAGGGCAAAGAGGTGCGGACAAGGGCAAAGAGAGGCGGACAAGGGCAAAGAGGTGCGGACAAGTGCGGAGAATACTGGACAAATGCAAAGAGGTGCGGACAAGTGCAAAGAGTTTCGGACAAGGGAAAAGAGGGGCGGACAAGGGTAAAGAGGGCCGGAGAATGGCAAAGAGGGGCGAACAAGGGCAAAGAGTGGCGTACAAGGGCAAAGAAGGGCGGATAAGGGCAAAGAAGGGCGGACAATGGCAAAGAGGAGTGGAAAAGTGAAAAGAGGGGCAGAGAAGTGCGGAGAATACGGGACAAGTGCAAAGAGGGTCGGAGAAGGGCAAAGAGGGGCGGACAAGGGCAAAGAGGGGCGGACATGGGCAAAGAGGTGCGCAGAAGCTCAAAGAGGGGCGCACAAGGGCAAATAGGGTCGGACAAGGGCAAAGAGTAGCGGACAAGGGGAAAGAGGGGTGGACAAGGGCAAAGAGGGGAGGATTGGGGCAAAGGGGGCGGACAAGGGCAAAGATGTGTGGACAAGGGCAAAGAGGGGCGGACAAATGCAAAGAAGGGTCGGAGAAGTGCGGAAAATACGGGACAAAAGGCAAGGAAGGGCAGACAAGGGTAAAGAGGTGTCGACAAGGGAAAGAGGGGCGGAGAAGTGCGCAGAATACGGGACAAGGGCAAAGAGGGGCGGACAAGGGCAAAGAGGGTTGGAGAAGTGCAGAGAACATGGTACAATGGGAAAGAGTGACGGGCAAGGGAAAAGAGGTGCGGACAAGGGCAAAGAGGTGCGGACAAGGGCAAAGAGGCGCGGACAAAGGCAAAGAGGGGAGGAGAATTGCGGAGAATACGGGACTAGGGCAAAGGGTGCAGAGAGGTGCGTAGAATACGGGACAAGGTCAAAGGGGGCGGAAAAGTGCAAAGTGGGGCGGACAAGGGCAAAGTGGGGCGGAAAAGGGCAAAGAGGGTCGGACAAGGGCAAAGAGGGTCGGACAAGTGCAAAGAGGGGCGGAGAAAACGGGACAAGGCAAAGAGTTGCGGACAAGGGCAAAGAGGTGCGGACAAGGGCAAAGACGGGCGGACAAGGGCAAAGAGGGGCGGACAAGAGCAAAGAGGGACGGACAAGGGCAAAGAGGGGCGGAGAAGTGCAAAGAGGGTCAGACAAGGGCAAAGAGGGGCGGAAAAGGTCAAAGAGGGGCGGACAAGGGCAAAGAGAGGCGGAGAAGTGCAATGAGGGGCGGACAAGCGCAAAGAGGGTCGGACAAGGGCAAAGAGGGGTGGAGAATTGTGGAGAATATGGGACAAGAGAAAAGAGAGGCGGAGATGAGCTGAGAATACGGGACAAGGGCAAAGAGGGGCGGACAGGGGCAAGGAGGAGCAGACAATTGCAAAGAGGGGCGGACAAGGGCAAAGAGGGTCGGAGAAGTGCGGAGAATACGGGACAAGGGCAAAGAAGGTCAGACAAGGGCAAAGAGGGACGGACAAGTGGAAAGAAGGGCGGACAAGGGCAAAGAGGGATGGACAAGTGCAAAGAGGGGCGGACAAGGGCAAAGAGGGGCGGACAAGGGCACAGAGGTGCGGACAATTGTGGAGAATACGGGACAAGGGCAAAGAGGGGTGGAGAAGTGTGGAGAATACGGGACAAGGATAAAGAGGTGCGCAGAAGAGCAAAGACGGGTGGACAAGAGCAAAGAGGGTTGGACAAGGGCAGAGAGGGGTGGACAAGGGCAAAGAGGGGCGGACAAGGGCAAAGAGGGGCGGACAAGGACAAAGAGGGGCGGAGAAGTGCGGAAAATACTGGACAAGGACAAAGAGGGGGGGACAAGGGCAAAGAGGTTCGGAGAAGGGCAAGGAGGTGCGGACAAGGGTAAAGGGGGCGGACAAGTGCAAAGAAGGGCGAACAAGTGCAAAAAGGGGTGGAGAAGTGCGGAAAATATGGCACAAGGGCAAAGAGGGGCGGACAAGGGCAAAGAGGGGCGGAGAAGTGCGGAGAATACGGGACAAGGACATCGCGGTGCAGACAAGGGCAAAGAAGGGTGGACAAGAGCAAAGAGGGTCGGACAAGGGCAGAGAGGGATGGACAAGGGCAAAGAGGGGCGGACCAGTTCAAAGAGGGACGGAGAAGGGCAAAGAGGGGCGGAGAAGTGCGGAAAACTCTGGACAAGGGCAAAGAGGGGGGGACAAGAGCATAGAGGGTCGGACAAGGGCAAGGAGGGGCGGAGAAGGGCAAAGAGGAGCGGACAAAGGCAAAGAAGGTTGGAAAAGGGCAAAGAGGGGCGGAGAAATGCGGAAAATACGGCACAAGGGCAAAGAGGTTGGGACAAGTGTAAAGAGGGGCGGAAAAGAGCAAAGAGGGGCGGACAAGATCAAAGGAGTTCGGACAAGGGCAAAGATGGGCGGACAAAACGGAGAATACGGGACAAGGGCAAAGAGGTGCGGACAAGGGCAAAGAGAGGCGGACAAGGGCAAAGAAGTGCGGACAAGTGCGGAGAATACTGGACTAATGCAAAGAGGTGCGGACAAGTGCAAAGAGTTTCGGACAAGGGAAAAGAGGGGCGGACAAGGGTAAAGAGGGCCGGAGAATGGCAAAGAGGGGCGAACAAGGGCAAAGAGGGGCGTACAAGGGCAAAGAAGGGCGGATAAGGGCAAAGAAGGGCGGACAATGGCAAAGAGGAGTGGAAAAGTGAAAAGAGGGGCAGAGAAGTGCGGAGAATACGGGACAAGTGCAAAGAGGGTCGGAGAAGGGCAAAGAGGGGCGGACAAAGGCAAAGAGGGGCGGACAAGGGCAAAGAGGGGCGGACATGGGCAAAGAGGTGCGCAGAAGCTCAAAGAGGGGCGCACAAGGGCAAATAGGGTCGGACAAGGGCAAAGAGTAGCGGACAAGGGGAAAGAGGGGTGGACAAGGGCAAAGAGGGGAGGATTGGGGCAAAGGGGGCGGACAAGGGCAAAGATGTGTGGACAAGGGCAAAGAGGGGCGGACAAATGCAAAGAAGGGTCGGAGAAGTGCGGAAAATACGGGACAAAAGGCAAGGAAGGGCAGACAAGGGTAAAGAGGTGTGGACAAGGGAAAGAGGGGCGGAGAAGTGCGCAGAATACGGGACAAGGGCAAAGAGGGGCGGACAAGGGCAAAGAGGGTTGGAGAAGTGCAGAGAACATGGTACAATGGGAAAGAGTGACGGACAAGGGAAAAGAGGTGCGGACAAGGGCAAAGAGGTGCGGACAAGGGCAAAGAGGCGCGGACAAATGCAAAGAGGGGAGGAGAATTGCGGAGAATACGGGACTAGGGCAAAGGGTGCAGAGAGGTGCGTAGAATACGGGACAAGGTCAAAGGGGGCGGAAAAGTGCAAAGTGGGGCGGACAAGGGCAAAGTGGGGCGGAAAAGGGCAAAGAGGGTCGGACAAGGGCAAAGAGGGTCGGACAAGTGCAAAGAGGGGCGGACAATACGGGACAAGGCAAAGAGTTGCGGACAAGGGCAAAGAGGTGCGGACAAGGGCAAAGACGGGCGGACAAGGGCAAAGAGGGACGGACAAGGGCAAAGAGGGGCGGAGAAGTGCAAAGAGGGTCAGACAAGGGCAAAGAGGGGCGGACAAGGTCAAAGAGGGGCGGACAAGGGCAAAGAGAGGCGGAGAAGTGCAATGAGGGGCGGACAAGCGCAAAGAGGGTCGGACAAGGGCAAAGAGGGGTGGAGAATTGTGGAGAATATGGGACAAGAGAAAAGAGAGGCGGAGATGAGCTGAGAATACGGGACAAGGGCAAAGAGGGGCGGACAGGGGCAAGGAGGAGCAGACAATTGCAAAGAGGGGCGGACAAGGGCAAAGAGGGTCGGAGAAGTGCGGAGAATACGGGACAAGGGCAAAGAAGGTCAGACAAGGGCAAAGAGGGACGGACAAGGGGAAAGAGGGGCGGACAAGGGCAAAGAGGGATGGACAATTGTGGAGAATACGGGACAAGGTCAAAGAGGGGTGGAGAAGTGTGGAGAATACGGGACAAGGATAAAGAGGTGCGCAGAAGAGCAAAGACGGGTGGACAAGAGCAAAGAGGGTCGGACAAGGGCAGAGAGGGGTGGACAAGGGCAAAGAGGGGCGGACAAGTGCAAAGAGGGGCGGACAAGGGCAAAGAGGGGCGGACAAGGACAAAGAGGGGCGGAGAAGTGCGGAAAATAGTGGACAAGGACAAAGAGGGGGGGACAAGGGCAAAGAGGTTCGGAGAAGGGCAAGGAGGTGCGGACAAGGGTAAAGGGGGCGGACAAGTGCAAAGAAGGGCGAACAAGTGCAAAAAGGGGTGGAGAAGTGCGGAAAATATGGCACAAGGGCAAAGAGGGGCGGACAAGGGCAAAGAGGGGCGGAGAAGTGCGGAGAATACGGGACAAGGACATCGCGGTGCAGACAAGGGCAAAGAAGGGTGGACAAGAGCAAAGAGGGTCGGACAAGGGCAGAGAGGGATGGACAAGGGCAAAGAGGGGCGGACCAGTTCAAAGAGGGATGGAGAAGGGCAAAGAGGGGCGGAGAAGTGCGGAAAACTCTGGACAAGGGCAAAGGTGGGGGACAAGAGCATAGAGGGTCGGACAAGGGCAAGGAGGGGCGGAGAAGGGCAAAGAGGAGCGGACAAAGGCAAAGAAGGTTGGAAAAGGGCAAAGAGGGGCGGAGAAATGCGGAAAATACGGCACAATGGCAAAGAGGTTGGGACAAGGGTAAAGAGGGGCGGAAAAGAGCAAAGAGGGGCGGACAAGATCAAAGAAGTTCGGACAAGGGCAAAGATGGGCAGACAAAACGGAGAATACGGGACAAGGGTAAAGAGGTGCGGACAATGGCAAAGAGAGGCGGACAAGGGCAAAGAGGTGCGGACAAGTGCGGAGAATACTGGACAAATGCAAAGAGGTGCGGACAAGTGCAAAGAGTATCGGACAAGGGTAAAGAGGGCCGGAGAATGGCAAAGAGGGGCGAACAAGGGCAAAGAGGTGGTACAAGGGCAAAGAAGGGCGGATAAGGGCAAGGAGGGGCGGACAATGGCAAAGAGGTGTGGAAAAGTGCAAAGAGGGGCAGAGAAGTGCGGAGAATACGGGACAAGGGCAAAGAGGGGTGGAAAAGGGCAAATAGGGGTGGACAATTGCAAAGAGAGGCGGACAAGGGCAAAGAGGGGCGGACAAGGGCAAAGAGGGTCGGACAAGGGCAAAGAGGGGCGGACAAGTGCAAAGAAGGGCGGACAAGGGCAAAGAGTTGCGGACAAGGGCAAAGAGAGGCGGAGAAGTGCGGAGAATAGGGGACAAGATCAAAGAGGGGCGGACAAGGGCAAAGAGGGGCGGACAAAGGGCAAAGAGGAGCGGACTAGTGAAAAAGGGGCGGACAAGTGAAAAGACGGGCGGACAAAAGCAAAGAGGGGCGGAGAAGGGCAAAGAGGGGCGGACAACGGCAAACAGGGGCGGAGAAGTGCGGAGAATACAGGACAAGGGCAAAGAGGGGTGGACAAGGGAAAAGAGGGACGGAAAAGCGGAAAGAGGGGCGGACCAGGGCAAAGAGTGATGGACAAGGGCAAGGAGGGTCGGACAAAGTAAAGAGGTGCGGATAAGTGCAAACAAGTTCGGACAGGTGCAAAGAGGGACGGACAAGGGCAAAAAGGGCGGACAAGGGCAAAGAAGGGGCGGAGAAGTGCGGAGAATACTGGACAAGGGCAAAGAGGTGCGGAGAAAGGCAAAGAGGGGCGGAGAAGGGTAAAGAGGTGTGGACAAGGGCAAAGAGGGGTGGACAAGTTCAAAGAGGCGCGGACAGGCAAAAAGGGTCGGAGGAGTGCGGAGAATACGGGACAAGGGCAAAGGGGGCGGACAAGGGCAAAGAAGGGCGGACAAGGGCAAAGAGGGGCGGAGAAGTTCGGAAAATACGGCGCAAGGGCAAAGAGGGGGGGAGAAGTGTAAAGAGTGGGAGAAGGGTACAGAGGGGCGGAAAAGGGCAAAGAGGGGCGGAGAAATGCGGAAAATACGGCACAAGGGCAAAGGGGTTGGGACAAGTGTAAAGAGGGGCGGAAAAGAGCAAAGAGGGGCGGACAAGATCAAAGGAGTTCGACAAGGGCAAAGATGGGCGGACAAAACGGAGAATACGGGACAAGGGCAAAGAGGTGCGGACAAGGGCAAAGAGAGGCGGACAAGGGAAAAGACGGGCGGACAAGGGCAAAGAGAGGCGGACAAGGGCAAGGAAAGGCGGACAATGGCAAGGAAAGACGGACCAGGGCAAAGAGGGGCGGACAAGTGCAAAGAGGGGCGGACAAGGGAAAGAGAGGCGGACAAAGGCAAAGAGGGGCGGACAAGGGCAAAGGGGGTGGAGAAGTGTGCAGAATATGGGACAAGGTCAAAGAGGAGCGGACAAGGGCAAAGAGGGGCGGGCAAGTGTAAAGGGGGGGCGGACTAGTGCAAAAAGTGTCGGACAAGTGAAAAGACGGGCGGACAAGGGTAAATAGGGGCGGACAAGGGCAAAGAGGGGCGGACCAGGGTAAAGAGGGGCAGACAAGTGCAAAGAGGGGCGGACAAGTGAAAGAGGGGCGGACAAGGGCAGAGAGGGGTGGACAAGGCAAAGAGGGGAGGACAAGTGCAAAGAGGGGCGGACAACGGCAAAGAGGGGCGGACAAGCGCAACGAGGGGCGGAGAAGTGCGGAAAATACTGGACAAGGGCAAAGAAGGGCGGACAAGACCAAAGAGGGTCGGATAAGGGCAAGGAGGGGCGGACAAGGGCAAAGAGGGGTGGTCAAGTGGAAAGAAGGGCGGACAAGGGCAAAGACGGGCGGAGAAGTGCGGAAAATAAGGCACAAGGGCAAAGAGAGGGGGGGACAATTGTAAAGAGGGGCGGACAAGGGCAAAGAGGGGCGGACAAGGTCATAGGGGGCAGAAAAGGGCAAAGAGATTGTACAAGTGCAAAGAGGGGCAGACAAGTTCAAAGAGGTGCGGACAAGTGCAAAGAGGGGCGGACAAGTGCAAAGAGGGGCGGACAAGGGCAAAGAGGGGCGGAGAAGAGCAAAGAGGGGCCAAAAAGGGCAATGAGGGGCAGAGAAGTGCGGAGAATACGGGACAAGGGCAAAGAGGGGCGGACAAGGGCAAAGGGGGCATACAAGGGAAAAGAGGGGCGGAGAAGTGCGCAGAATATGGGACAAGGGCAAAGAGGAGCGGACAAGGACCAAGAGGGGCGGAGAAGTGAAGAGAACATGGGACAAGGGCAAAGTGGGGCAGACAAAGGCAAAGAGGGGTGGACAAGGGCAAAGAGGGGCGGACAAGGGCATAGAGCGACGGAGAATACGGGACAAGGGCAAAGAGGGGCTGACAAGTTCAAAGAGGGCCAGAGAAGGGTAAAGAGGAGCGGAGAAGGGCAAAGAGGGGCGCACAAGAGCAAAGAGTGGCGGAAAAGTGCAAAGATGGGAGGAGAAGTGCAAAGAGGGTCGGAGAAGGGCAAAGAGGGGCGGACAAGGGGAAAAAACGGATGGACAAGGGAAAAGACGGGCAGAGAAGTGCGGAGAATACGGGAAAAGGCAAAGAGGCGGACAAGGGCAAAGAGGTGCGGACAAGTGCGGAGAATACTGGACAAATGCAAAGAGGTGCGGACAAGTGCAAAGAGTTTCGGACAAGGGAAAAGAGGGGCGGACAAGGGTAAAGAGGGCCGGAGAATACCAAAGAGGGGCGAACAAGGGCAAAGAGGGGCGTACAAGGGCAAAGAAGGGCGGATAAGGGCAAGCAGGGGCGGACAATGGCAAAGAGGTGTGGAAAAGTGAAAAGAGGGGCAGAGAAGTGCGGAGAATACGGGACAAGGGCAAAGAGGGGTGGACAAGGGCAAATAGGGGTGGACAATTGCAAAGAGGGGCGGACAAGTGCAAAGAGGGGCGGACAAGGGCAAAGAGGGGCGGACAAGGGCAAAGAGGGGCGGACAAGGGCAAAGAGGGGCGGACAAGGGCAAAGAGGGTCGGAAAATGGAAAGAGGGGCGGACAAGTGCAAAGAGGGGCGGACAACGGCAAAGAGGGGCGGAGAAGTGCGGAGAATACAGGACAAGGGCAAAGCGGGGTGGACAAGGGCAAAGAGGGACGGAAAAGCGGAAAGAGGGGCGGACCAGGGCAAAGAGTGATGGACAAGGGCAAGGAGGGTTGGACAAAGTAAAGAGGTGCGGATAAGTGCAAACAAGGTCGGACAGGTGCAAAGAGGGACGGACAAGGGCAAAAAGGGCGGACAAGGGCAAAGAAGGGGCGGAGAAGTGCGGAGAATACTGGACAAGGGCAAAGACGTGCGGAGAAAGGCAAAGAGGGGCGGAGAAGGGTAAAGAGGTGTGGACAAGGGCAAAGAGGGGTGGACAAGTTCAAAGAGGCGCGGACAGGCAAAAAGGGTCGGAGGAGTGCGGAGAATACGGGACAAGGGCAAAGGGGGCGGACAAGGGCAAAGAAGGGCGGACAAGGGCAAAGAGGGGCGGAGAAGTTAGGAAAATACGGCACAAGGGCAAAGAGGGGGGGAGAAGTGTAAAGAGAGTGGGAGAAGGGTACAGCGGGGCGGAAAAGGGCAAAGAGGGGCGGACAAGGGCAAAGAGGGGCGGACAAGGGTAAAGAGGGGCGGACTAATGCAAAAAGGGTCTGACAAGGGCAAAGAGGGGCGGACAAGTGCAAAGAGGGGCGGACAAGGGAAAGAGAGGCGGACAAAGGCAAAGAGGGGCGGACAAGGGCAAAGGGGGTGGAGAAGTGTGCAGAATATGGGACAAGGTCAAATAGGAGCGGACAAGGGCAAAGAGGGGCGGACAAGTGTAAAGGGGGGGCGGACTAGTGCAAAAAGTGTCGGACAAGTGAAAAGACGGGCGGACAAGGGTAAATAGGGGCGGACAAGGGCAAAGAGGGGCGGACAAGGACAAAGAGGGGCAGACAAGTGCAAAGAGGGGCGGACAAGTTAAAGAGGGGCGGACAAGGGCAGAGAGGGGTGGACAAGGCAAAGAGGGGAGGACAAGTGCAAAGAGGGGCGGACAACGGCAAAGAGGGGCGGACAAGCGCAACGAGGGGCGGAGAAGTGCGGAAAATACTGGACAAGGGCAAAGAAGGGCGGACAAGACCAAAGAGGGTCGGATAAGGGCAAGGAGGGGCGGACAAGGGCAAAGAGGGGCGGACAAGTGGAAAGAAGGGCGGACAAGGGCAAAGACGGGCGGAGAAGTGCGGAAAATAAGGCACAAGGGCAAAGAGAGAGGGGGACAATTGTAAAGAGGGGCGGACAAGGGCAAAGAGGGGCGGACAAGGTCATAGAGGGGTAGAAAAGGGCAAAGAGATTGTACAAGTGCAAAGAGGGGCAGACAAGGTCAAAGAGGTGCGAACAAGGGCAAAGAGGGGCGGACAAGTGCAAAGAGGGGCGGACAAGGGCAAAGAGGGGCGGAGAAGAGCAAAGAGGGGCCAAAAAGGGCAAAGAGGGGCAGAGAAGTGCGGAGAATACGGGACAAGGGCAAAGAGGGGCGGACAAGGGCAAAGGGGGCACACATAGGAAAAGAGGGGCGGAGAAGTGCGCAGAATATGGGACCAGGGCAAAGAGGAGCGGACAAGGACAAAGAGGGGCGGAGAAGTGAAGAGAACATGGGACAAGGGCAAAGTGGGGCAGACAAAGGCAAAGAGGGGTGGACAAGGGCAAAGAGGGGCGGACAAGGGCATAGAGCGACGGAGAATACGGGACAAGGGCAAAGAGGGGCTGACAAGTTCAAAGAGGGCCAGAGAAGGGTAAAGAGGAGCGGAGAAGGGCAAAGAGGGGCGCACAAGGGCAAAGAGTGGCGGAAAAGTGCAAAGATGGGAGGAGAAGTGCAAAGAGGGTCGGAGAAGGACAAAGAGGGGCGGACAAGGGGAAAAAACGGACGGACAAGGGCAAAGAGGGGCGGACAAGGGCAAAAAGTTGCGGACAAGGGCAAAGAGGGGCGGACAAAGGGCAAAGAGGAGCGGACTAGTGAAAAAGGGGCGGACAAGTGAAAAGACGGGTGGACAAAAGCAAAGAGGGGCGGAGAAGGGCAAAGAGGGGCGGACAACGGCAAAGAGGGGCGGAGAAGTGCGGAGAATACAGGACAAGGGCAAAGAGGGGTGGACAAGGGCAAGGAGGGTCGGACAAAGTAAAGAGGTGCGGATAAGTGCAAACAAGGTCGGACAGGTGCAAAGAGGGACGGACAAGGGCAAAAAGGGCGGACGAGGGCAAAGAAGGGGCGGAGAAGTGCGGAGAATACTGGGCAAGGGCAAAGAGGTGCGGAGAAAGGCAAAGAGGGGCGGAGAAGGGTAAAGAGGTGTGGACAAGGGCAAAGAAGGGTGGACAAGTTCAAAGAGGCGCGGACAGGCAAAAAGGGTCGGAGGAGTGCGGAGAATACGGG
This sequence comes from Phaenicophaeus curvirostris, assembly GCF_032191515.1. Lineage (NCBI taxonomy): Eukaryota > Metazoa > Chordata > Aves > Cuculiformes > Cuculidae > Phaenicophaeus > Phaenicophaeus curvirostris. Next base: position 248,535 of record NW_027206689.1, read on the forward strand.
ACAAGGGCAAAGGGGGCGGACAAGGGCAAAGAAGGGCGGACAAGGGCAAAGAGGGGCGGAGAAGTTCGGAAACTATGGCACAAGGGCAAAGAGGGGGGGAGAAGTGTAAAGAGAGTGGGAGAAGGGTACAGAGGGGTTGAAAAAGGCAAAGAGGGGCGGACAAGGGCAAAGAGGGGCGGACAAGGGTAATGAGGGGCGGACTAGTGCAAAAAGGGGCTGACAAGGGAAAAGACGGGCGGACAAGGGCAAAGAGAGGCGGACAAGGGCAAGGAAAGGCGGACAATGGCAAGGAAAGGCGGACCAGGGCAAAGAGGGGCGGACAAGTGCAAAGAGGGTCGGACAAGGGAAAGAGAGGCGGACAAAGGCAAAGAGGGGCGGACAAGGGCAAAGGGGGTGGAGAAGTGTGCAGAATATGGGACAAGGTCAAAGAGGAGCGGACAAGGGCAAAGAGGGGCGGACAAGTGTAAAGGGGGGGCAGACTAGTGCAAAAAGTGTCGGACAAGTGAAAAGACAGGCAGACAAGGGTAAAGAGGGGCGGACAAGGGCAAAGAGGGGCGGACCAGGGCAAAGAGGGGCAGACAAGTGCAAAGAGGGGCGGACAAGTGAAAGAGGATCGGACAAGGGCAAAGAGGGGCGGACAAGGGCAAAGAGGGGCGGACAAGGGCAAAGAGGGGCGGAGAAGTGCGGAGAATACGGGACAAGGGCAAAGAGGGGCGGACAAGTGCAAAGAGGGGCGTACAAGTGCAAAGAGGGGCGGACAAGGGGAAAGAGGGACGGAAAAGTGGAAAGAGGGGTGGACACGTGCAAAGGGGGATGGACAAGGCCAAAGAGGGGTGGACAAGAGCAAAGAGGGGCGGACAAGGGCACAGAGGGGTGGACAATTGCGGAGAATACGGGAAAAGGACAAAGAGGTCCGGAGAAGAGCAAAGAAGTGTGGACAAGGGCAAAGAGAGTCGGACAAGGGCAGAGAAGGGTGGACAAGGCAAAGAGGGGAGGACAAGTGCAAAGAGGGGCGGACAAGCGCAACGAGGGGCGGAGAAGTGCGGAAAATAATGGACAAGGGCAAAGAGGGGCGGACAAGACCAAAGAGGGTTGGATAAGGGCAAGGAGGGGCGGACAAGGGCAAAGAGGGGCGGACAAGTGCAAAGAACGGCGGACAAGGGCAAAGAGGGGCGGAGAAGTGCGGAAAATAAGGAACAAGGGCACAGAGAGGGGGGGACAAGTGTAAAGAGGGGCGGACAAGGGCAAAGAGGGGCAGACAAGGTCAAAGAGTTGCGGACAAGGGCAAAGAGGGGCGGACAAGGACAAAGAGGGGCGGAGAAGTGCAGAGAACATGGGACAAGGGCAAAGTGGGGCAGACAAAGGCAAAGAGGGGTGGACAAGGGCAAAGAGGGGCGGACAAGGGCATAGAGCGACGGAGAATACGGGACAAGGGCAAAGAGGGGCTGACAAGTTCAAAGAGGGCCAGAGAAGGGTAAAGAGGAGCGGAGAAGGGCAAAGAGGGGCGGACAAGGGGAAAAAACGGACGGACAAGGGCAAAGACGGGCAGAGAAGTGCGGAGAATACGGGACAAGGGCAAAGAGGGGTGGATAATTGTGGAGAATACGGGACACGTTCAAAGAGGGGCGGACAATGGCAAAGAGGGGCGGACAAGGGGAAAGTGGGGCAGACAAGGGCAAAGAGGGGCGGACAAGGGCAAAGAGGGGCGGACTAGGGTGGAGAATACAGGAGAAGGGCAAAGAGGGCCAGGCAAGGTCAAAGAGCCGCGGACAAAAGCAAAGAGGGGTGGAAACTGCGGACAATACGGAACAAGGGCAAAGAGGGGCGGAGAAGTGCGGAGAATACGGGACAAGGGCAAAGAGGGGCGGACAAGGGTAAAGAGGGGCGGAAAAGAGCAAAGAGGGGCGGACAAGGTCAAAGAAGTTCGGACAAGGGCAAAAGTGTCGGACAAGGGCAAAGAGGGTCAGACAAGGGCAAAGAGGTGCGGAAAAGTGCGGAGAATACGGGACAAGGGCAAAGAGGGGCGGACAAAGGCAATGAGGGGCAGACAAGGGCAAAGAGGTGCGGACCAGGGCGGAGAATACGGAACAAGGGCAAAGAGGGGCGGAGAAGTGCGGAGAATATGGGACAAGGTCAAAGAGTGGCGGACAATGGCAAAGAGGTGCGGACAAGGGCAAAGAGGAGCGGAAAAGGGCAAAGAGGGGCGGACCAGGGCGGAGAATACGGCACAAGGGCAAAGAGGGTCGGACAAATGCAAAGAGGGGCGGACAAGGGCAAAGAGGGGCGGACAAGTTCAAAGAGGGGCGGACAAGAGCAAAGAGGGCCGGAAAAGGGCAAAGAAGGGCGGAAAAGGGCAAAGAGGGGTGGACAAGGGCAAAGAGGGGTGGAAAAGGGCAAAGAGGGGCGGACAGGTGCGGAAAATACGGGACAAGGTCGAAGAGTGGTTTAGACCAGCGGAAAATACGGGACAAGGGCAAAGAGGGGCAGAGAATTGCGGAGAATACGGGACAAGGGGAAAAAGGGATGGACAAGGGCAAAGAGGGTTGGACAATGGCAAAGAGGGGCGGACAAGGGAAATAGGGGCGGACAATTGCAAAGATGGGCGGAAAAGGGCTAAGAGGAGCGAACAAGGGCAAAGAGGGGCGGAGAAGTGCGGAGAATACGGGACAAGAGCAAAGAGGGGCGGACAAGTGCGGCGAATATGGGACAAGGGCAAAGAGTGGCCGACAAGGGCAAAGAGGGGCAGACAAGGGCAAAGAGGGGCGGACAAGGGCAAAGAGGGGCGGACAAGGGAAAAGAGGTGCGGACAAGTGTGGAGAATACGGGACAAGGGCAAAGAGGGGCGGACAAAGGGAAAGAGGGGCGGAGAAGTGCGGAAAATACGGGACAAGGGCAAAGAGGGGCGGACAAGGGCAAAGAGGAGCGGAGAAGTGCGGAGAACACAGGACAAGGGCAAAGAGAGGTGGATAAGGGCAAAGAGGGGCCGACAAGGTCAAAGAGGGTCGGATAAGGGCAAAGAGGGTCTGACAATGGCAAAGATGGGCGGACAAATGCAAAGAGGGGCGGACAAGGGCAAAGAGGGGCGGACAAGGGGAAAAAAAAGACGGACTATGGCAAAGACGGGCGGAGAAGTACGGAGAATACGGGACAAGGGCAAAGAGGGGCGGACAAGTGCGGAGAATACGGGACAAGTGCTAAGAGGGGCGGACAAGGGCAAAGAGGGGTGGACCAGGTCAAAGAGTGTCGGACGAGGGCAAAGAGGGTCGGACCAGGGCAAAGAGGGGCGGACAAAAGCAAAGAGTGTCAGACAAGTGCAAAAGTGGCGGACAGGTGCAAAGAGGGGCGGACAAGGGCAAAGAGGGGTGGACAAGGGCAAAGAGCGGCAGACAAGGGCAAAAAGGGGCGGAGAATTGCGGAGAATACAGGACAAGGGCAATGAGGGGCGGACATGTGCAAAGAGGGTCGGACAAGGGCAAAGAGGGGCGGACAAGGGCAAAGAGGGGCGGACAAGGGCAAAGAGGGGCGGACAAGAGCAAAGAGGGGCGGACAAGTGCGGCGAATACGGGAGAAGGGCAAACAGGGGCGGAGAAGCGCGGAGAATATGAGACAAGGTTAAAGAGGGGCGGACAAGTGCAAAGAGGGGCGGACAAGGGTAAAGAGTTGCAGACAAGGGCAAAGAGGGGCGGACAAGTGCGGAGAATACGGGACAAGGGGAAAGAGAGGCGGACAAGGGCAAAGACGGGCGGAAAAGGGCAAAAAGGGGCGGAGAAGTATGGAGAATACAGGACAAGGGCAAAGAGGGGCGGACAAGGGCAAAGAGAGGCGGACAAGGGCAAAGAGGGAAGGACAAGGGCAAAGAGGGGAGGACAAGGGTAAAGAGGGGCGGACAAGTGCAGAGAATACGGGACAAGGGCAAAGGGGGCGGAGAAGTGTGGAGAATATGGGACAAGGTCAAAGAGGATCGGACAAGGGCAAAGAGGGGCGGACAAGGGTAAAGAGGGGCGGACTAGTGCAAAAAGGGGCGGACAAGGGAAAAGACGGGCGGACAAGGGCAAAGAGGGGCAGACAAGGGCAAAGAGGGGCGGACCAGTGCAAAGAGTGGCGGACAAGGGGAAAGAGGGGCGGACAAGGGCAAAGAGAGATGGACAAGGGCAAAGAGGGGCGGACAACATCAAAGAGGGGCGGACAAGGGCAAAGAGGGGCGGAGAATTGCAGAGAATACGGGACAAGGACAAAGAGGTGCAGAGAAGAGCAAAGACGGGTGGACAAGAGCAAAGAGGGTCGGACAAGAGCAGAGAGGGGTGGACAAGGGCAAAGAGGGGCGGACAAGTGCAAAGAGGGGCGGACAAGGGCAAAGAGGGGCGGACAAGGGCAACGAGAGTGCGGAGAATTGCGGGAAATCCTGGACAAGGGCAAAGAGGGGCGGACAAGGGCAACGAGAGTGCGGAGAATTGCGGGAAATACTGGACAAGGGCAAAGAGGGGCGGACAAGTGCAAAGAGGGTCGGATAAGGGGAAAGAGGGGCGGACAAGGGCAAAGAGGGGCGGACAAGGGCAAAGAAGGGGCGCACATGGGCAAAGAGGTGCGCAGAAGCTCAAAGAGGGGCGCACAAGGGCAAATAGGGTCGGACAAGGGCAAAGAGTAGCGGACAAGGGGAAAGAGGGGTGGACAAGGGCAAAGAGGGGAGGATTGGGGCAAAGTGGGCGGACAAGGGCAAAGAGGTGTGGACAAGGGCAAAGAGGGGCGGACAAATGCAAAGAAGGGTCGGAGAAGTGCGGAAAATACGGGACAAAAGGCAAGGAAGGGCAGACAAGGGTAAAGAGGTGTGGACAAGGGAAAGAGGGGCGGAGAAGTGCGCAGAATACGGGACAAGGGCAAAGAGGTGCGGACAAGGGCAAAGAGGGTTGGAGAAGTGCAGAGAACATGGTACAATGGGAAAGAGTGACGGACAAGGGAAAAGAGGTGCGGACAAGGTCAAAGAGGTGCGGACAAGGGCAAAGAGGCGCGGACAAAGGCAAAGAGGGGAGGAGATTTGCGGAGAATACGGGACTAGGGCAAAGGGTGCAGAGAGGTCCGTAGAATACGGGACAATGTCAAAGGGGGCGGAAAAGTGCAAAGAGGGGCGGACAAGGGCAAAGTGGGGCGGAAAAGGGCAAAGAGGAGCGGACAAAGGCAAAGAAGGTCGGAAAAGGGCAAAGAGGGGCGGAGAAATGCGGAAAATACGGCACAAGGGCAAAGAGGTTGGGACAAGGGTAAAGAGGGGCGGAAAAGAGCAAAGAGGGGCGGACAAGATCAAAGAAGTTCGGACAAGGGCAAAGATGGGCGGAGAAAACGGAGAATACGGGACAAGGGCAAAGAGGTGCGGACAAGGGCAAAGAGAGGCGGACAAGGGCAAAGAGGTGCGGACAAGTGCGGAGAATACTGAACACATGCAAAGAGGTGCGGACAAGTGCAAAGTGTATCGGACAAGGGTAAAGAGGGCCGGAGAATGGCAAAGAGGGGCGAACAAGGGCAAAGAGGTGCGTACAAGGGCCAAGAGTTGCGTACAAGGGCAAAGAAGGGCGGATAAGGGCAAGGAGGGGCGGACAATGGCAAAGAGGTGTGGAAAAGTGCAAAGAGGGGCAGAGAAGAGCGGAGAATACGGGACAAGGGCAAAGAGGGGTGGACAAGGGCAAATAGGGGTGGACAATTGCAAAGAGAGGCGGACAAGGGCAAAGAGGGGCGGACAAGGGCAAAGAGGGGCGGACAAGTGCAAAGAGGGTCGGACAAGGGAAAGAGGGGCGGACAAGTGCAAAGAGGGGTGGACAAGGGCAAAGAGTTGCGGACAAGGGCAAAGAGGGGCGGAGAAGTGCGGAGAATAGGGGACAAGATCAAAGAGGGGCGGACAAGGGCAAAGAGGGGCGGACAAAGGGCAAAGAGGAGCGGACAACGGCAAAGAGGGGCGGAGAAGTGCGGAGAATACAGGACAAGGGCAAAGAGGGGTGGACAAGGGCAAGGAGGGTTGGACAATGTAACGAGGTGCGGATAAGTGCAAACAAGTTCGGACAGGTGCAAAGAGGGACGGACAAGGGCAAAAAGGGCAGACAAGGGCAAAGAAGGGGCGGAGAAGTGCGGAGAATACTGGACAAGGGCAAAGAGGTGCGGAGAAAGGCAAAGAGGGGCGGAGAAGGGTAAAGAGGTGTGGACAAGGGCAAAGAGGGGTGGACAAGTTCAAAGAGGCGCGGACAGGCAAAAAGGGTCGGAGGAGTGCGGAGAATACGGCACAAGGGCAAAGGGGGCGGACAAGGGGAAAGAAGGGCGGACAAGGGCAAAGAGGGGCGGAGAAGTTCGGAAAATATGGCACAAGGGCAAAGAGGGGGGGAGAAGTGTAAAGAGAGTGGGAGAAGGGTACAGAGGGGCGGAAAATGGCAAAGAGGGGCGGACAAGGGCAAAGAGGGGCGGACAAGGGTAATGAGGGGCGGACTAGTGCAAAAAGGGGATGACAAGGGAAAAGACGGGCGGACAAGGGCAAAAAGAGGCGGACAAGGGCAAGGAAAGGCGGACAATGGCAAGGAAAGGCGGACCAGGGCAAAGAGGGGCGGACAAGTGCAAAGAGGGTCGGACAAGGGAAAGAGAGGCGAACAAAGGCAAAGAGGGGCGGACAAGGGCAAAGGGGGTGGAGAAGTGTGCAGAATATGGGACAAGGGCAAAGAGGAGCGGACAAGGGCAAAGAGGGGCGGACAAGTGTAAAGGAGGAGCGGACTAGTGCAAAAAGTGTCGGACAAGTGAAAAGACGGGCGGACAAGGGTAAATAGGGGCGGACAAGGGCAAAGAGGGGCGGACAAGGGCAAAGAGGTGCGGACAAGGGCAAAGAGGGGCAGACAAAAGGAAAGAGGTGCGAACAAGGGCAAAGAGGGCTGGAAAAGGGCAAAGAAGGCCGGATAAGGGCAAAGAGGGGCGGACAAGGGCAAAGAGGGGCGGAGAAGTGCGGAGAATACAGGACAAGTTCAAAGAGTGTCTTAGAACTGCGGAGAATACGGGAGAAGGGCAAAGAGGAGCAGAGAAGTGCGGAGAATACTGGACAAGGGTAAAGAGGGGTGGAAAACGGCAAAGAGGGGCGGACAAGGGCAAAGAGGGGCGGACAAGTGCAAAGAGGGGCGGAGAAGTGCGGAGAATACGGGACAAGAGCAAAGAGGTGCGGACAAGTGCGGTGAATACGGGACAAGGGCAAAGAGTTGCGGACAAGGGCAAAGAAGGTTAGACAAGGGCAAAGAGGGACGGACAAGGGCAAAGAGTGGCAGACAAGGGCAAAGAGGTGCGGACAAGTGTGGAGAATATGGGAGAAGGGCAAAGAGGGGCGGACATGGGCAAAGAGGGGCGGACATGGGCAAAGAGGGGCGGAGAAGTGCGTAGAATATGGGACAAGGGCAAAGAGGGGCGGACAAGGGTAAAGAGGGGCGGACAAGGACAAAGAGGGGCGGAGAAGTGCGGAAAATACTGGACAAGGACAAAGAGGGGGGGACAAGGGCAAAGAGGTTCGGAGAAGGGCAAGGAGGTGCGGACAAGGGCAAAGGGGACGGACAAGTGGAAAGAAGGGCGAACAAGTGCAAAAAGGGGTGGAGAAGTGCGGAAAATATGGCACAAGGGCATAGAGGGGCGGACAAGGGCAAAGAGGGGCGGAGAAGTGCGGAGAATACGGGACAAGGACATCGCGGTGCAGACAAGGGCAAAGAAGGGTGGACAAGAGCAAAGAGGGTCGGACAAGGGCAGAGAGGTATGGACAAGGGCAAAGAGGGGCGGACAAGGGCAAAGAGGGACGGAGAAGGGCAAAGAGGGGCGGAGAATTGCGGAAAACTCTGGACAAGGGCAAAGAGGGGGGGACAAGAGCATAGAGGGTCTGACAAGGGCAAAGAGGGGCGGACAAGGGCAAAGAGGGATGGACAAGGGGAAAGAGGGGTGGAGAAGGGCAAAGAGAGATGGACAAGGGCAAAGAGGGGCGGACAACAGCAAAGAGGTGCCGACAAGGGCAAAGAGGGGCGGAGAATTGCAGAGAATATGGGACAAGGACAAAGAGGTGCAGAGAAGAGCAAAGACGGCTGGACAAGAGCAAAGAGAGTCGGACAAGAGCAGAGAGGGGTGGACAAGGAAAAAGAGGGGCGGACAAGGGCAAAGAGGGTCGGACAAGGGCAAAGACGGATGGAAAAGTACAAAGAGGGGCGGAGAATACGGGACAAGGGCAAAGAGGGGCGGACAACGACAAGCGGTGCGGAGATGTGCGGAGAATACGGGACAAGTGCAAAGAGGGGCGGACAAGGGCAAAGAGGGGCGAAGAAGGGCAAAGAGGAGCGGACAAGGGCAAAGGGGGCGTATAAGGGCAAAGAAGGTCAGACAAGGGCAAAGAGGGGCGGACAAGGGCAAAGAGGGATGGACAAGGGCAAAGAGGGGCGGACAAGGGAAAACGGGGCGTATAAGGGCAAAGAGGGGCGGATAAGGGAAAAGAGGGGCAAACAAGGGCAAAGAGGGGCAAACAAGTGCAAAGAGGGTTGGACAAGGGCAAAGAAGGGCGGACAGGTTCAAAGAAGGGGCAGAGAAGTTGGCAGAATATGGGAAAAGGGGAAAGAGGGGCGGACAAGGGAAGAGAGGGGCGGACAAGGGCAATGAGGGGCTGACAAGTGCAGAGAGGGGCGGACAAGGGCAAAGAGAGACGGAGAATTGCGGAGAATAAGGGACAAGGGCAAAGAGGGGCAGACAAGGGCAAAGAGGGGCAGAGAATTCCGGAGAATACGGGACAAGTTAAAAGAGGGGCGGACAAGGGCAAAGAGGGGTGGACAAGGGCAAAGACGGGCGGACAAGGGCAAAGAGGGGAGGGCAAGGGAAAAGACGGGCGGACAAGAACAAAGAGTGGCGGACAAGGGCAAAGAGCGTGGGAGAATATGGGACAAGGCCAAAGAGAGGCGGGCAAATGCAAAGAGGGGCGGAGAAGTGCGGAGAATACGGGACAAGGGCAAAGAGGGGCGGACAAGGGCAAAGAGGTGCGGACAAGGGCAATAAGGGGCGCACAAGTGAAAAGAGGGCGGACAAGGGCAAAGAGGGGCGGACAAGGGCAAAGGGGGCAGAAAAGGGCAAAAAGGGGCGGACGAAGGCAAAGAGGGGCGGATGAAGGCAAAGAGGGGCGGAAAAGGGCAAAGAGGGGCGGAAAAGGGCAAAGAGGGCGGACAAGGAAAAAGAGAGGGGGACAAGGGAAAAGAGGGGCGGACCAGGGCAAAGAGGTGCGGACAAGGGCAAAGAGGGTCGGACAAGGGCAAAAGGGGCGGACAAGGGCAAAGAGGGGCAGACAAGGGCAAAGAGGGGCGGACAAGGACAAAGAGGGGTAGACAAGGGCAAAGAGGTGCGGACAAGGTCAAGGATGTGTGGACAAGGGGAAAGAGTATCGGAGAAGTGTGGAGAATACGGGACAAGGGCAAAGAGGGTCGGACAAGAGCAAAGAAGTGCGGACAAGGGGAAAGAGGGGCGGACAAGGGCAAAGAGGGTCAGACAAGGGCGGAGAATACGGGACAAGGGCAAAGAGGGTCGGACAAGGGCAAAGAGGTTCGGACAAGGGCAAAGAGGGGCGGACAAGTCGAAAGAGTGGTGGACTAGGGCAAAGAGGGGCGGACAAGTGCAAAGAGGGGTGGACAAGGGCAAATAGGGGCGGACAAGTGCAAAGAGGGGCGGAGAAGTGCGGAGAATACGGGATGAGGTCAAAAAGTGGCGGACAAAGGCGGAGAATACGGGACAAGGGAATAGAGGGGTGGACAAGGGCGGAGAAAATGGGACAAGGGCAAAGAGGGTCGGACAAGGAAAAAGAGGGGCGCACAAGTGCAAAGAGGAGCGGACAAGTGCGGAGAATATGGGACAAGGGCAAAAAGGGGCGGACAAGTGCGGAGAATACTGGACAAGGGCAAAGAGGGGCGGACATGGGCAAAGAGGGGCGGACAAAGGCAAAGAGGGGCGGAAAAGGGCAAAGAAGGGCTTATAAGGGCAAAGAAGGGCGTATAAAGGCAAAGAGGGGCGGAGAAGGGCAAAGAGGGTTGGAAAAGGGCAAAGAGGTGCGGACAAGGGCAAAGAGGTGCGGACAAGTGCAAAGAGGGGCGGACAACCACAAAGCGGGTGTATAAGGAAAAAGAGAGGCGGACAAGGGAAAAGAGGGGCGGACCAGGGCAAAGAGGTGCGGACAAGTGCAAAAAATGGCGGACAGGGGTAAAAAATGGGCGGAGGATTTCGGAGAATACGGGAGAAGGGCAAAGAGGGGCGGAAAAGTTCAAAGAGGGGCGGACAAGGGCAAAGACGGGCGGACAAGGGCAAAGACGGGAGGACAAGGGCAAAGAGTCACGGCGAATTACGGAGAATACGGGAAAAGGGGAAAGAGGGGCGGATGAGGTCAAAGAAGTTCGACAAGGAAAAAGAGGGGCGGACAAGGGCAAAGAGGGTCGGACAAGGGCAAAGACGGATGGAAAAGTACAAAGAGGGGCGGAGAATACGGGACAAGGGCAAAGAGGGGCGGAAAACGACAAGCGGTGCGGAGATGTGCGGAGAATACGGGACAAGTGCAAAGAGGGGCGGACAAGGGCAAAGAGGGGCGAAGAAGGGCAAAGAGGAGCGGACAAGGGCAAAGGGGGCGTATAAGGGCAAAGAAGGTCAGACAAGGGCAAAGAGGGGCGGACAAGGGCAAAGAGGGATGGACAAGGGCAAAGAGGGGCGGACAAGGGAAAAGGGGGCGTATAAGGGCAAAGAGGGGCGGATAAGGGAAAAGAGGGGCAAACAAGGGCAAAGAGGGGCAAACAAGGGCAAAGAGGGTTGGACAAGGGCAAAGAAGGGCGGACAGGTTCAAAGAAGGGGCAGAGAAGTTGGCAGAATATGGGAAAAGGGGAAAGAGGGGCGGACAAGGGAATAGAGGGGCGGACAAGGGCAAAGAGGGTCGGACAAGGGCAAAGAGAGTCGGACAAGGGCAAGGAAGGGCGGACAGGGTCAAAGAAGGACAGAGAATTTCGCAGAATACGGGACAAGGGGAAAGAGAGGGCGGACAAGGGGATAGAGGGGCGGACAAGGGCAAAGAGGGGCTGACAAGGGCAGAGAGGGGCGGACAAGGGCAAAGAGTGATGGAGAATTGCGGAGAATAAGGGACAAGGGCAAAGAGGGGCAGACAAGGGCAAAGAGGGGCGGAGAATTCCGGAGAATACGGGACAAGTTAAAAGAGGGGCGGACAAGGGCAAAGAGGGGTGGACAAGGGCAAAGAGGGGCGGACAAGGGCAAAGAGGGGCGGACAAGGGGAAAGAGGGGCGGACAAGAGCAAAGAGTGGCGGACAAGGGCAAAGAGGGGCGTTGAAGTGCAGAGAATACAGGACAAGTGCAAAGAGAGGCGGACAAGGGCAAAGACGGATGGACAAGGGCAAAGAGGGGAGGACAAGGGCAAAGAGGGGAGGAGAAGGGCAATGAGGGATGGACAAGGGCAAAGAGGGGTGGACAAGGGAAAAGGGGGCGTATAAGGGCAAAGAGGGGCGGACATGGACAAAGATGGGCAGACAAGGGCAAAGAGGGTCGGAAAAGGGTAAAGAAGTGCGGACAGGGTCAAAGAAGGACAGAGAATTTCGCAGAATACGGGACAAGGGAAAAGAGAGGGCGGACAAGAGGATAGAGGGGCGGACAAGGGCAAAGAGGGGCTGACAAGGGCAGAGAGGGGCGGACAATGGCAAAGAGTGACGGAGAATTGTGGAGAATAAGGGACAAGGGCAAAGAGGGGCAGACAAGGGCAAAGAGGGGCGGAGAATTCCGGAGAATACGGGACAAGATAAAAGAGGGGCGGACAAGGGCAAAGAGGGGTGGACAAGGGCAAAGAGAGGCGGGCAAAAGCAAAGAGCGGCGGAGAAATGCGGAGAATACGGGACAACGGCAAAGAGGGGCGGACAAGTGCAAAGAGGGGCGGACAAGGGCAAAGAGGGGCGGACAAGGGCAAAGAGGGCCGTAGAAGGGCCAAGAGGGGCGGAGAAGGGTAAAGAGGGTCGGACAAGGGCAAAGACGGACGGAAAAGGGCAAAGAGGGGCGGAGAATACGGGACAAGGGCTAAGAGGGGAGGACAACAGCAAGCAGTGCGGAGAAGTGCGGAGAATACGGGACAAGTGCAAAGAGGGGCGGACAAGGGCAAAGAGGGGCGGAGAAAGGCAAAGAGGGGCGGACATGGGCAAAGAGAGGCGGACAAGGGCAAAGAGGGACGGACAAGGGCAAAGAGGGGCGGACAAAGGCAAAGGGGGCGTATGAAGGCAAAGAGGGTCGGAGAAGGTCAAAGAGGTTTGGAAAAGGGCAAAGAGGTGCGGAAAAGGGCAAAGAGGGGCGGACAATCACAAAGTGGGTGTATAAGGGCAAAGAGGGGAGGACAAGGCCAAAGAGGGGCGGACAAGTGCAAAGAGGGGCTGACATGGGCAAAGAGGGGCGGACAAGCGCAAAAAAGGGCGGACAGGGGCAAAAAATGGGCGGAGGATTCCGGAGAATACGGGAGAAGGGCAAAGAGGGGCGGAAAAGGTCAAAGAGGGGCGGACAAGGGCAAAGACATGCGGACAAGGGCAAAGACGGGCGGACAAGGGCAAAGAGTGACGGCGAATTACGGAGAATACGGGAAAAAAGCAAAGAGGGTCGGATAAGGTCAAAGAAGTGCGACAAGGAAAAAGAGGGGCGGACAAGGGAAAGAGGGTCGGACAAGGGCAAAGACGGATGGAAAAGTACAAAGAGGGGCAGAGAATACGGGACAAGGGCAAAGAGGGGCGGACAACGGCAAGCGGTGCGGAGAAGTGCGGAGAATACGGGACAAGTGCAAAGAGGGGCGGACAAGGGCAAAGAGGTTCGGACAAGGGCAAAGAGGGGCGGACAAGTCGAAAGAGTGGTGGACTAGGGCAAAGAGGGGCGGACAAGTGCAAAGAGGGGTGGACAAGGGCAAATAGGGGCGGACAAGTGCAAAGAGGGGCGGAGAAGTGCGGAGAATACGGGATGAGGTCAAAAAGTGGCGGACAAAGGCGGAGAATACGGGACAAGGGAATAGAGGGGTGGACAAGGGCGGAGAAAATGGGACAAGGGCAAAGAGGGTCGGACAAGGAAAAAGAGGGGCGCACAAGTGCAAAGAGGAGCGGACAAGTGCGGAGAATACGGGACAAGGGCAAAAAGGGGCGGACAAGTGCGGAGAATACGGGACAAGGGCAAAGACAGCCTGACAAGGGCGGACAATTCGGGACAAGGGCAAAGAGGGGCGGACAAGGGCGGAGAATACGGGACAAGGGCAAAGAGGGAGGGACAAGGGCAAAGAGAGTCGAACAAGGGCAAAGAGGGGCGGAAAAGGACAAATATAGGCGGGCAAGGGCAAGGAGGGGCGGACAAGGGCAAAGAGGGGCGGACAAGGGCAGAGAATATGGGACTAGAGCAAAGAGGGGCGGACAAGTGCGGAGAATACGGGACAAGAGCAAAGAGGGGCGGACAATTGCGGAGAATATGGGACAAGAGCTAAGAAGGGCGCAGAAGGGAATAGAGGGGTGGACAAGGGCAAAGAGGGGTGGACAAGGGCAAAGAGGGGCGGACAAGGGCAAAGAGGGGCGGACAAGGGCAAAGAGGGGCGGACAAAGACAAAGAGGGGCGGACAAGGGCAAAGAATGGGCGGAGAAGTGCGGAGAATACGGGACAAGGGCAAAGAGGGGCGGACATGGGCAAAGAGGGGCGGACAAAGGCAAAGAGGGGCGGAAAAGGGCAAAGAAGGGCTTATAAGGGCAAAGAAGGGCGTATAAAGGCAAAGAGGGGCGGAGAAGGGCAAAGAGGGTTGGAAAAGGGCAAAGAGGTGCGGACAAGGGCAAAGAGGTGCGGACAAGTGCAAAGAGGGGCGGACAACCACAAAGCGGGTGTATAAGGAAAAAGAGAGGCGGACAAGGGAAAAGAGGGGCGGACCAGGGCAAAGAGGTGCGGACAAGTGCAAAAAATGGCGGACAGGGGTAAAAAATGGGCGGAGGATTTCGGAGAATACGGGAGAAGGGCAAAGAGGGGCGGAAAAGTTCAAAGAGGGGCGGACAAGGGCAAAGACGGGCGGACAAGGGCAAAGACGGGAGGACAAGGGCAAAGAGTCACGGCGAATTACGGAGAATACGGGAAAAGGGGAAAGAGGGGCGGATAAGGTCAAAGAAGTTCGACAAGGAAAAAGAGGGGCGGACAAGGGCAAAGAGGGTCGGACAAGGGCAAAGACGGATGGAAAAGTACAAAGAGGGGCGGAGAATACGGGACAAGGGCAAAGAGGGGCGGACAACGACAAGCGGTGCGGAGATGTGCGGAGAATACGGGACAAGTGCAAAGAGGGGCGGACAAGGGCAAAGAGGGGCGAAGAAGGGCAAAGAGGAGCGGACAAGGGCAAAGGGGGCGTATAAGGGCAAAGAAGGTCAGACAAGGGCAAAGAGGGGCGGACAAGGGCAAAGAGGGATGGACAAGGGCAAAGAGGGGCGGACAAGGGAAAAGGGGGCGTATAAGGGCAAAGAGGGGCGGATAAGGGAAAAGAGGGGCAAACAAGGGCAAAGAGGGGCAAACAAGTGCAAAGAGGGTTGGACAAGGGCAAAGAAGGGCGGACAGGTTCAAAGAAGGGGCAGAGAAGTTGGCAGAATATGGGAAAAGGGGAAAGAGGGGCGGACAAGGGAATAGAGGGGCGGACAAGGGCAATGAGGGGCTGACAAGTGCAGAGAGGGGCGGACAAGGGCAAAGAGAGACGGAGAATTGCGGAGAATAAGGGACAAGGGCAAAGAGGGGCAGACAAGGGCAAAGAGGGGCAGAGAATTCCGGAGAATACGGGACAAGTTAAAAGAGGGGCGGACAAGGGCAAAGAGGGGTGGACAAGGGCAAAGACGGGCGGACAAGGGCAAAGAGGGGAGGGCAAGGGAAAAGACGGGCGGACAAGAACAAAGAGTGGCGGACAAGGGCAAAGAGCGTGGGAGAATATGGGACAAGGCCAAAGAGAGGCGGGCAAATGCAAAGAGGGGCGGAGAAGTGCGGAGAATACGGGACAAGGGCAAAGAGGGGCGGACAAGGGCAAAGAGGTGCGGACAAGGGCAATAAGGGGCGCACAAGTGAAAAGAGGGCGGACAAGGGCAAAGAGGGGCGGACAAGGGCAAAGGGGGCAGAAAAGGGCAAAAAGGGGCGGACGAAGGCAAAGAGGGGCGGATGAAGGCAAAGAGGGGCGGAAAAGGGCAAAGAGGGGCGGAAAAGGGCAAAGAGGGCGGACAAGGAAAAAGAGAGGGGGACAAGGGAAAAGAGGGGCGGACCAGGGCAAAGAGGTGCGGACAAGGGCAAAGAGGGTCGGACAAGGGCAAAAGGGGCGGACAAGGGCAAAGAGGGGCAGACAAGGGCAAAGAGGGGCGGACAAGGACAAAGAGGGGTAGACAAGGGCAAAGAGGTGCGGACAAGGTCAAGGATGTGTGGACAAGGGGAAAGAGTATCGGAGAAGTGTGGAGAATACGGGACAAGGGCAAAGAGGGTCGGACAAGAGCAAAGAAGTGCGGACAAGGGGAAAGAGGGGCGGACAAGGGCAAAGAGGGTCAGACAAGGGCGGAGAATACGGGACAAGGGCAAAGAGGGTCGGACAAGGGCAAAGAGGTTCGGACAAGGGCAAAGAGGGGCGGACAAGTCGAAAGAGTGGTGGACTAGGGCAAAGAGGGGCGGACAAGTGCAAAGAGGGGTGGACAAGGGCAAATAGGGGCGGACAAGTGCAAAGAGGGGCGGAGAAGTGCGGAGAATACGGGATGAGGTCAAAAAGTGGCGGACAAAGGCGGAGAATACGGGACAAGGGAATAGAGGGGTGGACAAGGGCGGAGAAAATGGGACAAGGGCAAAGAGGGTCGGACAAGGAAAAAGAGGGGCGCACAAGTGCAAAGAGGAGCGGACAAGTGCGGAGAATACGGGACAAGGGCAAAAAGGGGCGGACAAGTGCGGAGAATACTGGACAAGGGCAAAGAGGGGCGGACATGGGCAAAGAGGGGCGGACAAAGGCAAAGAGGGGCGGAAAAGGGCAAAGAAGGGCTTATAAGGGCAAAGAAGGGCGTATAAAGGCAAAGAGGGTTGGAAAAGGGCAAAGAGGTGCGGACAAGGGCAAAGAGGTGTGGACAAGTGCAAAGAGGGGCGGACAACCACAAAGCGGGTGTATAAGGAAAAAGAGAGGCGGACAAGGGAAAAGAGGGGCGGACCAGGGCAAAGAGGTGCGGACAAGTGCAAAAAATGGCGGACAGGGGTAAAAAATGGGCGGAGGATTTCGGAGAATACGGGAGAAGGGCAAAGAGGGGCGGAAAAGTTCAAAGAGGGGCGGACAAGGGCAAAGACGGGCGGACAAGGGCAAAGACGGGAGGACAAGGGCAAAGAGTCACGGCGAATTACGGAGAATACGGGAAAAGGGGAAAGAGGGGCGGATGAGGTCAAAGAAGTTCGACAAGGAAAAAGAGGGGCGGACAAGGGCAAAGAGGGTCGGACAAGGGCAAAGACGGATGGAAAAGTACAAAGAGGGGCGGAGAATACGGGACAAGGGCAAAGAGGGGCGGAAAACGACAAGCGGTGCGGAGATGTGCGGAGAATACGGGACAAGTGCAAAGAGGGGCGGACAAGGGCAAAGAGGGGCGAAGAAGGGCAAAGAGGAGCGGACAAGGGCAAAGGGGGCGTATAAGGGCAAAGAAGGTCAGACAAGGGCAAAGAGGGGCGGACAAGGGCAAAGAGGGATGGACAAGGGCAAAGAGGGGCGGACAAGGGAAAAGGGGGCGTATAAGGGCAAAGAGGGGCGGATAAGGGAAAAGAGGGGCAAACAAGGGCAAAGAGGGGCAAACAAGGGCAAAGAGGGTTGGACAAGGGCAAAGAAGGGCGGACAGGTTCAAAGAAGGGGCAGAGAAGTTGGCAGAATATGGGAAAAGGGGAAAGAGGGGCGGACAAGGGAATAGAGGGGCGGACAAGGGCAAAGAGGGTCGGACAAGGGCAAAGAAGGGCGGACAGGGTCAAAGAAGGACAGAGAATTTCGCAGAATACGGGACAAGGGGAAAGAGAGGGCGGACAAGGGGATAGAGGGGCGGACAAGGGCAAAGAGGGGCTGACAAGGGCAGAGAGGGGCGGACAAGGGCAAAGAGTGATGGAGAATTGCGGAGAATAAGGGACAAGGGCAAAGAGGGGCAGACAAGGGCAAAGAGGGGCGGAGAATTCCGGAGAATACGGGACAAGTTAAAAGAGGGGCGGACAAGGGCAAAGAGGGGTGGACAAGGGCAAAGAGGGGCGGACAAGGGCAAAGAGGGGCGGACAAGGGGAAAGAGGGGCGGACAAGAGCAAAGAGTGGCGGACAAGGGCAAAGAGGGGCGTTGAAGTGCAGAGAATACAGGACAAGTGCAAAGAGAGGCGGACAAGGGCAAAGACGGATGGACAAGGGCAAAGAGGGGAGGACAAGGGCAAAGAGGGGAGGAGAAGGGCAATGAGGGATGGACAAGGGCAAAGAGGGGTGGACAAGGGAAAAGGGGGCGTATAAGGGCAAAGAGGGGCGGACATGGACAAAGATGGGCAGACAAGGGCAAAGAGGGTCGGAAAAGGGTAAAGAAGTGCGGACAGGGTCAAAGAAGGACAGAGAATTTCGCAGAATACGGGACAAGGGAAAAGAGAGGGCGGACAAGAGGATAGAGGGGCGGACAAGGGCAAAGAGGGGCTGACAAGGGCAGAGAGGGGCGGACAATGGCAAAGAGTGACGGAGAATTGTGGAGAATAAGGGACAAGGGCAAAGAGGGGCAGACAAGGGCAAAGAGGGGCGGAGAATTCCGGAGAATACGGGACAAGATAAAAGAGGGGCGGACAAGGGCAAAGAGGGGTGGACAAGGGCAAAGAGAGGCGGGCAAAAGCAAAGAGCGGCGGAGAAATGCGGAGAATACGGGACAACGGCAAAGAGGGGCGGACAAGTGCAAAGAGGGGCGGACAAGGGCAAAGAGGGCCGTAGAAGGGCCAAGAGGGGCGGAGAAGTGTAAAGAGGGTCGGACAAGGGCAAAGACGGACGGAAAAGGGCAAAGAGGGGCGGAGAATACGGGACAAGGGCTAAGAGGGGAGGACAACAGCAAGCAGTGCGGAGAAGTGCGGAGAATACGGGACAAGTGCAAAGAGGGGCGGACAAGGGCAAAGAGGGGCGGAGAAAGGCAAAGAGGGGCGGACATGGGCAAAGAGAGGCGGACAAGGGCAAAGAGGGACGGACAAGGGCAAAGAGGGGCGGACAAAGGCAAAGGGGGCGTATGAAGGCAAAGAGGGTCGGAGAAGGTCAAAGAGGTTTGGAAAAGGGCAAAGAGGTGCGGAAAAGGGCAAAGAGGGGCGGACAATCACAAAGTGGGTGTATAAGGGCAAAGAGGGGAGGACAAGGCCAAAGAGGGGCGGACAAGTGCAAAGAGGGGCTGACATGGGCAAAGAGGGGCGGACAAGCGCAAAAAAGGGCGGACAGGGGCAAAAAATGGGCGGAGGATTCCGGAGAATACGGGAGAAGGGCAAAGAGGGGCGGAAAAGGTCAAAGAGGGGCGGACAAGGGCAAAGACATGCGGACAAGGGCAAAGACGGGCGGACAAGGGCAAAGAGTGACGGCGAATTACGGAGAATACGGGAAAAAAGCAAAGAGGGTCGGATAAGGTCAAAGAAGTGCGACAAGGAAAAAGAGGGGCGGACAAGGGAAAGAGGGTCGGACAAGGGCAAAGACGGATGGAAAAGTACAAAGAGGGGCAGAGAATACGGGACAAGGGCAAAGAGGGGCGGACAACGGCAAGCGGTGCGGAGAAGTGCGGAGAATACGGGACAAGTGCAAAGAGGGGCGGACAAGGGCAAAGAGGAGTGGAGAAAGGCAAAGAGGGGCGGACATGGGCAAAGAGACGCGGACAAGGGCAAAGAGGGACGGACAAGGGCAAAGAGGGGCGGACAAATGCAAAGGGGGCGTATGAAGGCAAAGAGGGTCGGAGAAGGTCAAAGAGGTTTGGAAAAGGGCAAAGAGGTGCGGAAAAGGGCAAAGAGGGGCGGACAATCACAAAGTGGGTGTATAAGGGCAAAGAGGGGAGGACAAGGCCAAAGAGGGGCGGACAAGTGCAAAGAGGGGCTGACATGGGCAAAGAGGGGCGGACAAGCGCAAAAAAGGGCGGACAGGTGCAAAAAATGGGCGGAGGATTCCGGAGAATACGGGAGAAGGGCAAAGAGGGGCGGAAAAGGTCAAAGAGGGGCGGACAAGGGCAAAGACATGCGGACAAGGGCAAAGACGGGCGGACAAGGGCAAAGAGTGACGGCGAATTACGGAGAATACGGGAAAAAAGCAAAGAGGTTCGGATAAGGTCAAAGAAGTGCGACAAGGAAAAAGAGGGGCGGACAAGGGAAAGAGGGTCGGACAAGGGCAAAGACGGATGGAAAAGTACAAAGAGGGGCAGAGAATACGGGACAAGGGCAAAGAGGGGCGGACAACGGCAAGCGGTGCGGAGAAGTGCGGAGAATACGGGACAAGTGCAAAGAGGGGCGGACAAGGGCAAAGAGGGGCGGAGAAAGGCAAAGAGGGGCGGACATGGGCAAAGAGGCGCGGACAAGGGCAAAGAGGGACGGACAAGGGCAAAGAGGGGCGGACAAAGGCAAAGGGGGTGTATGAAGGCAAAGAGGGTCGGAGAAGTTCAAAGAGGTTTGGAAAAGGGCAAAGAGGTGCGGAAAAGGGCAAAGAGGGGCGGACAATCACAAAGTGGGTGTATAAGGGCAAAGAGGGGAGGACAAGGCCAAAGAGGGGCGGACAAGTGCAAAGAGGGGCTGACATGGGCAAAGAGGGGCGGACAAGCGCAAAAAAGGGCGGACAGGGGCAAAAAATGGGCGGAGGATTCCGGAGAATACGGGAGAAGGGCAAAGAGGGGCGGAAAAGGTCAAAGAGGGGCGGACAAGGGCAAAGACATGCGGACAAGGGCAAAGACGGGCGGACAAGGGCAAAGAGTGACGGCGAATTACGGAGAATACGGGAAAAAAGCAAAGAGGGTCGGATAAGGTCAAAGAAGTGCGACAAGGAAAAAGAGGGGCGGACAAGGGAAAGAGGGTCGGACAAGGGCAAAGACGGATGGAAAAGTACAAAGAGGGGCAGAGAATACGGGACAAGGGCAAAGAGGGGCGGACAACGGCAAGCGGTGCGGAGAAGTGCGGAGAATACGGGACAAGTGCAAAGAGGGGCGGACAAGGGCAAAGAGGGGCGGAGAAAGGCAAAGAGGGGCGGACATGGGCAAAGAGACGCGGACAAGGGCAAAGAGGGACGGACAAGGGCAAAGAGGGGCGGACAAAGGCAAAGGGGGCGTATGAAGGCAAAGAGGGTCGGAGAAGGTCAAAGAGGTTTGGAAAAGGGCAAAGAGGTGCGGAAAAGGGCAAAGAGGGGCGGACAATCACAAAGTGGGTGTATAAGGGCAAAGAGGGGAGGACAAGGCCAAAGAGGGGCGGACAAGTGCAAAGAGGGGCTGACATGGGCAAAGAGGGGCGGACAAGCGCAAAAAAGGGCGGACAGGGGCAAAAAATGGGCGGAGGATTCCGGAGAATACGGGAGAAGGGCAAAGAGGGGCGGAAAAGGTCAAAGAGGGGCGGACAAGGGCAAAGACATGCGGACAAGGGCAAAGACGGGCGGACAAGGGCAAAGAGTGACGGCGAATTACGGAGAATACGGGAAAAAAGCAAAGAGGGTCGGATAAGGTCAAAGAAGTGCGACAAGGAAAAAGAGGGGCGGACAAGGGAAAGAGGGTCGGACAAGGGCAAAGACGGATGGAAAAGTACAAAGAGGGGCAGAGAATACGGGACAAGGGCAAAGAGGGGCGGACAACGGCAAGCGGTGCGGAGAAGTGCGGAGAATACGGGACAAGTGCAAAGAGGGGCGGACAAGGGCAAAGAGGGGTGGACAAGGGAAAAGGGGGCGTATAAGGGCAAAGAGGGGCGGACAAGGACAAAGATGGGCAGACAAGGGCAAAGAGGGTCGGACAAGGGCAAAGAAGGGCGGACAGGGTCAAAGAAGGACAGAGAATTTCGCAGAATACGGGACAAGGGGAAAGAGAGGGCGGACAAGGGGATAGAGGGGCGGACAAGGGCAAAGAGGGGCTGACAAGGGCAGAGAGGGGCGGACAAGGGCAAAGAGTGATGGAGAATTGCGGAGAATAAGGGACAAGGGCAAAGAGGGGCAGACAAGGGCAAAGAGGGGCGGAGAATTCCGGAGAATACGGGACAAGTTAAAAGAGGGGCGGACAAGGGCAAAGAGGAGTGGACAAGCGCAAAGAGGGGCGGACAAGGGCAAAGAGGGGCGGACAAGGGCAAAGAGGGGCGGACAAGAGCAAAGAGTGGCGGACAAGGGCAAAGAGGGGCGTTGAAGTGCAGAGAATACGGGACAAGTGCAAAGAGAGGCGGACAAGGGCAAAGACGGATGGACAAGGGCAAAGAGGGGAGGACAAGGGCAAAGAGGGGAGGAGAAGGGCAATGAGGGATGGACAAGGGCAAAGAGGGGAGGACAAGGGCAAAGAGGGGCGCACAAGGGTAAAGAGGTGTGGACCAGGTGAAAGAGGGTCGGACAATTGCAAAGAGGGGCGGAAAAGTGCAAAGAGGGGCGGAAAAGTGCAAAGAGGGGCGGACAAGTGCAAAGACGGGCGGACAAGGGCAAATAGGGTTGGAGAAGGGCAAAGAGTGTCGGACAAGGGTAAAGAAGGGCGGACAAGGGTGGAGAATACGGTCAGTGTCAAAGAGGGTCGGACAAGGGAAAAGAGTTTCAGACAAGGGCAAAGAGGGGCGGACAAGGGCAAAGAGAGGCGGACAAGAGCATAGAGGGGCAGAGAAGTGGAAAGAGGGGTGGACAAGGGCAAAAAGGGGCGGACAAGGGCAAAGAGGGGCGGAGAATTGTGGAGAACACGGGACAAGGGCAAAGAGGGTTGGACAATTGCAAAGAGGGGCGAACAAGTGCAAAGAGTGGCGGACAAGGGCAAAGAGGGGCGCACAAATGCAAAGAGGGGCGGACAAGGGCGGAGAATACGGGACAAGGGAAAAGAGGAGCGGACAAGGACGGAGAAATACGCAACAAGGGAAAAGACGGGCGGACAAGGGCGGAGAATTCAGGACAAGGGCAAAGAGGGGCGGACAAGGGCGGAGAATAGGGGACAAGGGCTAAGAAGGGCGGACAAGGGCAAAGAGGGGCAGACAAGTTCAAAGAGTGACGATAAATGGCAAAGAGGGGCGGAGAATACTGGACAAGGGCAAAGAGGGTCGGACAAGGGCAAGCGGAGTGGAAAAGTGCGGAGAATACGGGACAAGGGCAAAGAGGGGCGGACAAGGGCAACGAGGGGCGGAGAAAGGCAAAGAGGAGAGGACAAGGGCAAAGGGGCGTAGAAGGGCAAAGAGGGGCGGACAAGGGCAAAGAGGGGCGGACAAGGGCAAAGAGGGGTGGACAAGGGCAAAGAAGGGCGGACAGTGTCAAAGAAGGGGCGGAGAAGTTCGGAGAATATGGGACAAGGGTAAAGAGGAGCGGACAAGGGCCAAGATGGGCGGACAAGTTCAAAGACGAGCAGACAAGGGCAAAGAGGGTCGGACAATGGCAAAGAGGGGCGGACAAGGGCAAAGAGGGGCGGACAAGAGAAGGAGGGGCGGAAAAGGGCAAAGAGGTGCGTACAAGTGCTAAGAGGGGCGGAGAAGTTCAGAGAATACGGGACAAGGGCAAAGAGGGGCGGACAAGGGCAAAGAGGAGTGGACAAAGGCAAAGAATGGCAGACAAGTGAAAAGAAGGGCAGACAAGGGCAAAGAGGGGCGGACATGGCAAAGAGGTGCAGACAAGGGCGGAGAAATCGGGACAAGGCGAAAGCGGTTCAGAAAAGGGGAAAGAAGGTCAGAAAAGGGCAAAAAGGTTCGGACAAGGGCAAAGAAGGGCGACATGTGAAAATAGGTGCGGAAAAGGGCAAAGAGGGGTGGAAAAAGGAAAAGAGGGTGCGTTGAATTGTGGAGAATACGGGACAATGGCAAAGAGGGGCGGAGAATTGCAGAGAATAAGGAACAAGGGCAAACAGGGGCGGACAAGGGAAAACAGGGGCGGAAAAGGGCAAAGAGGGGCGGACAAGGGCGGAGAATACGGGACAAGGGCAAAGAGGGGCTGACAAGAGCGGAGAATACGGGACAAGGGCAAAGAGGTTTGGACAAGTGCGGAGAATACGGGACAAGGGCAAAGAGGGACGGACAAGGGCAAAGAGGGGCGGACAAGGGCAAAGAGGGGCGGACAAGGGCAAAGATGTGCGGGCAAGGGCAAAGAGGGGCGGACAAGGGCAAAGAGGGGCGGACAAGGGCATAGACGGGGGGACACGGGCAGAGAATATGGGACAAGTGTTAAGAAGGGCGGACAAGGGCAAAGAGGGGTGGACAAGGGCAAAGAGGGACGGAAAAGGGAAAAGAGGGGCGGAGAATACGGGACAAGGGCAAAGAGGGGCGGACAACAGCAAGCGGTGTGGAGAAGTGCGGAGAATAAGGGACAAGTGCAAAGAGGGTCGGACAAGGGCAAAGAGGGTCGGACAAGGGCAAAGAGGGTCGGACAAGAGCAAAGAGGGGTGGAAAAGTGCAAAGAGGGGTGGACAAGAGCAAAGAGGGGCGGAGAAGCGCAAAGAGGGGCGGAAAAAGGCAAAGAGGGGCGGAAAAGTGCAAAGAGGGCCGGAGAATACGGGACAAGGGCAAAGAGGGGCGGACAAGGGCAAGCGGTGCGGAGAAGTGCGGATAATACGGGACAAGGGCAAAGAGGGGCGGACAAGGGCAAAGAGGGTCGGACAAGGACAAAGAGGGGCGGACAAGGGCACAGCAGGGTGGACAAGGGCAAAGAGGGTTGGAAAAGGGCAAAGAGGGGCGGACAAGGGCAAAGAGGGGCGGACAAGCACAAAGGGGGTGTATAAGGGCAAAGAGGGGAGGACAAGGCCAAACAGGGGCGGACAAGTGCAAAGAGGGGTGGACAAGGGCAAAAAATGTCGGACAGGGGCAAAAAAGGGGCGGAGAATTTCGGAGAATACGGGAGAAGGGCAAAGAGGGGCGGAAAATATCAAAGAGGGGCGGAGAAGGGCAAAGACGGGCGGACAAGGGCAAAGAGGGGCGGACAAGGGCAAAGAGTGACGGCGAATTACGGAGAATACGGGAAAAGGGCAAAGAGGGGCGGATAAGGGCAAAGAAGTGCAACAAGGAAAAAGAGGGGCGGACAAGGGCAAAGAGGGGCGGACAAGGGCCAAGAGGGGTGGACAAGGGCAAAGAGGGTCGGACAAGGGCAAAGAGGGGCTGAGAATACGGGAGAAGGGCAAAGAGGGGCAGACAAGGGCAAGCAGTGCGGAGAAGTGCGGAGAATATGGGACAAGGGCAAAGAGGGGCGGACAATAGCAAAGCGGGGAGAGAACTGCGGAGAATACGGGACAAGTGCAAAGAGGGGCGGACAAGGGGAAAGAGGGTTGGACAAAGGCAAAGAGTGGCGGACAAAGGCAAAGGGGGCGTATAAGGGCAAAGAGGGGTGGACAAGGGCGGAGAATGCGGGACAAGGGCTTAGAGGGGCGGACAAGGGCAAAGAGAGGCGGACAAGGACAAAGAGGGGCGGAAAAGGGCAAAGAGGGGCTGAGAATACGGGAGAAGGGCAAAGAGGGGCAGACAAGGGCAAGCAGTGCGGAGAAGTGCGGAGA
This sequence comes from Phaenicophaeus curvirostris, assembly GCF_032191515.1. Taxonomy (NCBI): domain Eukaryota; kingdom Metazoa; phylum Chordata; class Aves; order Cuculiformes; family Cuculidae; genus Phaenicophaeus; species Phaenicophaeus curvirostris. The sequence goes on from NW_027206689.1 coordinate 273,218, forward strand.
ATATGGGACAAGGGCAAAGAGAGGCAGACAAGGGCAAAGAGGGGCGGACAAGGGCAAAGAGGGGCGGACAAGGGCAAAGAGGGGCGGACAAGGGAAAAGAGGGGCGGACAAGGGCAAAGGGGGTGTATAAGGGCAAAGAGGGGTGGACAAGGGCAAAGAGCATCGGACAAGGGCAAAGAGGGGCGGAGAAGGGCAAAGAAGTGAGGACAGGGGCAAAGAAAGGGCGGAGAATTTCGGAGAATAAGGGACAAGGGCAAAGAGGGGCGGACAAGGGCAAAGACAGGCGGACAATTGCAAAGAGTTGCGGACAAGGGCAAAGAGGGGCGGACAAGGGCAAAGAGGGGCGGACAAGGGCAAAGAGGGGCAGAGAAGGGCAAAGAGTGACGGAGAAGTGCGGAGAATACAGGACAATGGCAAAGAGGGGCGGACAAGGGCAAAGATGGGCGGAGAAGGGAAAAGACGGGCGGACAAGTGCAAAGACAGGCGGACTAGGGCAAAGAAGAGCGGACACGGGCAAAGAGTGGTGTACAAGGGGAAAGAGTGACGGAGAATTGCAGAGAATATGGGACAAGGGCAAAGAGGGGCGGACAAGGGCAAAGAGGGGCGGACAAGGGCAAAGAGGGACGGACAAGGGCAAAGAGGGGCGGACAAGGGCAAAGAAGGGCGGACAAGGGCAAAGAGGGGCGGACAAGTGCGGATAATACGGGACAAGGGCAAAGAGGGGTGGATAAGTGCAAAGAGGGTCGGAGAAGTGCAAAGAGTTGCGGACAAGGCAAAGAGGTGCGGACAAGTGCGGAGAAATACGGTACAATGGCAAAGACCTGCGGACAAGGGCGGAGAATACGGGACCAGAGCAAAGAGGGTAGGACAAGGGCCGAGAATACGGGACAAGGAGTGGATAAGGGCAAAGAGGGGCTGACAAGGGCAAAGAGGGGCGGACAATAGCAAAGCGGGGAGAGAAGTGCGGAGAATACGGGACCAGGGCAAAGAGGGCCGGACAAGGTAAAAGAGGGGTGGACAAGGGCAAGGAGGGATGGACAAAAGCAAAGAGGTGCGGAGAAGTGCAAAGAGGGGCGGAGAAGTGCGGAGAATATGGGACAAGTGCAAAGAGGGGCGGACAACTGCATAGAGGGGTGGACAAGGGCAAAGAGGGGCGGACAATGGCAAAGAGGGGCGGAGAAGGGCAAAGAGGGGCGGACAAGGGCAAAGAGGGGCGGACAAGGGCAAAGAGGGCCGGAGAATTGCGGAGAATAAGGGACAAGAGCAAAGAAGGGCGGAAAAGGGCAAAGAGGGGTGGAAAAGGGCAAAGAGTTTTGGACAAAGGCAAAGAGGGTTGGACAAGGTCAAAGGGGTGCGGACAAGGGCAAATAGGGGTGAACAAGAGCAAAGAGTGGCGGACAAGTGCAAAGAGGTGCGGAGAAGTGCGGAGAATACGGGTCAAGGGCTAAGGGGGTAGAGAAGTGCGGAGAATATGGGACAGGGGAAAAGAGGGGCGGACAAGTGCAAAGAGGGGTGGAAAAGGGCAAAGAGGGGCGGACAAGGGCAAGTAGGGTCGGATAAGGGCATAGAGGGGCGGACAATGGCAAAGAGGTTGGACATGGGCAAAGAGGGTCGGACAAGGGCAAAGAGGGGCGGACAAGGGCAAAGAGGGGCGGACAAGGGCAAAGAGGGGCGGACAAGGGCAGAGAGGGGCGGACAAGAGCAAAGAGGGGCGGACAAGGGCAAAGAGGGGCGGACGAGGGCAAAGAGTGGAGGAGAATACGGGACAATGGCAAAGAGGGTCTGACAAGGTCAAAGAGGGCCAGAGAAGGGCAAAGAGGGGCGGAGAAGAGCAAAAAGGGGCGCACAAGGTCAAAGAGGGGTGGAAAAGTGCAAAGAGTGGCGGAAAAGGGTAAAGACGGGCGGACAAGTGCAAAGAGGGTCGGAGAAGGGCAAAGAGGGGCGGACAAGGGGAAAAAATGGATAGAGAAGGGCAAAGATGGGCGGAGAAGTGCGGAGAATACGGGACAAGGGCAAAGAGGGGCGGAGAAGTGCGGAGAATACGGGACAAGGGCAAAGAGGGGCGGAGAATTGCGGAGAATACGGGACAAGGTCAAAGAGGGGGGACAATGGCAAAAAGGGCGTACAAGGGCAAAGAGGGGCGGACAAGGTCAAAGAGGGGCGGACTAGGGTGGAGAATACAGGAGAAGGGCAAAGAGTGTCGGAGAAGTGCAAAGAACATGGGACAACGGCAAAGTTGGGCGGACAAGGGCAAAGAGGGGTGGACAAGGTCAAAGAGTCGTGGACAAGGGCAAAGAGGCGTGGAAAATACGGAGAATAAGGAACGAGGGCAAAGAGGGGCGGAGAAGTGCGGAGAATACGGGACAATGGCAAAGAGGGGCGGAAAATGGCAAAGGGGGCGGAAAAGGGCAAAGAGGGGCGGACAAGCGCAAAGATGGGCGGACAAGGGCAAAAGGGTCGGACAAGCGCAAAGAGGGTCAGAGAAGGGCAAAGAGGTGCGGAGAAGTGCGGAGAATACGGGACAAGGGAAAAGAAGGGCGGACTAAGTTAAAGAGGGGCGGACAAGGGCAAAGAGGTGCGGACCAGGGCGGAGAATACAGGACAAGGGCAAAGAGGGTCAGACTATTGCGGAGAATACGGGACAAGGTCAGAGAGGGGCGGACAATGGCAAAGAGGGGCGGACCAGGTCGGAGAATACGGGAAAAGGGCAAAGAGGGTTGGACAATTGCAAAGAGGGGCGGAAAAGTGCAAAGAGGGGTGGAAAATTGCAAAGAGGGGCGGACAAGGGCAAAGAGGGCCGGACAATGCAAAGAGGGGCGGACAAGGGCAAAGAGGGGAGGACTACGTCAAAGAGGGGCGGACAAGGGCGAAGAGGGTCAGACAAGGGCAAAGAGGGTCGGAGAAGTGCGGAGAATACGGGACAAGGGCAAAGAGGGGCGGACAATGGCAAAGAGGGGCGGACAAGTGCAAAGAGGGGCGGACAAGTTGAAAGAGGGGCGGAAAAGGGCAAAGAGGGGCGGACAAGGGCAAAGAGATGCAAACAAGTGCAAAGAGGGGCGGACAAGTGCAAAGAAGGGCGGATAAGGGTAAAGAGGGGCGGAGAAGGGCAAAGAGTGGTGGAAAAGGGCAAAGAGGGGCGGATAAGTGCGGAGAATATGGGACAAGGTCAAAGAGTCGTTTAGAACTGCGGAGAATACGGGACAAGGACAAAGAGGGGCAGAGAATTGCGGAGAATACGGGACAAGGGGAAAAAGGGGTGGACAAGGGCAAAGAGGGGTGGACAATGGCAAAGAGGGGCGGACAAGGACAAAGAGGGACGGACAAGGGAAAGAGGGGCAGACAAGTGCAAAGAGGGGCGGACAAGGGCTAAGAGGTGCGGAAAGGGGCAAAGAGGGGCGGAGAAGTGCGGAGAATACGGGACAAGAGCAAAGAGTGGCGGACAAGTGCGGTAAATACGGTAAAACGGCAAAGAGTGGCGGACAAGGGCAAAGAGTGGCGGACAAGGGCAAAGAGGGGCTGAGAAGGGCAAAGAGGGGCGGACAAGGGTAAAGAGGTGCGGACAAGTGTGGAGAATATGGGACAAGTGCAAAGAGGGGCGGACAAGGGCAAAGAGGTGTGGAGAATTGCGGAGAATATGGGACAAGGGGAAAGTGGGGTGGACAAGGTCAAAGTGGGGCGGAGAAGGGCAAAGAGGTGCAGAGAAGTGCGGAGAATATGGGACAAGGGCAAAGAGGGGCGGAGAAGTGCGGAGAATACGTTCCAAGTGCAAAGAGGGGCGGAAAAGGGCAAAGAGGGGCGGACAAGGTCAAAGAGTGCGGAGAAGTGCGGAGAATAAGTGCCAAGTGCAAAGAGGGGCGGATAAGGGCAAAGAGGGGCGGATAAGGGCAAAGAGTGGCAGACAAGGGTAAAGAGGGGTGGATAAGGGCTAAGAGGGGCGGAGATTTGCAAAGAGGGGCGGACAAGTGCAAAGAGGGGTGGACCAGGGCAAAGAGGGGCAGACAAGGGCAAAGAAGGTCTGACAAGGGCAAAGAGAGGAGGACAAGGGCGTAGAATACGGGACAAGTGCAAAGAGGGGAGGACAAGGGGAAATTGGGGCGGAGAATGGCAGATAGGGGCGGACAAGTGCAAAGAGGGAAGGAGAACTGCAGAGAATATGGAACAACGGCAAGGAGGGGCGGACAAGGGCAAAGAGGGTTGGACAAGGTCAAAGAGCCACGGACAAGGGCAAAGAGGGGTGGAAACTGCGGAGAATACGGAACAAGGGCAAAGAGGTGCGGAGAAGTGTGGAGAATACGGGACAAGGGAAAAGAGGGTCAGAGTATTGCGGAGAATACGGGACAAGGTCAGAGAGGGGCGGACAATGGCAAAGAGGGGCAGACAAGGGCAAAGAGGGGCGGACAAGGGCAAAGAGGGGCGGACCAGGGCGGAGAATACGGGACAAGGGCAAAGAGGGTTGGACAATTGCAAAGAGGGGCGGACAAGTGCAAAGAGGGGTGGAAAATTGCAAAGAGGGGCGGACAAGGGCAAAGAGGGGCGGACAAAGGGAAAGAGGTGCGAACAAGGGCAAAGAGGGGCGGACCAGGGCAAAGAGGGGAGGACTACGTCAAAGAGGGGCGGACAAGGGCGAAGAGGGTCAGAGAAGGGCAAAGAGGGTCGGAGAAGTGCGGAGAATACGGGACAAGGGCAAAGAGGGGCGGACAATGCCAAAGAGGGGCGGACAAGTGCAAAGAGGGGCGGACAAGTTGAAAGAGGGGCGGAAAAGGGCAAAGAGGGGCGGACAATGGCAAAGAGGGCCGGACAAGGGCAAAGAGATGCAAACAAGTACAAAGAGGTGCGGACAAGTGCAAAGAAGGGCGGATAAGGGTAAAGAGGGGCGGACAAGAGCAAAGAGTGGTGGAAAAGGGCAAAGAGGGGCGGACAAGTGCGGAGAATATGGGACAAGGTCAAAGAGTCGTTTAGAACTGCGGAGAATACGGGACAAGGACAAAGAGGGGCAGAGAATTGTGGAGAATACGGGACAAGGGGAAAAAGGGGTGGACAAGGGCAAAGAGGGGTGGACAATGGCAAAGAGGGGCGGACAAGGACAAAGAGGGACGGACAAGGGAAAGAGGGGCAGACAAGTGCAAAGAGGGGCGGACAAGGGCTAAGAGGTGCGGAAAGGGGCAAAGAGGGGCGGAGAAGTGCGGAGAATACGGGACAAGAGCAAAGAGTGGCGGACAAGTGCGGTAAATACGGTAAAACGGCAAAGAGTGGCGGACAAGGGCAAAGAGGGGCAGACAAGGGCAAAGAGGGGCTGACAAGGGCAAAGAGGGGCGGACAAGGGTAAAGAGGTGCGGACAAGTGTGGAGAATACAGGACAAGTGCAAAGAGGGGCGGACAAGGGCAAAGAGGTGTGGAGAATTTCGGAGAATATGGGACAAGGGGAAAGTGGGGTGGACAAGGTCAAAGTGGGGCGGAGAAGGGCAAAGAGGGGCAGAGAAGTGCGGAGAATATGGGACAAGGGCAAAGAGGGGCGGAGAAGTGCGGAGAATACGTTCGAAGTGCAAAGAGAGGCAGAAAAGGGCAAAGAGGGGCAGACAAGGGCAAAGAGTGGCGGACAAGGGTAAAGAGGGGTGGATAAGGGCTAAGAGGGGCGGAGATTTGCAAAGAGGAGCGGAGAAGTGCAAAGAGGTGTGGACCAGGGCAAAGAGGGGCAGACAAGTGCAAAGAGGGGAGGACAAGGGGAAATTGGGGCGGAGAATGGCAAATAGGGGCGGACAAGTGCAAAGAGGGGCGGACAAAGGCAAAGGGGGCGTATGAAGGCAAAGAGGGTCGGAGAAGGTCAAAGAGGTTTGGAAAAGGGCAAAGAGGTGCGGAAAAGGGCAAAGAGGGGCGGACAATCACAAAGTGGGTGTATAAGGGCAAAGAGGGGAGGACAAGGCCAAAGAGGGGCGGACAAGTGCAAAGAGGGGCTGACATGGGCAAAGAGGGGCGGACAAGCGCAAAAAAGGGCGGACAGGGGCAAAAAATGGGCGGAGGATTCCGGAGAATACGGGAGAAGGGCAAAGAGGGGCGGAAAAGGTCAAAGAGGGGCGGACAAGGGCAAAGACATGCGGACAAGGGCAAAGACGGGCGGACAAGGGCAAAGAGTGACGGCGAATTACGGAGAATACGGGAAAAAAGCAAAGAGGGTCGGATAAGGTCAAAGAAGTGCGACAAGGAAAAAGAGGGGCGGACAATGGAAAGAGGGTCGGACAAGGGCAAAGACGGATGGAAAAGTACAAAGAGGGGTAGAGAATACGGGACAAGGGCAAAGAGGGGCGGACAACGGCAAGCGGTGCGGAGAAGTGCGGAGAATACGGGACAAGTGCAAAGAGGGGCGGACAAGGGCAAAGAGGGGTGGACAAGGGAAAAGGGGGCGTATAAGGGCAAAGAGGGGCGGACAAGGACAAAGATGGGCAGACAAGGGCAAAGAGGGTTGGACAAGGGAAAAGAAGGGCGGACAGGGTCAAAGAAGGACAGAGAATTTCGCAGAATACGGGACAAGGGAAAAGAGAGGGCGGACAAGGGGATAGAGGGGCGGACAAGGGCAAAGAGGGGCTGACAAGTGCAGAGAGGGGCGGACAAGGGCAAAGAGTGATGGAGAATTGCGGAGAATAAGGGACAAGGGCAAAGAGGGGCAGACAAGGGCAAAGAGGGGCGGAGAATTCCGGAGAATACGGGACAAGTTAAAAGAGGGGCGGACAAGGGCAAAGAGGAGTGGACAAGGGCAAAGAGGGGCGGACAAGGGCAAAGAGGGGCGGACAAGGGCAAAGAGGGGCGGACAAGAGCAAAGAGTGGCGGACAAGGGCAAAGAGGGGCGTTGAAGTGCAGAGAATACGGGACAAGTGCAAAGAGAGGCGGACAAGGGCAAAGACGGATGGACAAGGGCAAAGAGGGGCGGACAAGGGCAAAGAGGGGAGGAGAAGGGCAATGAGGGATGGACAAGGGCAAAGAGGGGTGGACAAGGGAAAAGGGGGCGTATAAGGGCAAAGAGGGGCGGACATGGACAAAGATGGGCAGACAAGGGCAAAGAGGGTCGGAAAAGGGTAAAGAAGTGCGGACAGGGTCAAAGAAGGACAGAGAATTTCGCAGAATACGGGACAAGGGAAAAGAGAGGGCGGACAAGAGGATAGAGGGGCGGACAAGGGCAAAGAGGGGCTGACAAGGGCAGAGAGGGGCGGACAATGGCAAAGAGTGACGGAGAATTGCGGAGAATAAGGGACAAGGGCAAAGAGGGGCAGACAAGGGCAAAGAGGGGCGGAGAATTCCGGAGAATACGGGACAAGATAAAAGAGGGGCGGACAAGGGCAAAGAGGGGTGGACAAGGGCAAAGAGAGGCGGGCAAAAGCAAAGAGCGGCGGAGAAATGCGGAGAATACGGGACAACGGCAAAGAGGGGCGGACAAGTGCAAAGAGGGGCGGACAAGGGTAAAGAGGGCCGTAGAAGGGCCAAGAGGGGCGGAGAAGGGTAAAGAGGGTCGGACAAGGGCAAAGACGGACGGAAAAGGGCAAAGAGGGGCGGAGAATACGGGACAAGGGCTAAGAGGGGAGGACAACAGCAGGCAGTGCGGAGAAGTGCGGAGAATACGGGACAAGTGCAAAGAGGGGCGGACAAGGGCAAAGAGGGGCGGAGAAAGGCAAAGAGGGGCGGACATGGGCAAAGAGAGGCAGACAAGGGCAAAGAGGGACGGACAAGGGCAAAGAGGGGCGGACAAAGGCAAAGGGGGCGTATGAAGGCAAAGAGGGTCGGAGAAGGTCAAAGAGGTTTGGAAAAGGGCAAAGAGGTGCGGAAAAGGGCAAAGAGGGGCGGACAATCACAAAGTGGGTGTATAAGGGCAAAGAGGGGAGGACAAGGCCAAAGAGGGGCGGACAAGTGCAAAGAGGGGCTGACATGGGCAAAGAGGGGCGGACAAGCGCAAAAAAGGGCGGACAGGGGCAAAAAATGGGCGGAGGATTCCGGAGAATACGGGAGAAGGGCAAAGAGGGGCGGAAAAGGTCAAAGAGGGGCGGACAAGGGCAAAGACATGCGGACAAGGGCAAAGACGGGCGGACAAGGGCAAAGAGTGACGGCGAATTACGGAGAATATGGGAAAAAAGCAAAGAGGGTCGGATAAGGTCAAAGAAGTGCGACAAGGAAAAAGAGGGGCGGACAAGGGAAAGAGGGTCGGACAAGGGCAAAGACGGATGGAAAAGTACAAAGAGGGGCAGAGAATACGGGACAAGGGCAAAGAGGGGCGGACAACGGCAAGCGGTGCGGAGAAGTGCGGAGAATACGGGACAAGTGCAAAGAGGGGCGGACAAGGGCAAAGAGGGGCGGAGAAAGGCAAAGAGGGGCGGAGAAAGGCAAAGAGGGGCGGACAAGGGCAAAGAGGGACGGACAAGGGCAAAGAGGGGCGGACAAAGGCAAAGGGGGCGTATGAAGGCAAAGAGGGTCGGAGAAGGTCAAAGAGGTTTGGAAAAGGGCAAAGAGGTGCGGAAAAGGGCAAAGAGGGGCGGACAATCACAAAGTGGGTGTATAAGGGCAAAGAGGGGAGGACAAGGCCAAAGAGGGGCGGACAAGTGCAAAGAGGGGCTGACATGGGCAAAGAGGGGCGGACAAGCGCAAAAAAGGGCGGACAGGGGCAAAAAATGGGCGGAGGATTCCGGAGAATACGGGAGAAGGGCAAAGAGGGGCGGAAAAGGTCAAAGAGGGGCGGACAAGGGCAAAGACATGCGGACAAGGGCAAAGACGGGCGGACAAGGGCAAAGAGTGACGGCGAATTACGGAGAATACGGGAAAAAAGCAAAGAGGGTCGGATAAGGTCAAAGAAGTGCGACAAGGAAAAAGAGGGGCGGACAAGGGAAAGAGGGTCGGACAAGGGCAAAGACGGATGGAAAAGTACAAAGAGGGGCAGAGAATACGGGACAAGGGCAAAGAGGGGCGGACAACGGCAAGCGGTGCGGAGAAGTGCGGAGAATACGGGACAAGTGCAAAGAGGGGCGGACAAGGGCAAAGAGGGGCGGAGAAAGGCAAAGAGGGGCGGACATGGGCAAAGAGACGCGGACAAGGGCAAAGAGGGACGGACAAGGGCAAAGAGGGGCGGACAAAGGCAAAGGGGGCGTATGAAGGCAAAGAGGGTCGGAGAAGGTCAAAGAGGTTTGGAAAAGGGCAAAGAGGTGCGGAAAAGGGCAAAGAGGGGCGGACAATCACAAAGTGGGTGTATAAGGGCAAAGAGGGGAGGACAAGGCCAAAGAGGGGCGGACAAGTGCAAAGAGGGGCTGACATGGGCAAAGAGGGGCGGACAAGCGCAAAAAAGGGCGGACAGGGGCAAAAAATGGGCGGAGGATTCCGGAGAATACGGGAGAAGGGCAAAGAGGGGCGGAAAAGGTCAAAGAGGGGCGGACAAGGGCAAAGACATGCGGACAAGGGCAAAGACGGGCGGACAAGGGCAAAGAGTGACGGCGAATTACGGAGAATACGGGAAAAAAGCAAAGAGGGTCGGATAAGGTCAAAGAAGTGCGACAAGGAAAAAGAGGGGCGGACAAGGGAAAGAGGGTCGGACAAGGGCAAAGACGGATGGAAAAGTACAAAGAGGGGCAGAGAATACGGGACAAGGGCAAAGAGGGGCGGACAACGGCAAGCGGTGCGGAGAAGTGCGGAGAATACGGGACAAGTGCAAAGAGGGGCGGACAAGGGCAAAGAGGGGCGGAGAAAGGCAAAGAGGGTCGGACAAGGGCAAAGAAGGGCGGACAGGGTCAAAGAAGGACAGAGAATTTCGCAGAATACGGGACAAGGGGAAAGAGAGGGCGGACAAGGGGATAGAGGGGCGGACAAGGGCAAAGAGGGGCTGACAAGGGCAGAGAGGGGCGGACAAGGGCAAAGAGTGATGGAGAATTGCGGAGAATAAGGGACAAGGGCAAAGAGGGGCAGACAAGGGCAAAGAGGGGCGGAGAATTCCGGAGAATACGGGACAAGTTAAAAGAGGGGCGGACAAGGGCAAAGAGGAGTGGACAAGGGCAAAGAGGGGCGGACAAGGGCAAAGAGGGGCGGACAAGGGCAAAGAGGGGCGGACAAGGGCAAAGAGGGGCGGACAAGAGCAAAGAGTGGCGGACAAGTGCAAAGAGGGGCGTTGAAGTGCAGAGAATACGGGACAAGTGCAAAGAGAGGCGGACAAGGGCAAAGACGGATGGACAAGGGCAAAGAGGGGAGGACAAGGGCAAAGAGGGGAGGACAAGGGCAATGAGGGATGGACAAGGGCAAAGAGGGGTGGACAAGGGAAAAGGGGGCGTATAAGGGCAAAGAGGGGCGGACATGGACAAAGATGGGTAGACAAGGGCAAAGAGGGTCGGAAAAGGGTAAAGAAGTGCGGACAGGGTCAAAGAAGGACAGAGAATTTCGCAGAATACGGGACAAGGGAAAAGAGAGGGCGGACAAGAGGATAGAGGGGCGGACAAGGGCAAAGAGGGGCTGACAAGGGCAGAGAGGGGCGGACAATGGCAAAGAGTGACAGAGAATTGCGGAGAATAAGGGACAAGGGCAAAGAGGGGCAGACAAGGGCAAAGAGGGGCGGAGAATTCCGGAGAATACGGGACAAGATAAAAGAGGGGCGGACAAGGGCAAAGAGGGGTGGACAAGGGCAAAGAGAGGCGGGCAAAAGCAAAGAGCGGCGGAGAAATGCGGAGAATACGGGACAACGGCAAAGAGGGGCGGACAAGTGCAAAGAGGGGCGGACAAGGGCAAAGAGGGCCGTAGAAGGGCAAAGAGGGGCGGAGAAGGGTAAAGAGGGTCGGACAAGGACAAAGACGGACGGAAAAGGGCAAAGAGGGGCGGAGAATACGGGACAAGGGCTAAGAGGGGAGGACAACAGCAAGCAGTGCAGAGAAGTGCGGAGAATACGGGACAAGTGCAAAGAGGGGCGGACAAGGGCAAAGAGGGGCGGAGAAAGGCAAAGAGGGGCGGACATGGGCAAAGAGAGGCGGACAAGGGCAAAGAGGGACGGACAAGGGCAAAGAGGGGCGGACAAAGGCAAAGGGGGCGTATGAAGGCAAAGAGGGTCGGAGAAGGTCAAAGAGGTTTGGAAAAGGGCAAAGAGGTGCGGAAAAGGGCAAAGAGGGGCGGACAATCACAAAGTGGGTGTATAAGGGCAAAGAGGGGAGGACAAGGCCAAAGAGGGGCGGACAAGTGCAAAGAGGGGCTGACATGGGCAAAGAGGGGCGGACAAGCGCAAAAAAGGGCGGACAGGGGCAAAAAATGGGCGGAGGATTCCGGAGAATACGGGAGAAGGGCAAAGAGGGGCGGAAAAGGTCAAAGAGGGGCGGACAAGGGCAAAGACATGCGGACAAGGGCAAAGACGGGCGGACAAGGGCAAAGAGTGACGGCGAATTACGGAGAATACGGGAAAAAAGCAAAGAGGTTCGGATAAGGTCAAAGAAGTGCGACAAGGAAAAAGAGGGGCGGACAAGGGAAAGAGGGTCGGACAAGGGCAAAGACGGATGGAAAAGTACAAAGAGGGGCAGAGAATACGGGACAAGGGCAAAGAGGGGCGGACAACGGCAAGCGGTGCGGAGAAGTGCGGAGAATACGGGACAAGTGCAAAGAGGGGCGGACAAGGGCAAAGAGGGGCGGAGAAAGGCAAAGAGGGGCGGACATGGGCAAAGAGAGGCGGACAAGGGCAAAGAGGGACGGACAAGGGCAAAGAGGGGCGGACAAAGGCAAAGGGGGCGTATGAAGGCAAAGAGGGTCGGAGAAGGTCAAAGAGGTTTGGAAAAGGGCAAAGAGGTGCGGAAAAGGGCAAAGAGGGGCGGACAATCACAAAGTGGGTGTATAAGGGCAAAGAGGGGAGGACAAGGCCAAAGAGGGGCGGACAAGTGCAAAGAGGGGCTGACATGGGCAAAGAGGGGCGGACAAGCGCAAAAAAGGGAGGACAGGGGCAAAAAATGGGCGGAGGATTCCGGAGAATACGGGAGAAGGGCAAAGAGGGGCGGAAAAGGTCAAAGAGGGGCGGACAAGGGCAAAGACATGCGGACAAGGGCAAAGACGGGCGGACAAGGGCAAAGAGTGACGGCGAATTACGGAGAATACGGGAAAAAAGCAAAGAGGGTCGGATAAGGTCAAAGAAGTGCGACAAGGAAAAAGAGGGGCGGACAAGGGAAAGAGGGTCGGACAAGGGCAAAGACGGATGGAAAAGTACAAAGAGGGGCAGAGAATACGGGACAAGGGCAAAGAGGGGCGGACAACGGCAAGCGGTGCGGAGAAGTGCGGAGAATACGGGACAAGTGCAAAGAGGGGCGGACAAGGGCAAAGAGGGGTGGACAAGGGAAAAGGGGGCGTATAAGGGCAAAGAGGGGCGGACAAGGACAAAGATGGGCAGACAAGGGCAAAGAGGGTCGGACAAGGGCAAAGAAGGGCGGACAGGGTCAAAGAAGGACAGAGAATTTCGCAGAATACGGGACAAGGTGAAAGAGAGGGCGGACAAGGGGATAGAGGGGCGGACAAGGGCAAAGAGGGGCTGACAAGGGCAGAGAGGGGCGGACAAGGGCAAAGAGTGATGGAGAATTGCGGAGAATAAGGGACAAGGGCAAAGAGGGGCAGACAAGGGCAAAGAGGGGCGGAGAATTCCGGAGAATACGGGACAAGTTAAAAGAGGGGCGGACAAGGGCAAAGAGGAGTGGACAAGGGCAAAGAGGGGCGGACAAGGGCAAAGAGGGGCGGACAAGAGCAAAGAGTGGCGGACAAGGGCAAAGAGGGGCGTTGAAGTGCAGAGAATACGGGACAAGTGCAAAGAGAGGCGGACAAGGGCAAAGACGGATGGACGGGGCAAAGAGGGGAGGACAAGGGCAAAGAGGGGAGGAGAAGGGCAATGAGGGATGGACAAGGGCAAAGAGGGGTGGACAAGGGAAAAGGGGGCGTATAAGGGCAAAGAGGGGCGGACATGGACAAAGATGGGCAGACAAGGGCAAAGAGGGTCGGAAAAGGGTAAAGAAGTGCGGACAGGGTCAAAGAAGGACAGAGAATTTCGCAGAATACGGGACAAGGGAAAAGAGAGGGCGGACAAGAGGATAGAGGGGCGGACAAGGGCAAAGAGGGGCTGACAAGGGCAGAGAGGGGCGGACAATGGCAAAGAGTGACGGAGAATTGCGGAGAATAAGGGACAAGGGCAAAGAGGGGCAGACAAGGGCAAAGAGGGGCGGAGAATTCCGGAGAATACGGGACAAGATAAAAGAGGGGCGGACAAGGGCAAAGAGGGGTGGACAAGGGCAAAGAGGGGCGGACAAGGGCAAAGAGGGGCGGACAATGGCAAAGACGGGTGGACAAGAGCAAAGAGTGGCGGACAAGGGCAAAGAGGGGCGGAGAAGTGCAGAGAATACGGGACAAGTGCAAAGAGAGGCGGACAAGGGCAAAGACGGATGGACAAGGGCAAAGAGGGGCGGACAAGGGTAAAGAGGTGTGGACCAGGTGAAAGAGGGTCGGACAATTGCAAAGAGGGGCGGAAAAGTGCAAAGAGGGGCGGAAAAGTGCAAAGAGGGGCGGACAAGTGCAAAGAGGGGCGGACAAGGGCAAATAGGGTTGGAGAAGGGGAAAGAGTGTCGGACAAGGGTAAAGAAGGGCGGACAAGGGTGGAGAATACGGTCAGTGTCAAAGAGGGTCGGACAAGGGAAAAGAGTTTCAGACAAGGGCAAAGAGGGGCGGACAAGGGCAAAGAGAGGCGGACAAGAGCATAGAGGGGCAGAGAAGTGGAAAGAGGGGTGGACAAGGGCAAAAAGGGGCGGACAAGGGCAAAGAGGGGCGGAGAATTGTGGAGAACACGGGACAAGGGCAAAGAGGGTTGGACAATTGCAAAGAGGGGCGAACAAGTGCAAAGAGTGGCGGACAAGGGCAAAGAGGGGCGGACAAATGCAAAGAGGGGCGGACAAGGGCGGAGAATACGGGACAAGGGAAAAGAGGAGCGGACAAGGACGGAGAAATACGCAACAAGGGAAAAGACGGGCGGACAAGGGCGGAGAATTCAGGACAAGGGCAAAGAGGGGCGGACAAGGGCGGAGAATAGGGGACAAGGGCTAAGAAGGGCGGACAAGGGCAAAGAGGGACAGACAAGTTCAAAGAGTGACGATAAATGGCAAAGAGGGGCGGAGAATACTGGACAAGGGCAAAGAGGGTCGGACAAGGGCAAGCGGAGTGGAAAAGTGCGGAGAATACGGGACAAGGGCAAAGAGGGGCGGACAAGGGCAACGAGGGGCGGAGAAAGGCAAAGAGGAGAGGACAAGGGCAAAGGGGCGTAGAAGGGCAAAGAGGGGCGGACAAGGGCAAAGAGGGGCGGACAAGGGCAAAGAGGGTCGGACAAGGGCAAAGAAGGGCGGACAGTGTCAAAGAAGGGGCGGAGAAGTTCGGAGAATATGCGACAAGGGTAAAGAGGAGCGGACAAGGGCCAAGATGGGCGGACAAGTTCAAAGACGAGCAGACAAGGGCAAAGAGGGTCGGACAATGGCAAAGAGGGGCGGACAAGGGCAAAGAGGGGCGGACAAGAGAAGGAGGGGCGGAAAAGGGCAAAGAGGTGCGTACAAGTGCTAAGAGGGGCGGAGAAGTTCAGAGAATACGGGACAAGGGCAAAGAGGGGCGGACAAGGGCAAAGAGGAGTGGACAAAGGCAAAGAATGGCAGACAAGTGAAAAGAAGGGCAGACAAGGGCAAAGAGGGGCGGACATGGCAAAGAGGTGCAGACAAGGGCGGAGAAATCGGGACAAGGCGAAAGCGGTTCAGAAAAGGGGAAAGAAGGTCAGAAAAGGGCAAAAAGGTTCGGACAAGGGCAAAGAAGGGCGACATGTGAAAATAGGTGCGGAAAAGGGCAAAGAGGGGTGGAAAAAGGAAAAGAGGGTGCGTTGAATTGTGGAGAATACGGGACAATGGCAAAGAGGGGCGGAGAATTGCAGAGAATAAGGAACAAGGGCAAACAGGGGCGGACAAGGGAAAACAGGGGCGGAAAAGGGCAAAGAGGGGCGGACAAGGGCGGAGAATACGGGACAAGGGCAAAGAGGGGCTGACAAGAGCGGAGAATACGGGACAAGGGCAAAGAGGTTTGGACAAGTGCGGAGAATACGGGACAAGGGCAAAGAGGGACGGACAAGGGCAAAGAGGGGCGGACAAGGGCAAAGACGGGGGGACAAGGACAAAGATGTGCGGGCAAGGGCAAAGAGGGGCGGACAAGGGCAAAGAGGGGCGGACAAGGGCATAGACGGGGGGACACGGGCAGAGAATATGGGACAAGTGTTAAGAAGGGCGGACAAGGGCAAAGAGGGGCGGACAAGGGCAAAGAGGGGCGGACAAGGGCAAAGAGGGACGGAAAAGGGAAAAGAGGGGCGGAGAATACGGGACAAGGGCAAAGAGGGGCGGACAACAGCAAGCGGTGTGGAGAAGTGCGGAGAATAAGGGACAAGTGCAAAGAGGGTCGGACAAGGGCAAAGAGGGTCGGACAAGAGCAAAGAGGGGTGGAAAAGTGCAAAGAGGGGTGGACAAGAGCAAAGAGGGGCGGAGAAGCGCAAAGAGGGGCGGAAAAAGGCAAAGAGGGGCGGAAAAGTGCAAAGAGGGCCGGAGAATACGGGACAAGGGCAAAGAGGGGCGGACAAGGGCAAGCGGTGCGGAGAAGTGCGGATAATACGGGACAAGGGCAAAGAGGGGCGGACAAGGGCAAAGAGGGTCGGACAAGGACAAAGAGGGGCGGACAAGGGCACAGCAGGGTGGACAAGGGCAAAGAGGGTTGGAAAAGGGCAAAGAGGGGCGGACAAGGGCAAAGAGGGGCGGACAAGCACAAAGGGGGTGTATAAGGGCAAAGAGGGGAGGACAAGGCCAAACAGGGGCGGACAAGTGCAAAGAGGGGTGGACAAGGGCAAAAAATGTCGGACAGGGGCAAAAAAGGGGCGGACAATTTCGGAGAATACGGGAGAAGGGCAAAGAGGGGCGGAAAATATCAAAGAGGGGCGGAGAAGGGCAAAGACGGGCGGACAAGGGCAAAGAGGGGCGGACAAGGGCAAAGAGTGACGGCGAATTACGGAGAATACGGGAAAAGGGCAAAGAGGGGCGGATAAGGGCAAAGAAGTGCAACAAGGAAAAAGAGGGGCGGACAAGGGCAAAGAGGGGCGGACAAGGGCCAAGAGGGGTGGACAAGGGCAAAGAGGGTCGGACAAGGGCAAAGAAGTGCAACAAGGAAAAAGAGGGGCGGACAAGGGCAAAGAGGGGCGGACAAGGGCCAAGAGGGGTGGACAAGGGCAAAGAGGGTCGGACAAGGGCAAAGAGGGGCTGAGAATACGGGAGAAGGGCAAAGAGGGGCAGACAAGGGCAAGCAGTGCGGAGAAGTGCGGAGAATATGGGACAAGGGCAAAGAGGGGCGGACAATAGCAAAGCGGGGAGAGAAGTGCGGAGAATACGGGACCACGGCAAAGAGGGCCGGACAAGGTAAAAGAGGGGTGGACAAGGGCAAGGAGGGATGGACAAAAGCAAAGAGGTGCGGAGAAGTGCAAAGAGGGGCGGAGAAGTGCGGAGAATATGGGACAAGTGCAAAGAGGGGCGGACAACTGCATAGAGGGGTGGACAAGGGCAAAGAGGGGCGGACAATGGCAAAGAGGGGCGGACAATGGCAAAGAGGGGCGGACAAGGGCAAAGAGGGTCGGACAAGGGCAAAGAGGGTCGGACAAGGGCAAAGAGGGGCTGAGAATACGGGAGAAGGGCAAAGAGGGGCAGACAAGGGCAAGCAGTGCGGAGAAGTGCGGAGAATATGGGACAAGGGCAAAGAGGGGCGGACAATAGCAAAGCGGGGAGAGAAGTGCGGGAATACGGGACCACGGCAAAGAGGGCCGGACAAGGTAAAAGAGGGGTGGACAAGGGCAAGGAGGGATGGACAAAAGCAAAGAGGTGCGGAGAAGTGCAAAGAGGGGCGGAGAAGTGCGGAGAATATGGGACAAGTGCAAAGAGGGGCGGACAAATGCATAGAGGGGTGGACAAGGGCAAAGAGGGGCGGACAATGGCAAAGAGGGGCGGAGAAGGGCAAAGAGGGGCGGACAAGGGCAAAGAGGGGCGGACAAGGGCAAAGAGGGCCGGAGAATTGCGGAGAATAAGGGACAAGAGCAAAGAAGGGCGGAAAAGGGCAAAGAGGGGTGGAAAAGGGCAAAGAGTTTTGGACAAAGGCAAAGAGGGTTGGACAAGGTCAAAGGGGTGCGGACAAGGGCAAATAGGGGTGAACAAGAGCAAAGAGTGGCGGACAAGTGCAAAGAGGTGCGGAGAAGTGCGGAGAATACGGGTCAAGGGCTAAGGGGGTAGAGAAGTGCGGAGAATATGGGACAGGGGAAAAGAGGGGCGGACAAGTGCAAAGAGGGGTGGAAAAGGGCAAAGAGGGGCGGACAAGGGCAAAGAGGGGTGGAGAAAGGCAAAGAGTGGCGGACAAGAGCGAAGAGGTTTGGACAAGGGCAAAGAGGGGCGCACAAGGGCAAAGAGTGTCGGACAAGGGCAAAGAGGGATGGACAAGGGCAAAGAGTGGCGGAGAAAGGCAAGGAGGGTCGATCAAGTGCAAAAAGGGGCGGACAAGGACAAAGAGGGGCGGACAAGTTCAAGGATGTGCGGACAACGGCAAAGAGTAGCGTAGAAGTGCGGAGAATACGGGACAAGGGCATAGACGGGCAGACAAGGGCAAAGAGGGGCGGACAAGGGCAAAGAGGGGCTGACAAGGGCAAAGAGGGGCGGACAAGGGCAAAGAGGGCCGGACAAGGGCAAAGAGATGCAAACAAGTGCAAAGAGGGGCGGACAAGTGCAAAGAAGGGCGGATAAGGGTAAAGAGGGGCGGAGAAGGGCAAAGAGTGGTGGAAAAGGGCAAAGAGGGGCGGACAAGTGCGGAGAATATGGGACAAGTTCAAAGAGTCGTTTAGAACTGCGGAGAATACGGGACAAGGACAAAGAGGGGCAGAGAATTGCGGAGAATACGGGACAAGGGGAAAAAGGGGTGGACAAGGGCAAAGAGGGGTGGACAATGGCAAAGAGGGGCGGACAAGGACAAAGAGGGACGGACAAGGGAAAGAGGGGCAGACAAGTGCAAAGAGGGGCGGACAAGGGCTAAGAGGTGCGGAAAGGGGCAAAGAGGGGCGGAGAAGTGCGGAGAATACGGGACAAGAGCAAAGAGGGGCGGACAAGTGCGGTAAATACGGTAAAACGGCAAAGAGTGGCGGACAAGGGCGAAGAGGGGCAGACAAGGGCAAAGAGGGGCTGACAAGGGCAAAGAGGGGCTGACAAGGGCAAAGAGGGGCGGACAAGGGCAAAGAGGTTTGGAGAATTTTGGAGAATATGGGACAAGGGGAAAGTGGGGTGGACAAGGTCAAAGTGGGGCGGAGAAGGGCAAAGAGGTGCAGAGAAGTGCGGAGAATATGGGACAAGGGCAAAGAGGGGCGGAGAAGTGCGGAGAATACGTTCCAAGTGCAAAGAGGGGCGGAAAAGGGCAAAGAGGGGCGGACAAGGTCAAAGAGTGCGGAGAAGTGCGGAGAATAAGTGCCAAGTGCAAAGAGGGGCGGATAAGGGCAAAGAGGGGCGGATAAGGGCAAAGAGTGGCGGACAAGGGTAAAGAGGGGTGGATAAGGGCTAAGAGGGGCGGAGATTTGCAAAGAGGGGCGGACAAGTGCAAAGAGGGGTGGACCAGGGCAAAGAGGGGCAGACAAGGGCAAAGAAGGTCTGACAAGGGCAAAGAGAGGAGGACAAGGGCGTAGAATACGGGACAAGTGCAAAGAGGGGAGGACAAGGGGAAATTGGGGCGGAGAATGGCAAATAGGGGCGGACAAGTGCAAAGAGGGAAGGAGAACTGCGGAGAATATGGAACAACGGCAAGGAGGGGCGGACAAGGGCAAAGAGGGTTGGACAAGGTCAAAGAGCCACGGACAAGGGCAAAGAGGGGTGGAAACTGCGGAGAATACGGAACAAGGGCAAAGAGGTGCGGAGAAGTGCGGAGAATACGGGACAAGGGAAAAGAGGGGCGGACTAAGGTAAAGAGGGGCGGACAAGGGCAAAGAGGTGCGGACCAGGGCGGAGAATAAAGGACAAGGACAAAGAGGGTCAGAGTATTGCGGAGAATACGGGACAAGGTCAGAGAGGGGCGGACAATTGCAAAGAGGGGCAGACAAGGGCAAAGAGGGGCGGACAATGGCAAAGAGGGGTGGACCAGGGCGGAGAATACGGGACAAGGGAAAAGAGGTTTGGACAATTGCAAAGAGGGGCGGACAAGTGCAAAGAGGGGTGGAAAATTGCAAAGAGGGGCGGACAAAGGGAAAGAGGGGCGAACAACGGCAAAGAGGGGCGGACAAGGGCAAAGAGGGGAGGACTACGTCAAAGAGGGGCGGACAAGGGCGAAGAGGGTCAGACAAGGGCAAAGAGGGTCGGAGAAGTGCGGAGAATACGGGACAAGGGCAAAGAGGGGCGGAAAATGGCAAACAGGGGCGGACAAGGGCAAAGAGATGCAAACAAGTGCAAAGAGGGGCGGACAAGTGCAAAGAAGGGCGGATAAGGGTAAAGAGGGGCGGAGAAGGGCAAAGAGTGGTGGAAAAGGGCAAAGAGGGGCGGATAAGTGCGGAGAATATGGGACAAGGTCAAAGAGTCGTTTAGAACTGCGGAGAATACGGGACAAGGACAAAGAGGAGCAGAGAATTGCGGAGAATACGGGACAAGGGGAAAAAGGGGTGGACAAGGGCAAAGAGGGGTGGACAATGGCAAAGAGGGGCGGACAAGGACAAAGAGGGACGGACAAGGGAAAGAGGGGCAGACAAGTGCAAAGAGGGGCGGACAAGGGCTAAGAGGTGCGGAAAGGGGCAAAGAGGGGCGGAGAAGTGCGGAGAATACGGGACAAGAGCAAAGAGTGGCGGACAAGTGCGGTAAATACGGTAAAACGGCAAAGAGTGGCGGACAAGGGCAAAGAGGGGCAGACAAGGGCAAAGAGGGGCTGACAAGGGCAAAGAGGGGCGGACAAGGGTAAAGAGGTGCGGACAAGTGTGGAGAATACGGGACAAGTGCAAAGAGGGGCGGACAAGGGCAAAGAGGTGTGGAGAATTGCGGAGAATATGGGACAAGGGGAAAGTGGGGTGGACAAGGTCAAAGTGGGGCGGAGAAGGGCAAAGAGGTGCAGAGAAGTGCGGAGAATATGGGACAAGGGCAAAGAGGGGCGGAGAAGTGCTGAGAATACGTTCCAAGTGCAAAGAGGGGCGGAAAAGGGCAAAGAGGGGCGGACAAGGTCAAAGAGTGCGGAGAAGTGCGGAGAATAAGTGCCAAGTGCAAAGAGGGGCGGATAAGGGCAAAGAGGGGCGGATAAGGGCAAAGAGTGGCGGACAAGGGTAAAGAGGGGTGGATAAGGGCTAAGAGGGGCGGAGATTTGCAAAGAGGGGCGGACAAGTGCAAAGAGGGGTGGACCAGGGCAAAGAGGGGCAGACAAGGGCAAAGAAGGTCTGACAAGGGCAAAGAGAGGAGGACAAGGGCGTAGAATACGGGACAAGTGCAAAGAGGGGAGGACAAGGGGAAATTGGGGCGGAGAATGGCAGATAGGGGCGGACAAGTGCAAAGAGGGAAGGAGAACTGCAGAGAATATGGAACAACGGCAAGGAGGGGCGGACAAGGGCAAAGAGGGTTGGACAAGGTCAAAGAGCCACGGACAAGGGCAAAGAGGGGTGGAAACTGCGGAGAATACGGAACAAGGGCAAAGAGGTGCGGAGAAGTGCGGAGAATACGGGACAAGGGAAAAGAGGGTCAGAGTATTGCGGAGAATACGGGACAAGGTCAGAGAGGGGCGGACAATGGCAAAGAGGGGCAGACAAGGGCAAAGAGGGGTGGACAAGGGCAAAGAGGGGCGGACCAGGGCGGAGAATACGGGACAAGGGCAAAGAGGGTTGGACAATTGCAAAGAGGGGCGGACAAGTGCAAAGAGGGGTGGAAAATTGCAAAGAGGGGCGGACAAGGGCAAAGAGGGGCGGACAAAGGGAAAGAGGTGCGAACAAGGGCAAAGAGGGGCGGACCAGGGCAAAGAGGGGAGGACTACGTCAAAGAGGGGCGGACAAGGGCGAAGAGGGTCAGAGAAGGGCAAAGAGGGTCGGAGAAGTGCGGAGAATACGGGACAAGGGCAAAGAGGGGCGGACAATGGCAAAGAGGGGCGGACAAGTGCAAAGAGGGGCGGACAAGTTGAAAGAGGGGCGGAAAAGGGCAAAGAGGGGCGGACAATGGCAAAGAGGGCCGGACAAGGGCAAAGAGATGCAAACAAGTGCAAAGAGGGGCGGACAAGTGCAAAGAAGGGCGCATAAGGGTAAAGAGGGGCGGACAAGAGCAAAGAGTGGTGGAAAAGGGCAAAGAGGGGCGGACAAGTGCGGAGAATATGGGACAAGGTCAAAGAGTCGTTTAGAACTGCGGAGAATACGGGACAAGGACAAAGAGGGGCAGAGAATTGCGGAGAATACGGGACAAGGGGAAAAAGGGGTGGACAAGGGCAAAGAGGGGTGGACCAGGGCAAAGAGGGGCAGACAAGGGCAAAGAAGGTCTGACAAGGGCAAAGAGAGGAGGACAAGGGCGTAGAATACGGGACAAGTGCAAAGAGGGGAGGACAAGGGGAAATTGGGGCGGAGAATGGCAGATAGGGGCGGACAAGTGCAAAGAGGGAAGGAGAACTGCAGAGAATATGGAACAACGGCAAGGAGGGGCGGACAAGGGCAAAGAGGGTTGGACAAGGTCAAAGAGCCACGGACAAGGGCAAAGAGGGGTGGAAACTGCGGAGAATACGGAACAAGGGCAAAGAGGTGCGGAGAAGTGCGGAGAATACGGGACAAGGGAAAAGAGGGTCAGAGTATTGCGGAGAATACGGGACAAGGTCAGAGAGGGGCGGACAATGGCAAAGAGGGGCAGACAAGGGCAAAGAGGGGCGGACAAGGGCAAAGAGGGGCGGACCAGGGCGGAGAATACGGGACAAGGGCAAAGAGGGTTGGACAATTGCAAAGAGGGGCGGACAAGTGCAAAGAGGGGTGGAAAATTGCAAAGAGGGGCGGACAAGGGCAAAGAGGGGCGGACAAAGGGAAAGAGGTGCGAACAAGGGCAAAGAGGGGCGGACCAGGGCAAAGAGGGGAGGACTACGTCAAAGAGGGGCGGACAAGGGCGAAGAGGGTCAGAGAAGGGCAAAGAGGGTTGGAGAAGTGCGGAGAATACGGGACAAGGGCAAAGAGGGGCGGACCAGGGCGGAGAATACGGGACAAGGGCAAAGAGGGTTGGACAATTGCAAAGAGGGGCGGACAAGTGCAAAGAGGGGTGGAAAATTGCAAAGAGGGGCGGACAAGGGCAAAGAGGGGCGGACAAAGGGAAAGAGGTGCGAACAAGGGCAAAGAGGGGCGGACCAGGGCAAAGAGGGGAGGACTACGTCAAAGAGGGGCGGACAAGGGCGAAGAGGGTCAGAGAAGGGCAAAGAGGGTCGGAGAAGTGCGGAGAATACGGGACAAGGGCAAAGAGGGGCGGACAATGGCAAAGAGGGGCGGACAAGTGCAAAGAGGTGCGGACAAGTTGAAAGAGGGGCGGAAAAGGGCAAAGAGGGGCGGAAAAGGGCAAAGAGGGGCGGACAATGGCAAAGAGGGCCGGACAAGGGCAAAGAGATGCAAACAAGTACAAAGAGGGGCGGAAAAGTGCAAAGAAGGGCGGATAAGGGTAAAGAGGGGCGGACAAGAGCAAAGAGTGGTGGAAAAGGGCAAAGAGGGGCGGACAAGTGCAGAGAATATGGGACAAGGTCAAAGAGTCGTTTAGAACTGCGGAGAATACGGGACAAGGACAAAGAGGGGCAGAGAATTGTGGAGAATACGGGACAAGGGGAAAAAGGGGTGGACAAGGGCAAAGAGGGGTGGACAATGGCAAAGAGGGGCGGACAAGGACAAAGAGGGACGGACAAGGGAAAGAGGGGCAGACAAGTGCAAAGAGGGGCGGACAAGGGCTAAGAGGTGCGGAAAGGGGCAAAGAGGGGCGGAGAAGTGCGGAGAATACAGGACAAGAGCAAAGAGGGGCGGACAAGTGCGGTAAATACGGTAAAACGGCAAAGAGTGGCGGACAAGGGCAAAGAGGGGCAGACAAGGGCAAAGAGGGGCTGACAAGGGCAAAGAGGGGCGGACAAGGGTAAAGAGGTGCGGACAAGTGTGGAGAATACAGGACAAGTGCAAAGAGGGGCGGACAAGGGCAAAGAGGTGTGGAGAATTTCGGAGAATATGGGACAAGGGGAAAGTGGGGTGGACAAGGTCAAAGTGGGGCGGAGAAGGGCAAAGAGGGGCAGAGAAGTGCGGAGAATATGGGACAAGGGCAAAGAGGGGCGGAGAAGTGCGGAGAATACGTTCGAAGTGCAAAGAGAGGCAGAAAAGGGCAAAGAGGGGCGGACAAGGGCAAAGAGTGGCGGACAAGGGTAAAGAGGGGTGGATAAGGGCTAAGAGGGGCGGAGATTTGCAAAGAGGGGCGGAGAAGTGCAAAGAGGTGTGGACCAGGGCAAAGAGGGGCAGACAAGTGCAAAGAGGGGAGGACAAGGGGAAATTGGGGCGGAGAATGGCAAATAGGGGCGGACAAGTGCAAAGAGGGGCGGACAAAGGCAAAGGGGGCGTATGAAGGCAAAGAGGGTCGGAGAAGGTCAAAGAGGTTTGGAAAAGGGCAAAGAGGTGCGGAAAAGGGCAAAGAGGGGCGGACAAT
Organism: Phaenicophaeus curvirostris; assembly: GCF_032191515.1. Taxonomy (NCBI): domain Eukaryota; kingdom Metazoa; phylum Chordata; class Aves; order Cuculiformes; family Cuculidae; genus Phaenicophaeus; species Phaenicophaeus curvirostris. The sequence goes on from NW_027206689.1 coordinate 296,920, forward strand.
CACAAAGTGGGTGTATAAGGGCAAAGAGGGGAGGACAAGGCCAAAGAGGGGCGGACAAGTGCAAAGAGGGGCTGACATGGGCAAAGAGGGGCGGACAAGCGCAAAAAAGGGCGGACAGGGGCAAAAAATGGGCGGAGGATTCCGGAGAATACGGGAGAAGGGCAAAGAGGGGCGGAAAAGGTCAAAGAGGGGCGGACAAGGGCAAAGACATGCGGACAAGGGCAAAGACGGGCGGACAAGGGCAAAGAGTGACGGCGAATTACGGAGAATACGGGAAAAAAGCAAAGAGGGTCGGATAAGGTCAAAGAAGTGCGACAAGGAAAAAGAGGGGCGGACAATGGAAAGAGGGTCGGACAAGGGCAAAGACGGATGGAAAAGTACAAAGAGGGGTAGAGAATACGGGACAAGGGCAAAGAGGGGCGGACAACGGCAAGCGGTGCGGAGAAGTGCGGAGAATACGGGACAAGTGCAAAGAGGGGCGGACAAGGGCAAAGAGGGGTGGACAAGGGAAAAGATGGGCAGACAAGGGCAAAGAGGGTTGGACAAGGGAAAAGAAGGGCGGACAGGGTCAAAGAAGGACAGAGAATTTCGCAGAATACGGGACAAGGGAAAAGAGAGGGCGGACAAGGGGATAGAGGGGCGGACAAGGGCAAAGAGGGGCTGACAAGTGCAGAGAGGGGCGGACAAGGGCAAAGAGTGATGGAGAATTGCGGAGAATAAGGGACAAGGGCAAAGAGGGGCAGACAAGGGCAAAGAGGGGCGGAGAATTCCGGAGAATACGGGACAAGTTAAAAGAGGGGCGGACAAGGGCAAAGAGGAGTGGACAAGGGCAAAGAGGGGCGGACAAGGGCAAAGAGGGGCGGACAAGAGCAAAGAGTGGCGGACAAGGGCAAAGAGGGGCGTTGAAGTGCAGAGAATACGGGACAAGTGCAAAGAGAGGCGGACAAGGGCAAAGACGGATGGACAAGGGCAAAGAGGGGAGGACAAGGGCAAAGAGGGGAGGAGAAGGGCAATGAGGGATGGACAAGGGCAAAGAGGGGTGGACAAGGGAAAAGGGGGCGTATAAGGGCAAAGAGGGGCGGACATGGACAAAGATGGGCAGACAAGGGCAAAGAGGGTCGGAAAAGGGTAAAGAAGTGCGGACAGGGTCAAAGAAGGACAGAGAATTTCGCAGAATACGGGACAAGGGAAAAGAGAGGGCGGACAAGAGGATAGAGGGGCGGACAAGGGCAAAGAGGGGCTGACAAGGGCAGAGAGGGGCGGACAATGGCAAAGAGTGACGGAGAATTGCGGAGAATAAGGGACAAGGGCAAAGAGGGGCAGACAAGGGCAAAGAGGGGCGGAGAATTCCGGAGAATACGGGACAAGATAAAAGAGGGGCGGACAAGGGCAAAGAGGGGTGGACAAGGGCAAAGAGAGGCGGGCAAAAGCAAAGAGCGGCGGAGAAATGCGGAGAATACGGGACAACGGCAAAGAGGGGCGGACAAGTGCAAAGAGGGGCGGACAAGGGCAAAGAGGGCCGTAGAAGGGCCAAGAGGGGCGGAGAAGGGTAAAGAGGGTCGGACAAGGGCAAAGACGGACGGAAAAGGGCAAAGAGGGGCGGAGAATACGGGACAAGGGCTAAGAGGGGAGGACAACAGCAGGCAGTGCGGAGAAGTGCGGAGAATACGGGACAAGTGCAAAGAGGGGCGGACAAGGGCAAAGAGGGGCGGAGAAAGGCAAAGAGGGGCGGACATGGGCAAAGAGAGGCGGACAAGGGCAAAGAGGGACGGACAAGGGCAAAGAGGGGCGGACAAAGGCAAAGGGGGCGTATGAAGGCAAAGAGGGTCGGAGAAGGTCAAAGAGGTTTGGAAAAGGGCAAAGAGGTGCGGAAAAGGGCAAAGAGGGGCGGACAATCACAAAGTGGGTGTATAAGGGCAAAGAGGGGAGGACAAGGCCAAAGAGGGGCGGACAAGTGCAAAGAGGGGCTGACATGGGCAAAGAGGGGCGGACAAGCGCAAAAAAGGGCGGACAGGGGCAAAAAATGGGCGGAGGATTCCGGAGAATACGGGAGAAGGGCAAAGAGGGGCGGAAAAGGTCAAAGAGGGGCGGACAAGGGCAAAGACATGCGGACAAGGGCAAAGACGGGCGGACAAGGGCAAAGAGTGACGGCGAATTACGGAGAATACGGGAAAAAAGCAAAGAGGGTCGGATAAGGTCAAAGAAGTGCGACAAGGAAAAAGAGGGGCGGACAAGGGAAAGAGGGTCGGACAAGGGCAAAGACGGATGGAAAAGTACAAAGAGGGGCAGAGAATACGGGACAAGGGCAAAGAGGGGCGGACAACGGCAAGCGGTGCGGAGAAGTGCGGAGAATACGGGACAAGTGCAAAGAGGGGCGGACAAGGGCAAAGAGGGGCGGAGAAAGGCAAAGAGGGGCGGACATGGGCAAAGAGACGCGGACAAGGGCAAAGAGGGACGGACAAGGGCAAAGAGGGGCGGACAAAGGCAAAGGGGGCGTATGAAGGCAAAGAGGGTCGGAGAAGGTCAAAGAGGTTTGGAAAAGGGCAAAGAGGTGCGGAAAAGGGCAAAGAGGGGCGGACAATCACAAAGTGGGTGTATAAGGGCAAAGAGGGGAGGACAAGGCCAAAGAGGGGCGGACAAGTGCAAAGAGGGGCTGACATGGGCAAAGAGGGGCGGACAAGCGCAAAAAAGGGCGGACAGGGGCAAAAAATGGGCGGAGGATTCCGGAGAATACGGGAGAAGGGCAAAGAGGGGCGGAAAAGGTCAAAGAGGGGCGGACAAGGGCAAAGACATGCGGACAAGGGCAAAGACGGGCGGACAAGGGCAAAGAGTGACGGCGAATTACGGAGAATACGGGAAAAAAGCAAAGAGGGTCGGATAAGGTCAAAGAAGTGCGACAAGGAAAAAGAGGGGCGGACAAGGGAAAGAGGGTCGGACAAGGGCAAAGACGGATGGAAAAGTACAAAGAGGGGCAGAGAATACGGGACAAGGGCAAAGAGGGGCGGACAACGGCAAGCGGTGCGGAGAAGTGCGGAGAATACGGGACAAGTGCAAAGAGGGGCGGACAAGGGCAAAGAGGGGTGGACAAGGGAAAAGGGGGCGTATAAGGGCAAAGAGGGGCGGACAAGGACAAAGATGGGCAGACAAGGGCAAAGAGGGTCGGACAAGGGCAAAGAAGGGCGGACAGGGTCAAAGAAGGACAGAGAATTTCGCAGAATACGGGACAAGGGGAAAGAGAGGGCGGACAAGGGGATAGAGGGGCGGACAAGGGCAAAGAGGGGCTGACAAGGGCAGAGAGGGGCGGACAAGGGCAAAGAGTGATGGAGAATTGCGGAGAATAAGGGACAAGGGCAAAGAGGGGCAGACAAGGGCAAAGAGGGGCGGAGAATTCCGGAGAATACGGGACAAGTTAAAAGAGGGGCGGACAAGGGCAAAGAGGAGTGGACAAGGGCAAAGAGGGGCGGACAAGGGCAAAGAGGGGCGGACAAGAGCAAAGAGTGGCGGACAAGGGCAAAGAGGGGCGTTGAAGTGCAGAGAATACGGGACAAGTGCAAAGAGAGGCGGACAAGGGCAAAGACGGATGGACAGGGGCAAAGAGGGGAGGACAAGGGCAAAGAGGGGAGGAGAAGGGCAATGAGGGATGGACAAGGGCAAAGAGGGGTGGACAAGGGAAAAGGGGGCGTATAAGGGCAAAGAGGGGCGGACATGGACAAAGATGGGCAGACAAGGGCAAAGAGGGTCGGAAAAGGGTAAAGAAGTGCGGACAGGGTCAAAGAAGGACAGAGAATTTCGCAGAATACGGGACAAGGGAAAAGAGAGGGCGGACAAGAGGATAGAGGGGCGGACAAGGGCAAAGAGGGGCTGACAAGGGCAGAGAGGGGCGGACAATGGCAAAGAGTGACGGAGAATTGCGGAGAATAAGGGACAAGGGCAAAGAGGGGCAGACAAGGGCAAAGAGGGGCGGAGAATTCCGGAGAATACGGGACAAGATAAAAGAGGGGCGGACAAGGGCAAAGAGGGGTGGACAAGGGCAAAGAGGGGCGGACAAGGGCAAAGAGGGGCGGACAATGGCAAAGACGGGTGGACAAGAGCAAAGAGTGGCGGACAAGGGCAAAGAGGGGCGGAGAAGTGCAGAGAATACGGGACAAGTGCAAAGAGAGGCGGACAAGGGCAAAGACGGATGGACAAGGGCAAAGAGGGGCGGACAAGGGTAAAGAGGTGTGGACCAGGTGAAAGAGGGTCGGACAATTGCAAAGAGGGGCGGAAAAGTGCAAAGAGGGGCGGAAAAGTGCAAAGAGGGGCGGACAAGTGCAAAGAGGGGCAGACAAGGGCAAATAGGGTTGGAGAAGGGGAAAGAGTGTCGGACAAGGGTAAAGAAGGGCGGACAAGGGTGGAGAATACGGTCAGTGTCAAAGAGGGTCGGACAAGGGAAAAGAGTTTCAGACAAGGGCAAAGAGGGGCGGACAAGGGCAAAGAGAGGCGGACAAGAGCATAGAGGGGCAGAGAAGTGGAAAGAGGGGTGGACAAGGGCAAAAAGGGGCGGACAAGGGCAAAGAGGGGCGGAGAATTGTGGAGAACACGGGACAAGGGCAAAGAGGGTTGGACAATTGCAAAGAGGGGCGAACAAGTGCAAAGAGTGGCGGACAAGGGCAAAGAGGGGCGGACAAATGCAAAGAGGGGCGGACAAGGGCGGAGAATACGGGACAAGGGAAAAGAGGAGCGGACAAGGACGGAGAAATACGCAACAAGGGAAAAGACGGGCGGACAAGGGCGGAGAATTCAGGACAAGGGCAAAGAGGGGCGGACAAGGGCGGAGAATAGGGGACAAGGGCTAAGAAGGGCGGACAAGGGCAAAGAGGGGCAGACAAGTTCAAAGAGTGACGATAAATGGCAAAGAGGGGCGGAGAATACTGGACAAGGGCAAAGAGGGTCGGACAAGGGCAAGCGGAGTGGAAAAGTGCGGAGAATACGGGACAAGGGCAAAGAGGGGCGGACAAGGGCAACGAGGGGCGGAGAAAGGCAAAGAGGAGAGGACAAGGGCAAAGGGGCGTAGAAGGGCAAAGAGGGGCGGACAAGGGCAAAGAGGGGCGGACAAGGGCAAAGAGGGTCGGACAAGGGCAAAGAAGGGCGGACAGTGTCAAAGAAGGGGCGGAGAAGTTCGGAGAATATGCGACAAGGGTAAAGAGGAGCGGACAAGGGCCAAGATGGGCGGACAAGTTCAAAGACGAGCAGACAAGGGCAAAGAGGGTCGGACAATGGCAAAGAGGGGCGGACAAGGGCAAAGAGGGGCGGACAAGAGAAGGAGGGGCGGAAAAGGGCAAAGAGGTGCGTACAAGTGCTAAGAGGGGCGGAGAAGTTCAGAGAATACGGGACAAGGGCAAAGAGGGGCGGACAAGGGCAAAGAGGAGTGGACAAAGGCAAAGAATGGCAGACAAGTGAAAAGAAGGGCAGACAAGGGCAAAGAGGGGCGGACATGGCAAAGAGGTGCAGACAAGGGCGGAGAAATCGGGACAAGGCGAAAGCGGTTCAGAAAAGGGGAAAGAAGGTCAGAAAAGGGCAAAAAGGTTCGGACAAGGGCAAAGAAGGGCGACATGTGAAAATAGGTGCGGAAAAGGGCAAAGAGGGGTGGAAAAAGGAAAAGAGGGTGCGTTGAATTGTGGAGAATACGGGACAATGGCAAAGAGGGGCGGAGAATTGCAGAGAATAAGGAACAAGGGCAAACAGGGGCGGACAAGGGAAAACAGGGGCGGAAAAGGGCAAAGAGGGGCGGACAAGGGCGGAGAATACGGGACAAGGGCAAAGAGGGGCTGACAAGAGCGGAGAATACGGGACAAGGGCAAAGAGGTTTGGACAAGTGCGGAGAATACGGGACAAGGGCAAAGAGGGACGGACAAGGGCAAAGAGGGGCGGACAAGGGCAAAGACGGGGGGACAAGGACAAAGATGTGCGGGCAAGGGCAAAGAGGGGCGGACAAGGGCAAAGAGGGGCGGACAAGGGCATAGACGGGGGGACACGGGCAGAGAATATGGGACAAGTGTTAAGAAGGGCGGACAAGGGCAAAGAGGGGCGGACAAGGGCAAAGAGGGGCGGACAAGGGCAAAGAGGGACGGAAAAGGGAAAAGAGGGGCGGAGAATACGGGACAAGGGCAAAGAGGGGCGGACAACAGCAAGCGGTGTGGAGAAGTGCGGAGAATAAGGGACAAGTGCAAAGAGGGTCGGACAAGGGCAAAGAGGGTCGGACAAGAGCAAAGAGGGGTGGAAAAGTGCAAAGAGGGGTGGACAAGAGCAAAGAGGGGCGGAGAAGCGCAAAGAGGGGCGGAAAAAGGCAAAGAGGGGCGGAAAAGTGCAAAGAGGGCCGGAGAATACGGGACAAGGGCAAAGAGGGGCGGACAAGGGCAAGCGGTGCGGAGAAGTGCGGATAATACGGGACAAGGGCAAAGAGGGGCGGACAAGGGCAAAGAGGGTCGGACAAGGACAAAGAGGGGCGGACAAGGGCACAGCAGGGTGGACAAGGGCAAAGAGGGTTGGAAAAGGGCAAAGAGGGGCGGACAAGGGCAAAGAGGGGCGGACAAGCACAAAGGGGGTGTATAAGGGCAAAGAGGGGAGGACAAGGCCAAACAGGGGCGGACAAGTGCAAAGAGGGGTGGACAAGGGCAAAAAATGTCGGACAGGGGCAAAAAAGGGGCGGACAATTTCGGAGAATACGGGAGAAGGGCAAAGAGGGGCGGAAAATATCAAAGAGGGGCGGAGAAGGGCAAAGACGGGTGGACAAGGGCAAAGAGGGGCGGACAAGGGCAAAGAGTGACGGCGAATTACGGAGAATACGGGAAAAGGGCAAAGAGGGGCGGATAAGGGCAAAGAAGTGCAACAAGGAAAAAGAGGGGCGGACAAGGGCAAAGAGGGGCGGACAAGGGCCAAGAGGGGTGGACAAGGGCAAAGAGGGTCGGACAAGGGCAAAGAAGTGCAACAAGGAAAAAGAGGGGCGGACAAGGGCAAAGAGGGGCGGACAAGGGCCAAGAGGGGTGGACAAGGGCAAAGAGGGTCGGACAAGGGCAAAGAGGGGCTGAGAATACGGGAGAAGGGCAAAGAGGGGCAGACAAGGGCAAGCAGTGCGGAGAAGTGCGGAGAATATGGGACAAGGGCAAAGAGGGGCGGACAATAGCAAAGCGGGGAGAGAAGTGCGGAGAATACGGGACCACGGCAAAGAGGGCCGGACAAGGTAAAAGAGGGGTGGACAAGGGCAAGGAGGGATGGACAAAAGCAAAGAGGTGCGGAGAAGTGCAAAGAGGGGCGGAGAAGTGCGGAGAATATGGGACAAGTGCAAAGAGGGGCGGACAACTGCATAGAGGGGTGCACAAGGGCAAAGAGGGGCGGACAATGGCAAAGAGGGGCGGAGAAGGGCAAAGAGGGGCGGACAAGGGCAAAGAGGGTCGGACAAGGGCAAAGAGGGTCGGACAAGGGCAAAGAGGGGCTGAGAATACGGGAGAAGGGCAAAGAGGGGAAGACAAGGGCAAGCAGTGCGGAGAAGTGCGGAGAATATGGGACAAGGGCAAAGAGGGGCGGACAATAGCAAAGCGGGGAGAGAAGTGCGGGAATACGGGACCACGGCAAAGAGGGCCGGACAAGGTAAAAGAGGGGTGGACAAGGGCAAGGAGGGATGGACAAAAGCAAAGAGGTGCGGAGAAGTGCAAAGAGGGGCGGAGAAGTGCGGAGAATATGGGACAAGTGCAAAGAGGGGCGGACAAATGCATAGAGGGGTGGACAAGGGCAAAGAGGGGCGGACAATGGCAAAGAGGGGCGGAGAAGGGCAAAGAGGGGCGGACAAGGGCAAAGAGGGGCGGACAAGGGCAAAGAGGGCCGGAGAATTGCGGAGAATAAGGGACAAGAGCAAAGAAGGGCGGAAAAGGGCAAAGAGGGGTGGAAAAGGGCAAAGAGTTTTGGACAAAGGCAAAGAGGGTTGGACAAGGTCAAAGGGGTGCGGACAAGGGCAAATAGGGGTGAACAAGAGCAAAGAGTGGCGGACAAGTGCAAAGAGGTGCGGAGAAGTGCGGAGAATACGGGTCAAGGGCTAAGGGGGTAGAGAAGTGCGGAGAATATGGGACAGGGGAAAAGAGGGGCGGACAAGTGCAAAGAGGGGTGGACAAGGGCAAAGAGGGGCGGACAAGGGCAAAGAGGGGTGGAGAAAGTCAAAGAGTGGCGGACAAGAGCAAAGAGGTTTGGACAAGGGCAAAGAGGGGCGCACAAGGGCAAAGAGTGTCGGACAAGGGCAAAGAGGGATGGACAAGGGCAAAGAGTGGCGGAGAAAGGCAAGGAGGGTCGATCAAGTGCAAAAAGGGGCGGACAAGGACAAAGAGGGGCGGACAAGTTCAAGGATGTGCGGACAACGGCAAAGAGTAGCGTAGAAGTGCGGAGAATACGGGACAAGGGCATAGACGGGCAGACAAGGGCAAAGAGGGGCGGACAAGGGCAAAGAGGGGCTGACAAGGGCAAAGAGGGGCGGACAAGGGCAAAGAGGGCCGGACAAGGGCAAAGAGATGCAAACAAGTGCAAAGAGGGGCGGACAAGTGCAAAGAAGGGCGGATAAGGGTAAAGAGGGGCGGAGAAGGGCAAAGAGTGGTGGAAAAGGGCAAAGAGGGGCGGACAAGTGCGGAGAATATGGGACAAGTTCAAAGAGTCGTTTAGAACTGCGGAGAATACGGGACAAGGACAAAGAGGGGCAGAGAATTGCGGAGAATACGGGACAAGGGGAAAAAGGGGTGGACAAGGGCAAAGAGGGGTGGACAATGGCAAAGAGGGGCGGACAAGGACAAAGAGGGACGGACAAGGGAAAGAGGGGCAGACAAGTGCAAAGAGGGGCGGACAAGGGCTAAGAGGTGCGGAAAGGGGCAAAGAGGGGCGGAGAAGTGCGGAGAATACGGGACAAGAGCAAAGAGGGGCGGACAAGTGCGGTAAATACGGTAAAACGGCAAAGAGTGGCGGACAAGGGCGAAGAGGGGCAGACAAGGGCAAAGAGGGGCTGACAAGGGCAAAGAGGGGCTGACAAGGGCAAAGAGGGGCGGACAAGGGCAAAGAGGTTTGGAGAATTTTGGAGAATATGGGACAAGGGGAAAGTGGGGTGGACAAGGTCAAAGTGGGGCGGAGAAGGGCAAAGAGGTGCAGAGAAGTGCGGAGAATATGGGACAAGGGCAAAGAGGGGCGGAGAAGTGCGGAGAATACGTTCCAAGTGCAAAGAGGGGCGGAAAAGGGCAAAGAGGGGCGGACAAGGTCAAAGAGTGCGGAGAAGTGCGGAGAATAAGTGCCAAGTGCAAAGAGGGGCGGATAAGGGCAAAGAGGGGCGGATAAGGGCAAAGAGTGGCGGACAAGGGTAAAGAGGGGTGGATAAGGGCTAAGAGGGGCGGAGATTTGCAAAGAGGGGCGGACAAGTGCAAAGAGGGGTGGACCAGGGCAAAGAGGGGCAGACAAGGGCAAAGAAGGTCTGACAAGGGCAAAGAGAGGAGGACAAGGGCGTAGAATACGGGACAAGTGCAAAGAGGGGAGGACAAGGGGAAATTGGGGCGGAGAATGGCAAATAGGGGCGGACAAGTGCAAAGAGGGAAGGAGAACTGCGGAGAATATGGAACAACGGCAAGGAGGGGCGGACAAGGGCAAAGAGGGTTGGACAAGGTCAAAGAGCCACGGACAAGGGCAAAGAGGGGTGGAAACTGCGGAGAATACGGAACAAGGGCAAAGAGGTGCGGAGAAGTGCGGAGAATACGGGACAAGGGAAAAGAGGGGCGGACTAAGGTAAAGAGGGGCGGACAAGGGCAAAGAGGTGCGGACCAGGGCGGAGAATAAAGGACAAGGACAAAGAGGGTCAGAGTATTGCGGAGAATACGGGACAAGGTCAGAGAGGGGCGGACAATTGCAAAGAGGGGCAGACAAGGGCAAAGAGGGGCGGACAATGGCAAAGAGGGGTGGACCAGGGCGGAGAATACGGGACAAGGGAAAAGAGGTTTGGACAATTGCAAAGAGGGGCGGACAAGTGCAAAGAGGGGTGGAAAATTGCAAAGAGGGGCGGACAAAGGGAAAGAGGGGCGAACAACGGCAAAGAGGGGCGGACAAGGGCAAAGAGGGGAGGACTACGTCAAAGAGGGGCGGACAAGGGCGAAGAGGGTCAGACAAGGGCAAAGAGGGTCGGAGAAGTGCGGAGAATACGGGACAAGGGCAAAGAGGGGCGGAAAATGGCAAACAGGGGCGGACAAGGGCAAAGAGATGCAAACAAGTGCAAAGAGGGGCGGACAAGTGCAAAGAAGGGCGGATAAGGGTAAAGAGGGGCGGAGAAGGGCAAAGAGTGGTGGAAAAGGGCAAAGAGGGGCGGATAAGTGCGGAGAATATGGGACAAGGTCAAAGAGTCGTTTAGAACTGCGGAGAATACGGGACAAGGACAAAGAGGAGCAGAGAATTGCGGAGAATACGGGACAAGGGGAAAAAGGGGTGGACAAGGGCAAAGAGGGGTGGACAATGGCAAAGAGGGGCGGACAAGGACAAAGAGGGACGGACAAGGGAAAGAGGGGCAGACAAGTGCAAAGAGGGGCGGACAAGGGCTAAGAGGTGCGGAAAGGGGCAAAGAGGGGCGGAGAAGTGCGGAGAATACGGGACAAGAGCAAAGAGTGGCGGACAAGTGCGGTAAATACGGTAAAACGGCAAAGAGTGGCGGACAAGGGCAAAGAGGGGCAGACAAGGGCAAAGAGGGGCTGACAAGGGCAAAGAGGGGCGGACAAGGGTAAAGAGGTGCGGACAAGTGTGGAGAATACGGGACAAGTGCAAAGAGGGGCGGACAAGGGCAAAGAGGTGTGGAGAATTGCGGAGAATATGGGACAAGGGGAAAGTGGGGTGGACAAGGTCAAAGTGGGGCGGAGAAGGGCAAAGAGGTGCAGAGAAATGCGGAGAATATGGGACAAGGGCAAAGAGGGGCGGAGAAGTGCTGAGAATACGTTCCAAGTGCAAAGAGGGGCGGAAAAGGGCAAAGAGGGGCGGACAAGGTCAAAGAGTGCGGAGAAGTGCGGAGAATAAGTGCCAAGTGCAAAGAGGGGCGGATAAGGGCAAAGAGGGGCGGATAAGGGCAAAGAGTGGCGGACAAGGGTAAAGAGGGGTGGATAAGGGCTAAGAGGGGCGGAGATTTGCAAAGAGGGGCGGACAAGTGCAAAGAGGGGTGGACCAGGGCAAAGAGGGGCAGACAAGGGCAAAGAAGGTCTGACAAGGGCAAAGAGAGGAGGACAAGGGCGTAGAATACGGGACAAGTGCAAAGAGGGGAGGACAAGGGGAAATTGGGGCGGAGAATGGCAGATAGGGGCGGACAAGTGCAAAGAGGGAAGGAGAACTGCAGAGAATATGGAACAACGGCAAGGAGGGGCGGACAAGGGCAAAGAGGGTTGGACAAGGTCAAAGAGCCACGGACAAGGGCAAAGAGGGGTGGAAACTGCGGAGAATACGGAACAAGGGCAAAGAGGTGCGGAGAAGTGCGGAGAATACGGGACAAGGGAAAAGAGGGTCAGAGTATTGCGGAGAATACGGGACAAGGTCAGAGAGGGGCGGACAATGGCAAAGAGGGGCAGACAAGGGCAAAGAGGGGCGGACAAGGGCAAAGAGGGGCGGACCAGGGCGGAGAATACGGGACAAGGGCAAAGAGGGTTGGACAATTGCAAAGAGGGGCGGACAAGTGCAAAGAGGGGTGGAAAATTGCAAAGAGGGGCGGACAAGGGCAAAGAGGGGCGGACAAAGGGAAAGAGGTGCGAACAAGGGCAAAGAGGGGCGGACCAGGGCAAAGAGGGGAGGACTACGTCAAAGAGGGGCGGACAAGGGCGAAGAGGGTCAGACAAGGGCAAAGAGGGTCGGAGAAGTGCGGAGAATACGGGACAAGGGCAAAGAGGGGCGGACAATGGCAAAGAGGGGCGGACAAGTGCAAAGAGGGGCGGACAAGTTGAAAGAGGGGCGGAAAAGGGCAAAGAGGGGCGGACAATGGCAAAGAGGGCCGGACAAGGGCAAAGAGATGCAAACAAGTGCAAAGAGGGGCGGACAAGTGCAAAGAAGGGCGCATAAGGGTAAAGAGGGGCGGACAAGAGCAAAGAGTGGTGGAAAAGGGCAAAGAGGGGCGGACAAGTGCGGAGAATATGGGACAAGGTCAAAGAGTCGTTTAGAACTGCGGAGAATACGGGACAAGGACAAAGAGGGGCAGAGAATTGCGGAGAATACGGGACAAGGGGAAAAAGGGGTGGACAAGGGCAAAGAGGGGTGGACAATGGCAAAGAGGGGCGGAAAATGCAAAGAGGGGCGGACAAGTGCAAAGAAGGGCGGATAAGGGCAAAGAGGGGCGGACAAGGGCAAAGAGTGGTGGAAAAGTGCAAAGAAGGGCGGACAAGTGCGGAGAATACAGGACAAGTTCAAAGAGTCGTTTAGAACTGCGGAGAATACGGGAAAAGGGCAAAGAGGGGAAGAGAATTGCGGAGAATACGGGACAAGCGGAAAAAGGGTTGGACAAGGGCAAAGAGGGGTGGACAATGGCAAAGAGGGGCGGACAAGGGCAAAGAGGGACGGACAAGGGAAAGAGGGGCGGACAAGGGCAAAGGGTGCAGACAAGGGAAAAGAGGGGTGGAGAAGTGCGCATAATACCGGACAAGGGCAAAGAAGAGCGGACAAGGGCAAAGAGTGGCGGAGAAGTGCAGAGAACATGGGACAAGGGCAAAGTGGGGCGGACAAGGGCAAATTAGGGCGGACAAGGGCAAAGAGGGGCAGACAAGGGCAAAGAGGGGCGGACAAGGGCAAAGAGGGGCGGACAAGGGCAAAGAGGAGCGGACAAGGGCAAAGAGGAGCGGACAAGGGCAAAGAGGAGCGGACAAGGGCAAAGAGGAGCGGACAAGTGCAAAGAGGGATGGACAAGGGCAAAGAGGGGCGGACAAAGGCAAAGGGGGCGTATAAGGGCAAAGAGGGGCGGACAAGGGCAAAGAGGGGCAGACAAGTGCAAAGAGGGTCGGACAAAGGCAAAGAAGGGCGGACAGGGTCAAAGAAGGGGCGGAGAAGTTCGCAGAATACGGGACAAGGGGAAAGAGGGGCCGACAAGTGGAAAGAGGGGCGGACAAGGGCAAAGAGGGGCGGACAAGGGATAAGAGTGACGGAGAATTGCAGAGAATAAGGGACAAGGGCAAAGAGTGGCGGACAAGGGCAAAGAGGGGCGGAGAATTGCAGAGAATACGGGACAAGGGCAAAGAGAGTTTGACCAGGGCAAAAACGGGCGGACAAGGGCAAAGAGGGGCGGACAAGGGTAAAGAGGTGTGGACCAGGTGAAAGAGGGTCGGACAAATGCAAAGAGGGTCGGAAAAGTGCAAAGAGGGGCGGACAAGTGCAAAGACGGGCGGACAAGGGCAAAGAAGGGCGGACAAGGGCAAAGAAGGGCGGACAAGGACAAAGAGGGGTGGACAAGGGCAAAGAGGGGCGGACAAGTGCAAAGAGGTTCAGACAAGGGCAGAGGATACGGGACAAGGCGAAAGACGTTCGGAAGAGGGCAAAGAAGGTCGTACAAGGGCAAAGAGGGTCGGACAAGGGTAAAGAAGGGCGGACAAGGGCAACTAGGGTTGGACAAGGGCAAAGAGGGTCGGACAAGTGTAAAGAAGGGCGGACAAGGATGCAGAATACGGGACAGTGTCAAAGAGTGTCGGACAATGGCAAAGAGGGTCGGAGAAGGGCAAAGAGTTTCGGACAAGGGCATAGAGGGGCGGAGAATTTTGGAGAACACGGGACAAGGGCAAAGAGGGGCGGACAAGGGAAAAGACGGGCGGAGAAGTGCAAAGAATGGCGGACAAGTGCAAAGACGGGCCAACAAGGGCAAAGAAGGGAGGACAAGGGCAAAGAGGGATGTAAAATGGCAAAGAGTGACGCAGAATTTCAGAGAACACGGGACAAGGGCAAAGAGGGGCAGAAAAGGGCAAAGAGGTGTGGACAAGGGCAAAGAGGGGCGGACAAGCGCAAAGAGGGGCGGAAAAGTTCAAAGAGGGGTGGACAATGGCAAAGAGGGGCGGACAAGAGCAGTAGGGGCGGACAAGGTTAAAGAGGGTCGGACAAGTGCTAAGACGGGCGGAGAAGTGCAGAGAATACGGGACAAGGTCAAAGAGGGTCGGAGAAGGGCCAAGAGGGGCGGACAAGTGCAAAGAGGGGCGGACAAGGGCAAAGAGGTGCGGAGAACGGCAAAGAGGAGCGGACAAGGGCAAAGGGGACGTATAAGGGCAAAGAAGGTCGGACAAGTTCAAAGAGGGGCGGACAAGGGCAAAGAGGGGCAGACAAGGGCAAAGAGGGTCGGACAAGGGCAAAGAGGGTCGGACAAGGGCAAAGAAGGGCGGACAGTGTCAAAGAAGGGGCGGAGAATTTCGGAGAATACGGGACAATGGGAAAGAGGGGCAGAAAAGGGCAAAGAGGGGCGGACAAGGGCAAAGAGTGACGGAGAATTGCGGAGAATACGGGACAAGTTCTAAGAGGATTGGACAAGGGCAAAGAGGGGTGGAGAAGGGCAAAGACGGGCGGACAAGGGCAAAGAGGGGACGACAAGGGCAAAGACGGGCGGACAAGGGCAAAGAGTGGCGGACAAGGGCAAAGAGGGTTGGAGAAGTGCAGAGAATACGGGACAAGGGGAAAGAGAGGCGGACAAGGGCAAAGACGGGCGGACAAGGGCAAAGAGGGGCGGACAAGGGGAAAGAGGTGTAGACCAGGTGAAAGAGGGTAGGAGAAGTGCAAAGAGGGGCAGAACAGTGCAAAGAGAGGCGGACAAAAGCAAAGAGGGGCGGACAAGTGCAAAGAGGGGCAGACAAGTACAAAGATGGGCGGACAAGGGCAAATAGTTTTGGACAAGGGCAAAGAGGGTGGGACAAGGGTAAAGAAGGGCGAACAAGAGTGGAGAATACGGGACAGTGTCAAAGAGGGTCGGACAAGGGCAAAGAGAGGCGCACAAGAGCAAAGAGGGGCGCACAAGGGCAAAGAGGGGTGCACAAGGGCAAAGAGGGGCGGATAAGGCAAAGAGGGGCGGAGAAGGGCAAAGAGGAGCGGACAAGGGCAAAGAAGGGCGGAGAATTCCGGAGAATACTGGACAAGTTTAAAGAGGTGCGGACAAGGGCAATGAGGTGTGGACAAGGGCAAAGAGGGGCGGACAAAGGCAAAGAATTGCGGACAAGGGCAAAGAGGGTCGGACAAGGGCAAAGAGGGGCAGACGAGGGCAAAGAGGGTCAGACAAGGGCGGATAATACGGGACAAGGGCAAAGAGGTTCGGAAAAGGGCAAAGGGAGTCGGACAAGTGCAAAGAGGGTCGGACAAGAGCAAAGAAGTGCGGACAAGGGGAAAGAGGGGCGGACAAGGGCAAAGAGGGTCGGACAAGGGCCAAGAGGGGCGGAAAAGGGCAAAGAGGATTGGGCAAGGGCAAAGAGGGGCGAAAATTGGAAAGAGGGGCGGACAAGGGCAAAGAGGGTCAGACAAGGGCGGAGAATACGGGACAAGGGCAAAGAGGGTCGGACAAGGGCAAAGAGGTTCGGACAAGGGCAAAGAGGGGCGGACAAGTCGAAAGAGTGGTGGACTAGGGCAAAGAGGGGCGGACAAGTGCAAAGAGGGGTGGACAAGGGCAAATAGGGGCGGACAAGTGCAAAGAGGGGCGGAGAAGTGCGGAGAATACGGGATGAGGTCAAAAAGTGGCGGACAAAGGCGGAGAATACGGGACAAGGGAATAGAGGGGTGGACAAGGGCGGAGAAAATGGGACAAGGGCAAAGAGGGTCGGACAAGGAAAAAGAGGGGCGCACAAGTGCAAAGAGGAGCGGACAAGTGCGGAGAATACGGGACAAGGGCAAAAAGGGGCGGACAAGTGCGGAGAATACGGGACAAGGGCAAAGACAGCCTGACAAGGGCGGACAATTCGGGACAAGGGCAAAGAGGGGCGGACAAGGGCGGAGAATACGGGACAAGGGCAAAGAGGGAGGGACAAGGGCAAAGAGAGTCGAACAAGGGCAAAGAGGGGCGGAAAAGGACAAATATAGGCGGGCAAGGGCAAGGAGGGGCGGACAAGGGCAAAGAGGGGCGGACAAGGGCAGAGAATATGGGACTAGAGCAAAGAGGGGCGGACAAGTGCGGAGAATACGGGACAAGAGCAAAGAGGGGCGGACAATTGCGGAGAATATGGGACAAGAGCTAAGAAGGGCGCAGAAGGGAATAGAGGGGTGGACAAGGGCAAAGAGGGGCGGACAAGGGCAAAGAGGGGCGGACAAGGGCAAAGAGGGGCGGACAAAGACAAAGAGGGGCGGACAAGGGCAAAGAATGGGCGGAGAAGTTCGGAGAATACGGGACAAGGGCAAAGAGGGGCGGACATGGGCAAAGAGGGGCGGACAAAGGCAAAGAGGGGCGGAAAAGGGCAAAGAAGGGCTTATAAGGGCAAAGAAGGGCGTATAAAGGCAAAGAGGGGCGGAGAAGGGCAAAGAGGGTTGGAAAAGGGCAAAGAGGTGCGGACAAGGGCAAAGAGGTGCGGACAAGTGCAAAGAGGGGCGGACAACCACAAAGCGGGTGTATAAGGAAAAAGAGAGGCGGACAAGGGAAAAGAGGGGCGGACCAGGGCAAAGAGGTGCGGACAAGTGCAAAAAATGGCGGACAGGGGTAAAAAATGGGCGGAGGATTTCGGAGAATACGGGAGAAGGGCAAAGAGGGGCGGAAAAGTTCAAAGAGGGGCGGACAAGGGCAAAGACGGGCAGACAAGGGCAAAGACGGGAGGACAAGGGCAAAGAGTCACGGCGAATTACGGAGAATACGGGAAAAGGGGAAAGAGGGGCGGATAAGGTCAAAGAAGTTCGACAAGGAAAAAGAGGGGCGGACAAGGGCAAAGAGGGTCGGACAAGGGCAAAGACGGATGGAAAAGTACAAAGAGGGGCGGAGAATACGGGACAAGGGTAAAGAGGGGCGGACAACGACAAGCGGTGCGGAGATGTGCGGAGAATACGGGACAAGTGCAAAGAGGGGCGGACAAGGGCAAAGAGGGGCGAAGAAGGGCAAAGAGGAGCGGACAAGGGCAAAGGGGGCGTATAAGGGCAAAGAAGGTCAGACAAGGGCAAAGAGGGGCGGACAAGGGCAAAGAGGGATGGACAAGGGCAAAGAGGGGCGGACAAGGGAAAAGGGGGCGTATAATGCAAAGAGGGGCGGATAAGGGAAAAGAGGGGCAAACAAGGGCAAAGAGGGGCAAACAAGTGCAAAGAGGGTTGGACAAGGGCAAAGAAGGGCGGACAGGTTCAAAGAAGGGGCAGAGAAGTTGGCAGAATATGGGAAAAGGGGAAAGAGGGGCGGACAAGGGAATAGAGGGGCGGACAAGGGCAATGAGGGGCTGACAAGTGCAGAGAGGGGCGGACAAGGGCAAAGAGAGACGGAGAATTGCGGAGAATAAGGGACAAGGGCAAAGAGGGGCAGACAAGGGCAAAGAGGGGCGGAGAATTCCGGAGAATACGGGACAAGTTAAAAGAGGGGCGGACAAGGGCAAAGAGGGGTGGACAAGGGCAAAGACGGGCGGACAAGGGCAAAGAGGGGAGGGCAAGGGAAAAGACGGGCGGACAAGAACAAAGAGTGGCGGACAAGGGCAAAGAGCGTGGGAGAATATGGGACAAGGCCAAAGAGAGGCGGGCAAATGCAAAGAGGGGCGGAGAAGTGCGGAGAATACGGGACAAGGGCAAAGAGGGGCGGACAAGGGCACAGAGGTGCGGACAAGGGCAATAAGGGGCGCACAAGTGAAAAGAGGGCGGACAAGGGCAAAGAGGGGCGGACAAGGGCAAAGGGGGCAGAAAAGGGCAAAAAGGGGCGGACGAAGGCAAAGAGGGGCGGATGAAGGCAAAGAGGGGCGGAAAAGGGCAAGGAGGGGCGGAAAAGGGCAAAGAGGGCGGACAAGGAAAAAGAGAGGGGGACAAGGGAAAAGAGGGGCGGACCAGGGAAAAGAGGTGCGGACAAGGGCAAAGAGGGGCGGACAAGGGCAAAAGGGGCGGACAAGGGCAAAGAGGGGCAGACAAGGGCAAAGAGGGGCGGACAAGGACAAAGAGGGGTAGACAAGGGCAAAGAGGTGCGGACAAGGGCAAGGATGTGTGGACAAGGGCAAAGAGTATCGGAGAAGTGTGGAGAATACGGGACAAGGGCAAAGAGGGGCAGACAAGGGCAAAGAGGGTCGGACAAGGGCAAGGATGTGTGGACAAGGGCAAAGAGTATCGGAGAAGCGTGGAGAATACGGGACAAGGGCAAAGAGGGGCGGACAAGGGGAAAGAGTGGCGGACAAGGGCAAAGAGGGGCGGACAAGGGCAAAGAGGGACGGAAAAAAGCAAAGAGGTGCGGAGAAGGGCAAAGGGGGCGGACAAGGGCAAAGAAGGGTGGACAACGGCAAAGAGGGGTAGACAAGGGCAAAGAGGGGCGGAAAAGGGCAAGGATGTGCGGAGAAGGGCAAAGAGTATCGGAGAAGTGCGGACAACACGGGACAAGGGCAAAGAGGGGCAGACAAGGGCAAAGAGGGGCAGACAAGGGCAAAGAGGGGCGGACAAGGGCAAAGAGGGGTGGAGAAATGCGGAGAATACTGGAGAAGTGCAAAGAGGGGCGGAAAAGGGCAAAGAGGGGCGGTCAAGGGCAAAGAGGGTCGGAGAATACGGGACAAGGGCAAAGAGATGCGGGCAAAAGCAAAGAGGGGCGGAGAAGTGCGGAGAATACGGGACAAAGGCAAAAAAAGTGCGGAAAAGGGCAAAGAGGGGTGGACAAGGGCAAAGAGGGGCGGAGAATACGGGACAAAGGCAAAGAGAGGCGGGCAAAAGCAAAGAGGGCGGAGAAGTGCGGAGAATATGGGACAAGGGCAAAGAGAGGCGGGCAAAAGCAAAGAGCGGCGGAGAAATGCGGAGAATACGGGACAACGGCAAAGAGGGGCGGACAAGTGCAAAGAGGGGCGGACAAGAGCAAAGAGGGCCGTAGAAGGGCCAAGAGGGGCGGAGAAGGGTAAAGAGGGTCGGACAAGGGCAAAGACGGACGGAAAAGGGCAAAGAGGGGCGGAGAATACGGGACAAGGTCTAAGAGGGGAGGACAACAGCAAGCGGTGCGGAGAAGTGCGGAGAATACGGGACAAGTGCAAAGAGGGGCGGACAAGGGCAAAGAGGGGCGGAGAAAGGCAAAGAGGGGCGGACATGGGCAAAGAGAGGCGGACAAGGGCAAAGAGGGACGGACAAGGGCAAAGAGGGGCGGACAAAGGCAAAGGGGGCGTATGAAGGCAAAGAGGGTCGGAGAAGGTCAAAGAGGTTTGGAAAAGGGCAAAGAGGTGCGGAAAAGGGCAAAGAGGGGCGGACAATCACAAAGTGGGTGTATAAGGGCAAAGAGGGGAGGACAAGGCCAAAGAGGGGCGGACAAGTGCAAAGAGGGGCTGACATGGGCAAAGAGCGGCGGACAAGCGCAAAAAAGGGCGGACACGGGCAAAAAATGGGCGGAGGATTCCGGAGAATACGGGAGAAGGGCAAAGAGGGGCGGAAAAGGTCAAAGAGGGGCGGACAAGGGCAAAGACATGCGGACAAGGGCAAAGACGGGCGGACAAGGGCAAAGAGTGACGGCGAATTACGGAGAATACGGGAAAAAAGCAAAGAGGGTCGGATAAGGTCAAAGAAGTGCGACAAGGAAAAAGAGGGGCGGACAAGGGAAAGAGGGTCGGACAAGGGCAAAGACGGATGGAAAAGTACAAAGAGGGGCAGAGAATACGGGACAAGGGCAAAGAGGGGCGGACAATGGCAAGCGGTGCGGAGAAGTGCGGAGAATACGGGACAAGTGCAAAGAGGGGCGGACAAGGGCAAAGAGGGGCGGAGAAAGGCAAAGAGGGGCGGACATGGGCAAAGAGACGCGGACAAGGGCAAAGAGGGACGGACAAGGGCAAAGAGGGGCGGACAAAGGCAAAGGGGGCGTATGAAGGCAAAGAGGGTCGGAGAAGGTCAAAGAGGTTTGGAAAAGGGCAAAGAGGTGCGGAAAAGGGCAAAGAGGGGCGGACAATCACAAAGTGGGTGTATAAGTGCAAAGAGGGGAGGACAAGGCCAAAGAGGGGCTGACATGGGCAAAGAGGGGCGGACAAGCGCAAAAAAGGGCGGACAGGGGCAAAAAATGGGCGGAGGATTCCGGAGAATACGGGAGAAGGGCAAAGAGGGGCGGAAAAGGTCAAAGAGGGGCGGACAAGGGCAAAGACATGCGGACAAGGGCAAAGACGGGCGGACAAGGGCAAAGAGTGACGGCGAATTACGGAGAATACGGGAAAAAAGCAAAGAGGGTCGGATAAGGTCAAAGAAGTGCGACAAGGAAAAAGAGGGGCGGACAAGGGAAAGAGGGTCGGACAAGGGCAAAGACGGATTGAAAAGTACAAAGAGGGGCAGAGAATACGGGACAAGGGCAAAGAGGGGCGGACAACGGCAAGCGGTGCGGAGAAGTGCGGAGAATACGGGACAAGTGCAAAGAGGGGCGGACAAGGGCAAAGAGGGGTGGACAAGGGAAAAGGGGGCGTATAAGGGCAAAGAGGGGCGGACAAGGACAAAGATGGGCAGACAAGGGCAAAGAGGGTCGGACAAGGGCAAAGAAGGGCGGACAGGGTCAAAGAAGGACAGAGAATTTCGCAGAATACGGGACAAGGGGAAAGAGAGGGCGGACAAGGGGATAGAGGGGCGGACAAGGGCAAAGAGGGGCTGACAAGGGCAGAGAGGGGCGGACAAGGGCAAAGAGTGATGGAGAATTGCGGAGAATAAGGGACAAGGGCAAAGAGGGGCAGACAAGGGCAAAGAGGGGCGGAGAATTCCGGAGAATACGGGACAAGTTAAAAGAGGGGCGGACAAGGGCAAAGAGGAGTGGACAAGGGCAAAGAGGGGCGGACAAGGGCAAAGAGGGGCGGACAAGGGCAAAGAGGGGCGGACAAGGGCAAAGAGGGGCGTTGAAGTGCAGAGAATACGGGACAAGTGCAAAGAGAGGCGGACAAGGGCAGAGACGGATGGACAAGGGCAAAGAGGGGAGGACAAGGGCAAAGAGGGGAGGAGAAGGGCAATGAGGGATGGACAAGGGCAAAGAGGGGTGGACAAGGGAAAAGGGGGCGTATAAGGGCAAAGAGGGGCGGACATGGACAAAGATGGGCAGACAAGGGCAAAGAGGGTCAGAAAAGGGTAAAGAAGTGCGGACAGGGTCAAAGAAGGACAGAGAATTTCGCAGAATACGGGACAAGGGAAAAGAGAGGGCGGACAAGAGGATAGAGGGGCGGACAAGGGCAAAGAGGGGCTGACAAGGGCAGAGAGGGGCGGAGAAGTGCAGAGAATACGGGACAAGTGCAAAGAGAGGCGGACAAGGGCAAAGACGGATGGACAAGGGCAAAGAGGGGCGGACAAGGGTAAAGAGGTGTGGACCAGGTGAAAGAGGGTCGGACAATTGCAAAGAGGCGCGGAAAAGTGCAAAGAGGGGCGGAAAAGTGCAAAGAGGGGCGGACAAGGGCAAATAGGGTTGGAGAAGGGCAAAGAGTGTCGGAGAAGGGTAAAGAAGGGCGGACAAGGGTGGAGAATACGGTCAGTGTCAAAGAGGGTCGGACAAGGGAAAAGAGTTTCAGACAAGGGCAAAGAGGGGCGGACAAGGGCAAAGAGAGGCGGACAAGAGCAAAGAGGGGCAGAGAAGTGGAAAGAGGGGCGGACAAGGGCAAAAAGGGGCGGACAAGGGCAAAGAGGGGCGGAGAATTGTGGAGAACACGGGACAAGGGCAAAGAGGGTTGGACAATTGCAAAGAGGGGCGGACAAGGGCGGAGAATACGGGACAAGGGAAAAGAGGAGCGGACAAGGACGGAGAAATACGCAACAAGGGAAAAGACGGGCGGACAAGGGCGGAGAATTCAGGACAAGGGCAAAGAGGGGCGGACAAGGGCGGAGAATAGGGGACAAGGGCTAAGAAGGGCGGACAAGGGCAAAGAGGGGCAGACAAGTTCAAAGAGTGACGATAAATGGCAAAGAGGGGCGGAGAATACTGGACAAGGGCAAAGAGGGTCGGACAAGGGCAAGCGGAGTGGAAAAGTGCGGAGAATACGGGACAAGGGCAAAGAGGGGCGGACAAGGGCAACGAGGGGCGGAGAAAGGCAAAGAGGAGAGGACAAGGGCAAAGGGGCGTAGAAGGGCAAAGAGGGGCGGACAAGGGCAAAGAGGGGCGGACAAGGGCAAAGAGGGTCGGACAAGGGCAAAGAAGGGCGGACAGTGTCAAAGAAGGGGCGGAGAAGTTCGGAGAATATGCGACAAGGGTAAAGAGGAGCGGACAAGGGCCAAGATGGGCGGACAAGTTCAAAGACGAGCAGACAAGGGCAAAGAGGGTCGGACAATGGCAAAGAGGGGCGGACAAGGGCAAAGAGGGGCGGACAAGAGAAGGAGGGGCGGGAAAGGGCAAAGAGGTGCGTACAAGTGCTAAGAGGGGCGGAGAAGTTCAGAGAATACGGGACAAGGGCAAAGAGGGGCGGACAAGGGCAAAGAGGAGTGGACAAAGGCAAAGAATGGCAGACAAGTGCAAAGAAGGGCAGACAAGGGCAAAGAGGGGCGGACATGGCAAAGAGGTGCAGACAAGGGCGGAGAAATCGGGACAAGGCGAAAGCGGTTCAGAAAAGGGGAAAGAAGGTCAGAAAAGGGCAAAAAGGTTCGGACAAGGGCAAAGAAGAGCGACATGTGAAAATAGGTGCGGAAAAGGGCAAAGAGGGGTGGAAAAAGGAAAAGAGGGTGCGTTGAATTGTGGAGAATACGGGACAATGGCAAAGAGGGGCGGAGAATTGCAGAGAATAAGGAACAAGGGCAAACAGGGGCGGACAAGGGAAAACAGGGCCGGAAAAGGGCAAAGAGGGGCGGACAAGGGCGGAGAATACGGGACAAGGGCAAAGAGGGGCTGACAAGAGCGGAGAATACGGGACAAGGGCAAAGAGGTTTGGACAAGTGCGGAGAATACGGGACAAGGGCAAAGAGGGACGGACAAGGGCAAAGAGGGGTGGACAAGGGCAAAGACGGGGGGACAAGGACAAAGATGTGCGGGCAAGGGCAAAGAGGGGCGGACAAGGGCAAAGAGGGGCGGACAAGGGCATAGACGGGGGGACACGGGCAGAGAATATGGGACAAGTGTTAAGAAGGGCGGACAAGGGCAAAGAGGGGCGGACAAGGGCAAAGAGGGGCGGACAAGGGCAAAGAGGGACGGAAAAGGGAAAAGAGGGGCGGAGAATACGGGACAAGGGCAAAGAGGGGCGGACAACAGCAAGCGGTGTGGAGAAGTGCGGAGAATAAGGGACAAGTGCAAAGAGGGTCGGACAAGGGCAAAGAGGGTCGGACAAGAGCAAAGAGGGGTGGAAAAGTGCAAAGAGGGGTGGACAAGAGCAAAGAGGGGCGGAGAAGCGCAAAGAGGGGCGGAAAAAGGCAAAGAGGGGCGGAAAAGTGCAAAGAGGGCCGGAGAATACGGGACAAGGGCAAAGAGGGGCGGACAAGGGCAAGCGGTGCGGAGAAGTGCGGATAATACGGGACAAGGGCAAAGAGGGGCGGACAAGGGCAAAGAGGGTCGGACAAGGACAAAGAGGGGCGGACAAGGGCACAGCAGGGTGGACAAGGGCAAAGAGGGTTGGAAAAGGGCAAAGAGGGGCGGACAAGGGCAAAGAGGGGCGGACAAGCACAAAGGGGGTGTATAAGGGCAAAGAGGGGAGGACAAGGCCAAACAGGGGCGGACAAGTGCAAAGAGGGGTGGACAAGGGCAAAAAATGTCGGACAGGGGCAAAAAAGGGGCGGAGAATTTCGGAGAATACGGGAGAAGGGCAAAGAGGGGCGGAAAATATCAAAGAGGGGCGGAGAAGGGCAAAGACGGGCGGACAAGGGCAAAGAGGGGCGGACAAGGGCAAAGAGTGACGGCGAATTACGGAGAATACGGGAAAAGGGCAAAGAGGGGCGGATAAGGGCAAAGAAGTGCAACAAGGAAAAAGAGGGGCGGACAAGGGCAAAGAGGGGCGGAGAAGGGCCAAGAGGGGTGGACAAGGGCAAAGAGGGGCGGACAAGGGGAAAGAGGGTTGGACAAAGGCAAAGAGTGGCGGACAAAGGCAAAGGGGGCGTATAAGGTCAAAGAGGGGTGGACAAGGGCGGAGAATGCGGGACAAGGGCTTAGAGGGGCGGACAAGGGCAAAGAGAGGCGGACAAGGACAAAGAGGGGCGGAAAAGGGCAAAGAGGGGCTGAGAATACGGGAGAAGGGCAAAGAGGGGCAGACAAGGGCAAGCAGTGCGGAGAAGAGCGGAGAATATGGGACAAGGGCAAAGAGAGGCAGACAAGGGCAAAGAGGGGCGGACAAGGCCAAAGAGGGGCGGACAAGGGCAAAGAGGGGCGGACAAGGGCAAAGAGGGGCGGACAAGGGCAAAGGGGGTGTATAAGGGCAAAGAGGGGTGGACAAGGGCAAAGAGCATCGGACAAGGGCAAAGAGGGGCGGAGAAGGGCAAAGAAGTGAGGACAGGGGCAAAGAAAGGGCGGAGAATTTCGGAGAATAAGGGACAAGGGCAAAGAGGGGTGGACAAGGGCAAAGACAGGCGGACAATTGCAAAGAGTTCCGGACAAGGGCAAAGAGGGGCGGACAAGGGCAAAGAGGGGCGGACAAGGGCAAAGATGGGCAGAGAAGGGCAAAGAGTGACGGAGAAGTGCGGAGAATACAGGACAATGGCAAAGAGGGGCGGACAAGGGCAAAGATGGGCGGAGAAGGGAAAAGACGGGCGGACAAGTGCAAAGACAGGCGGACTAGGGCAAAGAAGAGCGGACACGGGCAAAGAGTGGTGTACAAGGGCAAAGAGTGACGGAGAATTGCAGAGAACATGGGACAAGGGCAAAGAGGGGCGGACAAGGGCAAAGAGGGGCGGACAAGGGCAAAGAGGGGCCGACAAGGGCAAAGAGAGGCGGACAAGTGCGGATAATACGGGACAAGGGCAAAGAGGGGTGGATAAGTGCAAAGAGGGTCGGAGAAGTGCAAAGAGTTGCGGACAAGGCAAAGAGGTGCGGACAAGTGCGGAGAAATACGGTACAATGGCAAAGACCTGCGGACAAGGGCGGAGAATACGGGACCAGAGCAAAGAGGGTAGGACAAGGGCCGAGAATACGGGACAAGGAGTGGATAAGGGCAAAGAGGGGCTGACAAGGGCAAAGAGGGGCGGACAATAGCAAAGCGGGGAGAGAAGTGCGGAGAATACGGGACCAGGGCAAAGAGGGCCGGACAAGGTAAAAGAGGGGTGGACAAGGGCAAGGAGGGATGGACAAAAGCAAAGAGGTGCGGAGAAGTGCAAAGAGGGGCGGAGAAGTGCGGAGAATATGGGACAAGTGCAAAGAGGGGCGGACAACTGCATAGAGGGGTGGACAAGGGCAAAGAGGGGCGGACAATGGCAAAGAGGGGCGGAGAAGGGCAAAGAGGGGCGGACAAGGGCAAAGAGGGGCGGACAAGGGCAAAGAGGGCCGGAGAATTGCGGAGAATAAGGGACAAGAGCAAAGAAGGGCGGAAAAGGGCAAAGAGGGGTGGAAAAGGGCAAAGAGTTTTGGACAAAGGCAAAGAGGGTTGGACAAGGTCAAAGGGGTGCGGACAAGGGCAAATAGGGGTGAACAAGAGCAAAGAGTTGCGGACAAGTGCAAAGAGGTGCGGAGAAGTGTGGAGAATACGGGTCAAGGTCTAAGGGGGTAGAGAAGTGCGGAGAATATGGGACAGGGGAAAAGAGGGGCGGACAAGTGCAAAGAGGGGTGGACAAGGGCAAAGAGGGGCGGACAAGGGCAAAGAGGGGCGGACAAGGGCAAAGAGTGGCGGACAAGAGCAAAGAGATTTGGACAAGGGCAAAGAGGGGCGCACAAGGGCAAAGAGTGTCGGACAAGGGCAAAGAGGGATGGACAAGGGCAAAGAGTGGCGGAGAAAGGCAAGGAGGGTCGATCAAGTGCAAAAAGGGGCGGACAAGGACAAAGAGGGGCGGACAAGTTCAAGGATGTGCGGACAACGGCAAAGAGTAGCGTAGAAGTGCGGAGAATACGGGACAAGGGCATAGACGGGCAGACAAGGGCAAAGAGGGGCGGACAAGGGCAAAGAGGGGCTGACAAGGGCAAAGAGGGGCGGACAAGGGCAAACAGCATCGGAGAATATGGGACAAGGCCAAAGAGAGACGGGCAAATGCAAAGAGGGGCGGAGAAGTGCGGAGAATACGGGACAAGGGGAAAGAGGTGCGGACAAGGGCAAAGGGGTGCAGACAAGGGTAATAAGGGGCGCACAAGTGCAAAGAGGGGAGTACAAGTGCAAAAAGGGACGCACAAGGGCAAAGAGTGGTGCACAAGGGCAAAGAGGTGCGAACAAAGGCAAAGAGGGGCGGACAAGGGCAAAGAGGGGCGGACAAAGGCAAACAGGGGCGCACAAGGGCAAAGAGGGGCGCACAAGGGCAAAGAGGGGCCGAGAAATGCAAAGAGGGGTGGACAAGAGCTAAGAGGTATGGACAATGGCAAAGAGGGGCGGACAAGGGCAAAGATGGGCGGAGAATGGAAAAGACGGGCGGACAAGTGCAAAGACAGGCGGACAAGGGCAAAGAAGAGCGGACACGGGCAAAGAGTGGTGTACAAGGGCAAAGAGTGACGGAGAATTGCAGAGAATATGGGACAAGGGCAAAGAGGGGCGGACAAGGGCAAAGAGGGGCGGACAAGGGCAAAGAGGGGCGGACAAGGGCAAAGAGGGGCTGACAAGGACAAAGAGGGGCGGACAAGGGTAAAGAGGTGTGGACCAGTTGAAAGAGGGTCGGACAATTGCAAAGAGGGCCGGAAAAGTGCAAAGAGGGGCAGACAAGTGCAAAGACGGGCGGACAAGGGCAAAGAAGGGCGGACAAGGGCAAAGAGGGATGTACAAGTGCAAAGAGTGACGCAGAATTTCAGAGAATACGGGACAAGGGCAAAGAGGGGCAGTCAAGTGCAAAGAGGTGTGGACAAGGGCAAAGAGGGGCGGACAAGGGCACAGAGGGGCGGAAAAGGTCAAAGAGGGGCGGACAATGGCAAAGAGGGGCGGACAAGAGCAGTAGGGGCAGACAAGGTCAAAGAGGGTCGGACAACTGCTAAGACGGGCGGAGAAGTGCAGAGAATACGGGACAAGGGCAAAGAGGGGTGGAGAAAGGCAAAGAATGGCGGACAAGGGCAAAGAAGGGCGGACAAGGGCAAAGAGGGCCGGACAAGGGCAAAGAGGTGCGGACAAGGGCAAAGAGGGACGGACAAGTGCAAAGAGGTTCAGACAAGGGCGGAGAACACGGACAAGGCCAAAGAGGTTCGGAACAGGGCAAAGAAGGTCGTACAAGGGCAAAGAGGGTCGGACAAGGGCAAAGAGGGTCGGACAAGTGTAAAGAAGGGCGGACAAGGGCAACTAGGTTTGGACAAGGGCAAAGAGGGTCAGACAAGAGTATAGAAGGGCGGACAAGGGTGGAGAATATGGGACAGTGTCAAAGAGTGTCGGACAAGGTCAAAGAGGGTCGGACAAGGGTAAAGAGTTTCGGACAAGGGCAAAGAGGGGCGGACAAGGGCAAAGAGGAGCGGAGAAGGGCAAAGAGGTGCGGACAAGAGCAAAGAGGGGCGGAAAAGGGCAAAGAGTGGCGGAGAATTGTGGAGAACAAGGGCAAGGGCAAAGAGGGGCGGACAATGGCAAAGACTGGCGGAGAAGTGCAAGGAGGGGCGGAGAAGTGCAAGGAGGGGCGGACAAGTGCAAAGACGGACGGACAAGGGCAAAGAAGGTCGGACAAGGGCAAAGAGGGTCGGAGAAGGGCAAAGAAGGGCGATAAGGGAAAAGAGGGGAGGACAAGTACAAAGAGGGTCGGAGAAGGGCCAAGAGGGCCGGACCAGGGTAAAGAGGGACGGACAAGGGCAAAGAGGGACGGAAAAGGGCAAAGAGGGTCAGACAAGGGTAAAGAAGGGCGGACAAGGGTGGAGAATACGGGACAGGGTCAAAGAGGGTCGGACAAGAGCAAAGAGGTTCGGACAAGGGCAAAGAGTGGCGGACAAGGGCAAAGAGGGGCGGACAAGGGCAAACAGGGGCGGAGAAGTGCAAAGAGGGGCGCAAAAGGGCAAAGAGGGGCGCACTAGTGCAAAGAGCGGCGCACAAGGGCAAAGAGGGGCGGAGAAATGCAAAGAGGGGCGGACAAGAGCAAAGAGGTATGGACAAGGGCAAAGAGGGGCGGACAAGGGCAAAGAGGGGCGCACAAGGGCAAAGAGGGGCGCACAAGGGCAAAGAAGGGCGGAGAAATGCAAAGAGGGACGGACAAGGGCAAAGAGGGGCGCACAAGTGCAAAGAAGGGCGGAGAAATGCAAAGAGGGGCGGACAAGGGTAAAGAGAGGCGGACAAGGACAAAGAGGGGCGGAAAAGGGCAAAGAGGGGCTGAGAATACGGGAGAAGGGCAAAGAGGGGCAGACAAGGGCAAGCGGTTCGGAGAAGTGCAGAGAATATGGGACAAGGGCAAAGAGAGGCACACGAGGGCAAAGAGGGCGGACAAGGGCAAAGAGGGGCGGACAAGGGCAAAAAGGGGCGGACAAGGGCAAAAAGGGGGGGACAAGGGCAAAGGGGGCGTATAAGGGCAAAGAGGGGTGGACAAGGGCAAAGAGCATCGGACAAGGGCAAAGAGGGGCGGAGAAGGGCAAAGAAGTGAGGACAGGGGCAAAGAAAGGGCGGAGAATTTCAGAGAATAAGGGACAAGGGCAAAGAGGGGCGGACAAGGGCAAAGACAGGCGGACAAGTGCAAAGAGTTGCGGACAAGGGCAAAGAGGGGCAGACAAGGACAAAGAGGGGCAGAGAAGGGCAAAGAGTGACGGAGAAGTGCGGAGAATACAGGACAATGGCAAAGAGGGGCGGACAAGGGCAAAGAGGAGCGGAGAAGGGCAAAGAGGTGCGGACAAGGGCAAAGAGGGTCGGAGAAGGGCCAAGAGGGGCGGACAAGGGTAAAGAGTGTCGCACAAGGGCAAAGAGGGACGGAAAAGGGCAAAGAGGGTCAGACAAGGGTAAAGAAGGGCGGACAAGGGTGGAGAATACGGGACAGGGTCAAAGAGGTTCAGACATGAGCAAAGAGGTTCGGACAAGGGCAAAGAGTGGCGGACAAGTGCAAAGAGGGGCGGACAAAGGCAAAGAGGAGCGGACAAGTGCAAAGACGGTTGGAGAAGGGCAAAGAGGGGCGGACCAGGGCAAAGAGGGGCGGACAAGGGAAAAGAGGGGTGGGGAATTGCAGAGAACAAGGGACAAGTGCAAAGAGGTGCGGACAAGGGCAAAGAGGGGCGGACAAGGGCAAACAGGGGCGGAGAAATGCAAAGAGCGGCGCACAAGTGCAAAGAGGGGCGAACAAGGGCAAAGAGGGGCGGAGAAATGCAAAGAGGGGCGGACAAGGGCAAAGAGGGGCGCACAAGGGCAAAGATGGGCGCAAAAGGGCAAAGAAGGGCGGAGAAATGCAAAGAGGGACGGACAAGAGCAAAGAGGGACGGACAAGGGTGGAGAATACGGGACAAGGGCAAAGAGGGGCAGACAATTGCGGAGAATGCGGGACAAGGGCTTAGAGGGGCGGACAAGGGCAAAGAGAGGCGGACAAGGACAAAGAGGGGCGGAAAAGGGCAAAGAGGGGCTGAGAATTCGGGAGAAGGGCAAAGAGGGGCAGACAAGGGCAAGCAGTGCGGAGAAGTGCGGAGAATATGGGACAAGGGCAAAGAGAGGCAGACAAGGGCAAAGAGGGGCGGACAAGGGCAAAGAGGGGCGGACAAGGGCAAAGAGGGGCGGACAAGGGCAAAGGGTGTGTATAAGGGCAAAGAGGGATGGACAAGTGCAAAGAGCATCGGACAAGGGCAAATAGGGGCGGAGAAGGGCAAAGAAGTGAGGACAGGGGCAAAGAAAGGGCGGAGAATTTCGGAGAATAAGGGACAAGGGCAAAGAGGGGCGGACAAGGGCAAAGACAGGCGGACAATTGCAAAGAGTTGCGGACAAGGGCAAAGAGGGGCGGACAAGGGCAAAGAGGGGCGGACAAGGGCAAAGATGGGCGGAGAAGGGAAAAGACGGGCGGACAAGTGCAAAGACAGGCAGACTAGGGCAAAGAAGAGCGGACACGGGCAAAGAGTGGTGTACAAGGGCAAAGAGTGACGGAGAATTGCAGAGAATATGGGACAAGGGCAAAGAGGGGCGGACAAGGGCAAAGAGGGGCGGACAAGGGCAAAGAGGGGCGGACAAGGGCAAAGAGGGGCGGACAAGGGCAAAGAGGGGCGAAGAATTGCAAAGAGGGGCGGACAAGGGCAAAGAGGGGCGGACAAGTGCGGATAATACGGGACAAGGGCAAAGAGGGGTGGATAAGTGCAAAGAGGGTCGGAGAAGTGCAAAGAGTTGCGGACAAGGCAAAGAGGTGCGGACAAGTGCGGAGAAATACAGTACAATGGCAAAGACCTGCGGACAAGGGCGGAGAATACGGGACCAGAGCAAAGAGGGTAGGACAAGGGCCGAGAATACGGGACAAGGAGTGGATAAGGGCAAAGAGGGGCTGACAAGGGCAAAGAGGGGCGGACAATAGCAAAGCGGGGAGAGAAGTGCGGAGAATACGGGACCAGGGCAAAGAGGGCCGGACAAGGTAAAAGAGGGGTGGACAAGGGCAAGGAGGGATGGACAAAAGCAAAGAGGTGCGGAGAAGTGCAAAGAGGGGCGGACAAGTGCAAAGAGGGGCGGACAAGGGCAAAGAGTTTTGGACAAAGGCAAAGAGGGTTGGACAAGGTCAAAGGGGTGCGGACAAGGGCAAAGAGGGGTGAACAAGAGCAAAGAGTGGCGGACAAGTGCAAAGAGGTGCGGAGAAGTGCGGAGAATACGGGTCAAGGTCTAAGGGGGTAGAGAAGTGCGGAGAATATGGGACAGGGGAAAAGAGGGGCGGACAAGTGCAAAGAGGGGTGGACAAGGGCAAAGAGGGGCGGAGAATACGGGACAAGGGCAAAGAGGTGCAGGAAAAAGCAAAGAGGTGTGGAGAAGTGCGGAGAATACGGGACAAGGGGTAAGGGGGTAGAGAAGTGCGGAGAATATGGCACAGGGGAAAAGAGGGGCGGACAAGTGCAAAGAGGGGCAGACAAGGGCAAAGAGGGGCGGAGAATTGCGGAGAATACGGGACAAGGGCAATGAGGTGCGGAGAAGTGCGGAGAATACTGGACAAGGGTAAATAGGGGCGGAAAAGGGCAAAGAGGGTCGGACAAGGGCAAAGAGGGTCGGAGAAAGGCAAATAGGGTCGGACAAGGGCAAAGAGGGGCTGACAAGAGCAAAGACGGGCGAAGAAGTGCAAAGAGGGGCGGACAATGGCAAAGAGGTGCGGACAAGAGCAAAGAGGGGCGGACAAGGGCAAAGAGGGGCGGACAAGGGCAAAGAGGGGCAGACAAGGGCAAAGAGGGGCGGAGAATTGCGGAGACTACGGGACAAGGGCAATGAGGGGTGGAGAAGTGCGGAGAATACTTGACAAGCGTAAAGAGGGTCGGACAAGTGCAAAGAATGGTAGAAAAGGACAAAGAGGGGTGGAAAAGGGCAAAGAGGGGCGGAGAACACGGGACAAGGGCAAAGAGGTGCGGGCAAAAGCAAAGAGGGGCGGAGAAGTGCGGAGAATACGGGACAAGGGGAAAGACGGGCGGACAAGGGCAAAGAGGGTCGGACAAGGGCAAAGACGGGCGAAGAATTGCAAAGAGGGGCGGACAAGGGCAAAGAGGGGCGGACAAGTGCGGATAATACGGGACAAGGGCAAAGAGGGGTGGATAAGTGCAAAGAGGGTCGGAGAAGTGCAAAGAGTTGCAGACAAGGCAAAGAGGTGCGGACAAGTGCGGAGAAATACGGTACAATGGCAAAGACCTGCGGACAAGGGCGGAGAATACGGGACCAGAGCAAAGAGGGTAGGACAAGGGCCGAGAATACGGGACAAGGAGTGGATAAGGGCAAAGAGGGGCTGACAAGGGCAAAGAGGGGCGGACAATAGCAAAGCGGGGAGAGAAGTGCGGAGAATACGGGACCAGGGCAAAGAGGGCCGGACAAGGTAAAAGAGGGGTGGACAAGGGCAAGGAGGGATGGACAAAAGCAAAGAGGTGCGGAGAAGTGCAAAGAGGGGCGGAGAAGTGCGGAGAATATGGGACAAGTGCAAAGAGGGGCGGACAACTGTATAGAGGGGTGGACAAGGGCAAAGAGGGGCGGACAATGGCAAAGAGGGGCGGAGAAGGGCAAAGAGGGGCGGACAAGGGCAAGGAGGGGCGGACAAGGGCAAAGAGTTTTGGACAAAGGCAAAGAGGGTTGGACAAGGTCAAAGGGGTGCGGACAAGGGCAAATAGGGGTGAACAAGAGCAAAGAGTGGCGGACAAGTGCAAAGAGGGGTGGAGAAATGCGGAGAATACTGGACAAGTGCAGAGAGGGGCGGACATGTGCAAAGAGGGGCGGTCAAGTGCAAAGAGCGTCGGAGAATTCGGGACAAGGGCAAAGAGTGGCGGGCAAAAGCAAAGAGGGGCGGAGAAGTGCAGAGAATAAGGGACAAAGGCAAAGAGGGGCGCACAAGCGCAAATAGGGGTGGACAAGTGTAAATAGGGGCGGACAAGTGCAAAGAGGGGCGCACAAGCCCAAAGAGGGACGGACAAGGGCAAAAGGGGCGGACAAGGGCAAAGGGGGTGGTCAAGGTCAAAGAGGGGCGGACAAGGGCAAGGGGGCGGACAAGGGCAAAGAGGGGCGGACAAGGGCAAAGAGAGGCGGAGAACTGCGGAGAATACGGCACAAGGGCAAAGCGGGTCGCACAAGGGCAAAGAGGGGCCGACAAGGGCAAAGAGGGTCTTACAAAGGCAAAGAGGGGCGGACAAGGGCAAAGAGGGGCGGACAAGTTCAAAGAAAGGCGGACAAGGGCAAGGAGTTGCGGAGAAGTGCAAAGAGGGGCGGACAAGTGTATAGAGCGGCGGACAAGGGCAAAGAGGGGCGGACAAGTGCAAAGAGGGGTGGAGAAATGCGGAGAATACTGGACAAGTGCAGAGAGGGGCGGATATGTGCAAAGAAGTTCGGACAAGGGCAAAGAGGATCGGACAAGGCAAAGAGTGTCGGACAAGAGTAAAGAAGGGCGGACAAGGGTAAAGAAAGGCGGACAAGGGCAACTAGGGTTGGACAGGGGCAAAGAGGGGCGGACAAGTTCAAAGAGGGGCGGACAAGAGCAAAGAGGGGTGGAGAAGTGCAAAGAGGTGCGGACAAGTGTAAAGGGGGGCGGACAAGTGCAAAGAGGGGCGGAGAATTTCAGAGAATACGGGACAAGTGCAAAGAGGGACAGACAAGGGCAAGGAGGTGTGGACAAGGGCAAAGAGGGGCGGTCAAGTGCAAAGAGGGGTGGAAAAGGTCAAAGAGGGGCGGACAATGGCAAAGAGGGGCGGACAATGGCAAAGAGGGTCGGACAAGGTCAAAGAGGGTCGGACAAGTGCTAAGACGGGCGGAGAAGTGCAGAGAATAAGGGACAAGTGCAAAGAGGGGCGGACAAGGGCAATGAAGGGTGGTCAAAGGCAAAGAATGGCGGAAAAGTGCAAAGAAGGGCGGAACAGGTCAAAGAGGGGTGGATAAGGGCAAAGAGGGTCGGACAAGGGCAAAGAGGTTCGAAGAAAGGCGGAGAATACGGGACAAGGCCAAAGAGGTTCGGAACAGGGCAAAGAAGGTCGGACAAGGGCAAAGAGGGGCGGACAAGGGCAAAGAAGTGCGATAAGGGAAAAGAGGGGAGGACAAGGACAAAGAGGGTCGGAGAAAGGCCAAGAGGGGCGGACAAGGGCAAAGAGGGGCGGAGAAGTGCGGAGCATACATGACAAGAAGAAAGAGGGTCGGAGAATTGTGGAGAATACGGGGCAAGGTCAAACAGGGTTGGACAAGGGCAAAGAGCGTCGGACAAGGTCAAAGAGGGGCAGACAAGGGCAAAGACGGGCGGACAAGGGCAAAGAGGGGCAGACAAGGGCAAAGAGGAGCGGACAAGGGCAAATAGGGGTGGACAAGTGCAAATAGGGTCGGAGAAATGCGGAGAATACGGGACAAGATAAAAGAGGCTCGGAGAATTGTGGAGAATATGGGACAAGGGCAAAGAGGGGCGGACAAGGGCAAAGAGGGGTGGACAAAGCAAAGAGGGGTAGACAAGTGTAAAGAGGGGCGGACAAGGGCAAGGATGTGCGGACAAGGGCAAAGAGTATCGGAGAAGTGCGGAGAATACGGGACAAGGGCAAAGAGGAGCAGAAAAAGGCAAAGAGGGGCAGACAAGGGCAAAGAGAGGCGGAAAATGGCAAAGAGGGGCAGACAAGGGCAAAGAGGAGCGGACAAGGGCTAAGAGGGGCGAAGAAATGCGGGAATACTGGACAAGTGCAAAGAGGGGAGGAAAAGTGCAAAGAGGGGCGGTCAAGGGCAAAGAGGGTTGGAGAATACGGGACAAGGGCAAAGAGAGGCTGGCAAAAGCAAAGAGGGCGGAGAAGTGCGGAGAATATGGGACAACGGTAAAGAGGGGCGGACAAGGGCAAAGAGGGGCGGACAAGGGCAAAGAGGGGCGGAGAAGTGCAGAGAATATGGGACAAGGTCAAAGAGAGGCGGACAAGGGCAAAGACGGGCGGACAAGGGCAAAAAGGGGCGGACAAGGGTAAAGAAGTGTGGACCAGGTGAAAGAGGGTCTGACAATTGCAAAGATGGGCGGAAAATTGCAAAGAGGGGCGGACAAGTGCAAAGACGGGCGGACAAGGGCAAAGAGGGATGTACAAGTGCAAAGAGTGACGCAGAATTTCAGACAATACGGGACAAGGGCAAAGAGAGGCAGGGAAGGGCAAAGAGGGGTGGACAAAGGCAAAGAATGGCGGACAAGGCCAAAGAAGGGCGGACAAGGGCAAAGAGGGGCGGACAAGGGCAAAGAGGGGCGGACAAGGGCAAAGAGGGGCGGACAAGTGCAAAGAGGTTCAGACAAGGGCGGAGAATACGGGACAAGGCCAAAGAGGTTCGGAACAGGGCAAAGAGGGTCGGACAAGGGCAAAGAGTGTCGGACAAGGGTAAAGAAGGGCGGACAAGGGTAAAGAAAGGCGGACAAGGGCAACTAGGGTTGGACAAGGGCAAAGAGGGGCGGACAAGTTCAAAGAGGGGCGGACAAGAGCAAAGAGGGGTGGAGAAGTTCAAAGAGGTGCGGACAAGGGTAAAGAGGGGCGGACAAGGGCAAAGAGGGGCAGACAAGTGCAAAGAGGGGCGGACAAGTGCAAAGACGGGCGGACAAGGGCAAAGAAGGGCGGACAAGGGCAAAGAAGGGCGGACAAGGGCAAAGAGGGATGTACAATGGCAAAGAGTGACGCAGAATTTCAGAGAAAACGGGACAAGTGCAAAGAGGGGCAGACAAGGGCAAGGAGGTGTGGAAAAGGGCAAAGAGGGGCGGTCACGGGCAAAGAGGGGTGGAAAAGGTCAAAGAGGGGCGGACAATGGCAAAGAGGGGCGGACAATGGCAGAGAGGGTCGGACAAGGTCAAAGAGGGTCGGACAAGTGCTAAGACGGGCGGAGAAGTGCAGAGAATACGGGACAAGTGCAAAGAGGGGCGGACAAGGGCAAAGAAGGGTGGACAAAGGCAAAGAATGGCGGAAAAGTGCAAAGAAGGGCGGACAAGGGCAAAGAGGGGTGGATAAGGGCAAAGAGGGTCGGACAAGGGCAAAGAGTTTCGAAGAAGGGCGGAGAATACGGGACAAGGCCAAAGAGGTTCGGAACAGGGCAAAGAAGGTCGGACAAGGGCAAAGAGGGGCGGACAAGGGCAAAGAAGTGCGATAAGGGAAAAGAGGGGAGGACAAGGACAAAGAGGGTCGGAGAAAGGCCAAGAGGGGCGGACAAGGGCAAAGAGGGGCGGACAACTGCAAGCGGTGCGGAGAAATGCGGAGAATACGGGACAAGTGCAAAGAGGGGCGGACAAGGGCAAAGAGGGGCGGAGAAGGGCAAAGAGGTGCGGAGAAGGGCAAAGAGGTGCGGAGAAGGGCAAAGAGGTGCGGAGAAGGGCAAAGAGGAGCGGACAAGGGCCAAGAAGGTCGGAAAAGGCAAAGAGGGGCAGACAAGGGCAAAGACGGTCGGACAAGTGCAAAGAAGGGCGGACAGTGTCAAAGAAGGGGCGGAGAATTTCGGAGAATACGGGACAATGGGAAAGAGGGGCAGACAAGGGCAAAGAGGGGCGAAAAAGGGCAAAGAGGGGCGGACAAGAGCGGAGAATACGGAAAAGGGCAAAGAGGGACGGACAAGGGCGGAGAATACGGGACAAGGTCAAAGAGTAGCGGAAAAGGGCGCAGAAATACGGTATAAGAGAAAAGACGGGCGGACAAGGGCGGAGAATACGGGACAAGGGCAAAGAGGGGCGGGCAAGGATCAAAGAGGGGCGGAGAAGGGCGGAGAATATGGGAGAAGAGCAAAGAGGGTCGGACAAGTGCGGAGAATACGAAACAAGGTCAAAGAGGGGCGGAGAAGTGCGGATAATACGGGACAAGGGCTAAGAAGGGCGGAGAAGGGCAAAGAGGGTCTGACAAGTGCAAAGAAGTGCGGACAGTGTCAAAGAAGGGGCGGAGAATTTCGGAGAATACGGGACAATGGGAAAGAGGGGCAGACAAGGGCAAAGAGGGGCGAAAAAGGGTAAAGAGGGGCGGACAAGGGCAAAGAGGGACGGACAAAGGCAAAGATTGACGGAGAATTGCGGAGAATACGGGACAAGTTCAAAGTGGGGCGGACAAGGAAAAAGAGGGGTGGTCAAGGGCAAAGAGGGGCGGACAAGGGCAAAGAGGGGCGGACAAGGGCAAAGACGGGCAGATAAGGACAAAGAGTGGCGGACAACGGCAAAGAGGGGCGGAGAAGTGCAGAGAATACGGGACAAGGGGAAAGAGAGGCGGACAAGGGCAAAGAGGGGTGGAACAGTGCAAAGAGGGGCGGACAAAAGCAAAGAGGGGCGGACAAGTGAAAAGAGGGGCAGACAAGGACAAAGACGGGCGGACAAGGGCATATAGGTTTGGACAAGGGCAAAGAGGGCCGGACAAGTGTAAAGAAGGGCGGACAAGTGTGGAGAATACGTGACAGTGTCAAAGAATGTCGGACAAGGGCAAAGAGGGACGGACAAGGGCAAAGAGTTTCGGACAAGGGCAAAGAGGTGGGGACAAGGGCAAAGAGGGGCGGACAAGGGCAAAGAGGGGCGGACAAGGGCAAAGACGGGCGGACAAGGGGAAAGACGGGCGGACATGGGCAAAGAGGGGTGGACAAGGGCAAAGAGGGGCGGAGAATTTTGGAGAACATGGGACAAGGGAAAAGAGTGGCGGACAAGGGCAAAGAGGGCCGGAGAAGGGCAAAGAAGGTCGCACAAGGGCAAAGAGGGGAGCACAAGGGCAAAGAGGGGCGGAGAAAGGCAAAGAGAGGCGAACAAGGGCAAAGAGGGGCGGACAATGGCAAAGAGGGGAGGACAATGGATAAGAGGGGCGGACAAGGGCAAAGAGGGGTGTACAAGAGCGGAGAATACGGAAAAGGGCAAAGAGGGGCGGACAAGGGCGGAGAATACGGGACAACGTCAAAGAGTAGCGGACAAGGGCGGAGAAATACGGTATAAGAGAAAAGACGGGCGGACAAGGGCGGAGAATACGGGACAAGGGCAAAGAGTGGCGGACAAGGGCAAAGAGGGGTGGAGAAGGGCGGAGAATATGGGAGAAGAGCAAAGAGGGTCGGACAAGTGCGGAGAATATGAAACAAGGGCAAAGAGGGGCGGACTATTGCGGACAATACGGGACAAGGGCTAAGAAGGGCGGACAAGGGCAAAGAGGGGCAGACAAGGGCAAAGAGGGACTGAAAAGGGCAAAGAGGGGCGGAGAATACGGGACAAGGGCAAAGAGGGGCGGACAAGGGCAAGCTGTGCGGAGAAGTGCGGAGAATATTGGACAAGTGCAAAGAGGGGCGGACAAGGGCAAAGGGGGGCGGACAAGGGCAAAGAGGGGCGGAGAATTGCGGAGAACACGGGACAAGGGCAAAGAAGGGCGGACAAGGGCAAACAGTGGCGGAGACAGGAAAAGAGTGGCGGACAAGAGCAAAGGGGTTTGGACAAGGGCAAAGAGGGGCGCACAAGGGCAAAGAGGGTCGATCAAGTGCAAAAAGGGGCAGACAAGGACAAAGAGGGGCGGACAAGTGCAAGGATGTGCGGACAACGGCAAAGAGTAGCGTAGAAGTGCGGAGAATACGGGACAAGGGCATAGAGGGGCACACAAGGGCAAAGAGGGGCTGACAAGGGCAAAGAGGGGCTGACAAGGGCAAAGAAGGGCTGACAAGGGCAAAGAGAGGCGGACAAGGGCAAAGAGGGGCGGAGAATTGCGGAGAATACTGGACAAGGGCAAAGAGGGGCGGACAAGGGCAAAGAGGGGCGGACAAGGGCAAAGAGGTGCGGACAAGGGCAATAAGGGGCGCACAAGCGCAAAGAGGGGAGTACAATTGCAAAAAGGGACGCACAAAGGCAAAGAGAGGTGCACAAGGGCAAAGAGGGGCTGACAAGGTCAAAGATGGGTGGACAAGGGCAAAGGGGGCAGACAAGGGCAAAAAGGGGCGGACGAAGGCAAAGAGGGGCGGAAATGGGAAAGAGGGTCGGACAAGGGCAAAGGGGGCGGACAAGGAAAAAGAGGGGCGGACAAGCACAAAGAGGGGCGGACAAGGGCAAAGAGGGGTAGACAAGGGCAAAGAGTGGCGGACAAGAACAAAGAGGGGCGGACAAGGGCAAAGAGGGGCGGACAAGGGCAAGGATGTGCGGACAAGGGCAAAGAGTATCGGAGAAGTGTGGAGAACACGGGACAAGGGCAAAGAGGGGCAGACAAGCGCAAAGAGGGGCGGACAAGGGCAAAGAGGGTCAGACAAGGGCAAAGAGGGGCGGACAAGGGCAAAGAGGGGCGGACAAGGGCAAAGAGGGGCGGAGAAATGCGGAGAATACTGGACAAGTGCAAAGAGGGGTGGACAAGTGAAAAGAGGGGCGGTCAAGGGCAAAGAGGTTCGGAGAATACGGGACATGGACAAAGAGAGGCGGGCAAAAGCAAAGAGGGGCCGAGAAGTGCGGAGAATACGGAACAACGGAAAAGAGGGGCGGACAAGGGCAAAGAGGGACGGACCAAAGCAAAGAGGTGCGGAGAAGGGATAAGAGGGGCGGAGAAGTGCGGAGCATACAGGACAAGAGGGAAGAGGGGCGGAGAAATGCGGAGAATACGGGGCAAGGTCAAAGAGGTTTGGACAAGGTCAAAGAGGGGCGGACAAGTGCAAAGACGGGTGGACAAGGGCAAAGAGGGGCGGACAAGGGCAAACAGGGGCAGATAACGTCAAAGAGGGGCGGAGAAGGGCAAAGAATACGGGACAAAGGCAAAGAGGGGCTTAGAAGAGCGGAGAATATGGGACAATGGCAAAGAGGGTCGGACAAGGGCAAAGAGGGGCGGACAAATGCAAAGAGGGGCGGACAAGTGCGGAGAATACGGGACAAGGGCAAAGAGGGGCGGAGAAGTGCGGAGAATGCGGGACAAGGGCAAAGAGGAGCGGACAAGTGTGGAGAATACGGGACAAGCGTAAAGAGGGGCGGACAAGGGCGGATAGTACGGGACAAGGGCAAAGAGGGGCGGACAAGGCAAAGAGGGGCGGAAAAGGGCAAAGAGGGGCGGACAATTGCGGAGAATAGGGGAAAACTGCAAAGAGGGGCTGACAAGGGCGGAGAATATGGGACAAGGTCAAAGAGGGGCGGACAAGGGCAGAGAATAATTGAAAAGTGCAAAGAGGGGCAGATAAGTTCGGAGAATACGGGACAAGGGCAAAGAGGGGCGGACAAGTGCAAAGAGGGGCGGACAAGGGCAAAGAGGGGCGGACAAGGGCAAAGAGGGGCGGACAAGGGCAAAGAGGGGCGGAGAATATGGGAATAGGGCAAAGAGGGGAGGA
Organism: Phaenicophaeus curvirostris; assembly: GCF_032191515.1. Lineage (NCBI taxonomy): Eukaryota > Metazoa > Chordata > Aves > Cuculiformes > Cuculidae > Phaenicophaeus > Phaenicophaeus curvirostris. Next base: position 336,879 of record NW_027206689.1, read on the forward strand.
AAAGTGCGGAGAATACGGGACAAGGACAAAGAGGGGCGGACAAGGGCAAAGAGGGTCGGACAAGGGCAAAGAGTGTCGGACAAGGGCAAAGAGGGGCAGACAAAAGCAAAGAGGGGTGGACAAGGGCAAAGAGGGGTGGACAAGTGCAAAGGGGGCGGACAAGAGCAAAGAAGGTCAGAGAAAGCAAGGAGGGTCGGACAAGTGCACAGGGGGCGGACAAGGTCAAAGAGGTGGGGAGAAGGGCAAAGAGGGGCGGACAAGGGCAAAGAGGGGAGGACAATGGATAAGAGGGGCGGACAAGGGCAAAGAGGGGTGTACAAGAGCGGAGAATACGGAAAAGGGCAAAGAGGGGCGGACAAGGGCGGAGAATACGGGACAACGTCAAAGAGTAGCGGACAAGGGCGGAGAAATACGGTATAAGAGAAAAGACGGGCGGACAAGGGCGGAGAATACGGGACAAGGGCAAAGAGTGGCGGACAAGGGCAAAGAGGGGTGGAGAAGGGCGGAGAATATGGGAGAAGAGCAAAGAGGGTCGGACAAGTGCGGAGAATATGAAACAAGGGCAAAGAGGGGCGGACTATTGCGGACAATACGGGACAAGGGCTAAGAAGGGCGGACAAGGGCAAAGAGGGGCAGACAAGGGCAAAGAGGGACTGAAAAGGGCAAAGAGGGGCGGAGAATACGGGACAAGGGCAAAGAGGGGCGGACAAGGGCAAGCTGTGCGGAGAAGTGCGGAGAATATTGGACAAGTGCAAAGAGGGGCGGACAAGGGCAAAGGGGGGCGGACAAGGGCAAAGAGGGGCGGAGAATTGCGGAGAACACGGGACAAGGGCAAAGAAGGGCGGACAAGGGCAAACAGTGGCGGAGACAGGAAAAGAGTGGCGGACAAGAGCAAAGGGGTTTGGACAAGGGCAAAGAGGGGCGCACAAGGGCAAAGAGGGTCGATCAAGTGCAAAAAGGGGCAGACAAGGACAAAGAGGGGCGGACAAGTGCAAGGATGTGCGGACAACGGCAAAGAGTAGCGTAGAAGTGCGGAGAATACGGGACAAGGGCATAGAGGGGCACACAAGGGCAAAGAAGGGCTGACAAGGGCAAAGAGAGGCGGACAAGGGCAAAGAGGGGCGGAGAATTGCGGAGAATACTGGACAAGGGCAAAGAGGGGCGGACAAGGGCAAAGAGGGGCGGACAAGGGCAAAGAGGTGCGGACAAGGGCAATAAGGGGCGCACAAGCGCAAAGAGGGGAGTACAATTGCAAAAAGGGACGCACAAAGGCAAAGAGAGGTGCACAAGGGCAAAGAGGGGCTGACAAGGTCAAAGATGGGTGGACAAGGGCAAAGGGGGCAGACAAGGGCAAAAAGGGGCGGACGAAGGCAAAGAGGGGCGGAAATGGGAAAGAGGGTCGGACAAGGGCAAAGGGGGCGGACAAGGAAAAAGAGGGGCGGACAAGCACAAAGAGGGGCGGACAAGGGCAAAGAGGGGTAGACAAGGGCAAAGAGTGGCGGACAAGAACAAAGAGGGGCGGACAAGGGCAAAGAGGGGCGGACAAGGGCAAGGATGTGCGGACAAGGGCAAAGAGTATCGGAGAAGTGTGGAGAACACGGGACAAGGGCAAAGAGGGGCAGACAAGGAAAAAGAGGGGCGGACAAGGGCAAAGAGGGTCAGACAAGGGCAAAGAGGGGCGGACAAGGGCAAAGAGGGGCGGACAAGGGCAAAGAGGGGCGGAGAAATGCGGAGAATACTGGACAAGTGCAAAGAGGGGTGGACAAGTGAAAAGAGGGGCGGTCAAGGGCAAAGAGGTTCGGAGAATACGGGACATGGACAAAGAGAGGCGGGCAAAAGCAAAGAGGGGCCGAGAAGTGCGGAGAATACGGAACAACGGAAAAGAGGGGCGGACAAGGGCAAAGAGGGACGGACCAAAGCAAAGAGGTGCGGAGAAGGGATAAGAGGGGCGGAGAAGTGCGGAGCATACAGGACAAGAGGGAAGAGGGGCGGAGAAATGCGGAGAATACGGGGCAAGGTCAAAGAGGTTTGGACAAGGTCAAAGAGGGGCGGACAAGTGCAAAGACGGGTGGACAAGGGCAAAGAGGGGCGGACAAGGGCAAACAGGGGCAGATAACGTCAAAGAGGGGCGGAGAAGGGCAAAGAATACGGGACAAAGGCAAAGAGGGGCTTAGAAGAGCGGAGAATATGGGACAATGGCAAAGAGGGTCGGACAAGGGCAAAGAGGGGCGGACAAATGCAAAGAGGGGCGGACAAGTGCGGAGAATACGGGACAAGGGCAAAGAGGGGCGGAGAAGTGCGGAGAATGCGGGACAAGGGCAAAGAGGAGCGGACAAGTGTGGAGAATACGGGACAAGCGTAAAGAGGGGCGGACAAGGGCGGATAGTACGGGACAAGGGCAAAGAGGGGCGGACAAGGCAAAGAGGGGCGGAAAAGGGCAAAGAGGGGCGGACAATTGCGGAGAATAGGGGAAAACTGCAAAGAGGGGCTGACAAGGGCGGAGAATATGGGACAAGGTCAAAGAGGGGCGGACAAGGGCAGAGAATAATTGAAAAGTGCAAAGAGGGGCAGATAAGTTCGGAGAATACGGGACAAGGGCAAAGAGGGGCGGACAAGTGCAAAGAGGGGCGGACAAGGGCAAAGAGGGGCGGACAAGGGCAAAGAGGGGCGGACAAGGGCAAAGAGGGGCGGAGAATATGGGAATAGGGCAAAGAGGGGAGGAAAAGTGCGGAGAATACGGGACAAGGACAAAGAGGGGCGGACAAGGGCAAAGAGGGTCGGACAAGGGCAAAGAGTGTCGGACAAGGGCAAAGAGGGGCAGACAAAAGCAAAGAGGGGTGGACAAGGGCAAAGAGGGGTGGACAAGTGCAAAGGGGGCGGACAAGAGCAAAGAAGGTCAGAGAAAGCAAGGAGGGTCGGACAAGTGCACAGGGGGCGGACAAGGTCAAAGAGGTGGGGAGAAGGGCAAAGAGGGGCGGACAAGGGCAAACAGAGGCAGATAAGAGCAAAGAGGGGCGGAGAAGGGCAAAGAATACGGGACAAAGGCAAAGAGGGGCTTAGAAGTGCCGAGAATACGAGACAATGGCAAAGACGGTCGGACAATGGCAAAGACGGTCGGACAAGGGCAAAGAGGGGCGCGCTAGGGCAAAGAGGGGCGGACAATTGCAGAGAATACAGGACAAGGGCAAAGAGGGGCGGAGAAGGGCGGAGAAAAAGGGACAAGGGCAAAGAGGGGCGGACAATTGTGGAGAATACGGGACAAGGGCAAATAGGGGCGGACAAGTGCGGATTATACGGGAGAAGGGCAAAGAGGGGCAGACAAGGGCGGAGAATAAGGGAGAAGGGCAAAGAGAGGGGCACAAGGGCAAAGAGGGGTGCACAAGGGCAAAGAGGGGCGGACAAGTGCAAAGAGGGGCGCATAAGGGCAAAGAGGGGTGCACAAGGGCTAAGAGGTTCGCACAAGGGCAAAGAGGGGCGGACAATTTTGGAGAATACGGAAGAAGGGCAAAGAGGAGCGGACAAGGGCGGAGAATATGGGAAAAGGGCAAAGAGGGGCTGACAAGGGCGGAGAATACGGGACACGGGCAAAGAGGGGCAGACAAGGGCTGAGAACACGGGACAAGGGCAAAGAGGGGCGGACAAGGGCGGAGAATACTTGACAAGTGCAAAGAGGAGCAGACAAGTTCGGAGATTACGGGACAAGGGCAAAAAGGGGGGCAGAGTAGGGCAAAGAGGGGCTGAAGAGGGCAAAGAGGGGCTGACAAGGGCAAAGAGGGGCTGACAAGGGCAAAGAGGGGCGGACAAGGGCAAAGAGGGGCGGAGAATTGCGGAGAATACTGGACAAGGGCAAAGAGTGGCGGACAAGGGCAAAGAGGGGAGTACAATTGCAAAAAGGGACGCACAAAGTCAAAGAGAGGTGCACAAGGGCAAAGAGGGTCGCACAAACGCAAAGAGGGGCGGACAAGGGCAAAGAGGGGCTGACTTGGTCAAAGATGGGCGGACAAGAGCAAAGGGGGCAGACAAGTGCAAAGAGGGGCGGACAAGGGCAAAGAGGGGCGGACAAGTGCGGAGAATATGGGACAAGGGCAAAGAGGGGCGGAGAAGTGCGGAGAATGCGGGACAAGGGCAAAGAGGAGCGGACAAGTGTGGAGAATACGGGACAAGTGTAAAGAGGGGCGGACAAGGGCGAATAGTACGGGACAAGGGCAAAGAATGGCGGACAAGGCAAAGAGGGGCGGAAAAGGGCAAAGAGGGGCGGACAATTGCGGAGAATACGGGACAAGGGCAAAGAGGGCGGACAAGGGCAAAGAGGGGCCGACAAGTGCAAAGAGGGGCGGAGAAGTGCGGAGAATACAGGACAAGGGCAAAGAGGGGCGAACAAGGGCGGAGAATACGGGACAAGGGCAAAGAGGGGCGGACAAGGGAAAGAGGGGTGCATCAGGGTAAAGAGGGGCGCACAAGTGCAAAGAGGGGCGGAGAATGGCAAAGAGGGGCGGAGAATGGCAAAGAGGGGCGGAGAATGGCAAAGAGGGGCGGACAAGGGCAAAGAGGGGCGGACAATTGCAGAGAATACAGGACAAGGGCAAAGAGGGGCGGAGAAGGGCGGAGAATACGGGACAAGGGCAAAGAGGGGCGCACTAGGGCAAAGAGGGGCGGACAATTGCAGAGAATACAGGACAAGGGCAAAGAGGGGCGGAGAAGGACGAAGAATACGGGACAAGGGCAAAGAGGGGCGGACAAGTGTGGAGAATACGGGACAAGGGCAAATAGGGGCGGATAAGTGCGGATAATACGGGACAAGGGCAAAGAGAGGGGCACAAGGGCAAAGAGGGGTGCACAAGGGCAAAGAGGGGCGCACAAGTGCAAAGAGGGGCGCATAAGGGCAAAGAGGGGCGGACAAGGGCAAAGAGGGGCGCACAAGGGCAAAGAGGGGCGGACAATTTTGGAGAATACGGAAGAAGGGCAAAGAGGAGCGGAAAAGGGCGGAGAATATGGGAAAAGGGCAAAGAGGGGCTGACAAGGGCGGAGAATACGGGACACGGGCAAAGAGGGGCAGACAAGGGCTGAGAACACGGGACAAGGGCAAAGAGGGGCGGAGAAGTGCGGAGAATGCGGGACAAGGGCAAAGAGGAGCGGACAAGTGTGGAGAATACGGGACAAGCGTAAAGAGGGGCGGACAAGGGCGGATAGTACGGGACAAGGGCAAAGAGGGGCGGACAAGGCAAAGAGGGGCGGAAAAGGGCAAAGAGGGGCGGACAATTGCGGAGAATACGGGACAAGGGCAAAGAGGGGCGAACAAGGGCGGAGAATACGGGACAAGGGCAAAGAGGGGCGGACAAGGGAAAGAGGGGTGCATCAGGGCAAAGAGGGGCGCACAAGTGCAAAGAGGGGCGGAGAATGGCAAAGAGGGGCGGACAAGGGCAAAGAGGGGCGGACAAGGGCAAAGAGGGGCGGACAAGTGCAAAGAGGGCGGACAAGGGCAAAGAGGGCCGCACGGGCAAAGAGGGGCGAACAATTTTGGAGAATACGGAAGAAGGACAAAGAGGGACGGATAAGGGCGGAGAATACGGGAAAACAGCAAAGAGGGGCTGACAAGGGCGGAGAATATGGGACAAGGTCAAAGAGGGGTGGACAAGGGCAGAGAATAATTGAAAAGTGCAAAGAGGGGCAGATAAGGTCGGAGAATACGGGACAAGAGCAAAGAGGGGTGGAAAAGGGCCGAGAATACGGGACAAGGGCAAAGAGGGGCGGACAAGGGCAAAGAGGGGCGGACAAGTGCAAAGAGGGGCGGACAAGGGCAAAGAGGGGCGGACAAGTGCGGAGAATATGGGACAAGGGCAAAGAGGGGCGGAGAAGTGCGGAGAATGCGGGACAAGGGCAAAGAGGAGCGGACAAGTGTGGAGAATACGGGACAAGTGTAAAGAGGGGCGGACAAGGGCGAATAGTACGGGACAAGGGCAAAGAATGGCGGACAAGGCAAAGAGGGGCGGAAAAGGGCAAAGAGGGGCGGACAATTGCGGAGAATACGGGACAAGGGCAAAGAGGGCGGACAAGGGCAAAGAGGGGCCGACAAGTGCAAAGAGGGGCGGAGAAGTGCGGAGAATACAGGACAAGGGCAAAGAGGGGCGAACAAGGGCGGAGAATACGGGACAAGGGCAAAGAGGGGCGGACAAGGGAAAGAGGGGTGCATCAGGGTAAAGAGGGGCGCACAAGTGCAAAGAGGGGCGGAGAATGGCAAAGAGGGGCGGAGAATGGCAAAGAGGGGCGGAGAATGGCAAAGAGGGGCGGACAAGGGCAAAGAGGGGCGGACAATTGCAGAGAATACAGGACAAGGGCAAAGAGGGGCGGAGAAGGGCGGAGAATACGGGACAAGGGCAAAGAGGGGCGCACTAGGGCAAAGAGGGGCGGACAATTGCAGAGAATACAGGACAAGGGCAAAGAGGGGCGGAGAAGGACGAAGAATACGGGACAAGGGCAAAGAGGGGCGGACAAGTGTGGAGAATACGGGACAAGGGCAAATAGGGGCGGATAAGTGCGGATAATACGGGACAAGGGCAAAGAGAGGGGCACAAGGGCAAAGAGGGGTGCACAAGGGCAAAGAGGGGCGCACAAGTGCAAAGAGGGGCGCATAAGGGCAAAGAGGGGCGGACAAGGGCAAAGAGGGGCGCACAAGGGCAAAGAGGGGCGGACAATTTTGGAGAATACGGAAGAAGGGCAAAGAGGAGCGGAAAAGGGCGGAGAATATGGGAAAAGGGCAAAGAGGGGCTGACAAGGGCGGAGAATACGGGACACGGGCAAAGAGGGGCAGACAAGGGCTGAGAACACGGGACAAGGGCAAAGAGGGGCGGAGAAGTGCGGAGAATGCGGGACAAGGGCAAAGAGGAGCGGACAAGTGTGGAGAATACGGGAAAAGCGTAAAGAGGGGCGGACAAGGGCGGATAGTACGGGACAAGGGCAAAGAGGGGCGGACAAGGCAAAGAGGGGCGGAAAAGGGCAAAGAGGGGCGGACAATTGCGGAGAATACGGGACAAGGGCAAAGAGGGGCGAACAAGGGCGGAGAATACGGGACAAGGGCAAAGAGGGGCGGACAAGGGAAAGAGGGGTGCATCAGGGCAAAGAGGGGCGCACAAGTGCAAAGAGGGGCGGAGAATGGCAAAGAGGGGCGGACAAGGGCAAAGAGGGGCGGACAAGGGCAAAGAGGGGCGGACAAGTGCAAAGAGGGCGGACAAGGGCAAAGAGGGCCGCACGGGCAAAGAGGGGCGAACAATTTTGGAGAATACGGAAGAAGGACAAAGAGGGACGGATAAGGGCGGAGAATACGGGAAAACAGCAAAGAGGGGCTGACAAGGGCGGAGAATATGGGACAAGGTCAAAGAGGGGTGGACAAGGGCAGAGAATAATTGAAAAGTGCAAAGAGGGGCAGATAAGGTCGGAGAATACGGGACAAGAGCAAAGAGGGGTGGAAAAGGGCCGAGAATACGGGACAAGGGCAAAGAGGGGCGGACAAGGGCAAAGAGGGGCGGACAAGTGCAAAGAGGGGCGGACAAGGGCAAAGAGGGGCGGACAAGGGCAAAGAGGGGCGGAAAAGGGCAAAGAGGGGCGGACAACGGCAAAGAGGGGCGGAGAATATGGGAATAGGGCAAAGAGGGGAGGAAAAGTGCGGAGAATACGGGACAAGGACAAAGAGGGTCGGACAAGGGCAAAGAGGGTCGGACAAGGGCAAAGAGGGTCGGACAAGGGCAAAGAGGGGCAGACAAAAGCAAAGAGGGGTGGACAAGGGCAAAGAGGGGTGGACAAGGGCAAAGAGGGGCGGACAAGAGCAAAGAAGGTCAGAGAAAGCAAGGAGGGTTGGACAAGTGCACAGGGGGCGGACAAGGTCAAAGAGGTGGGGAGAAGGGCAAAGAGCGGCCGACAAGGGCAAACAGAGGCAGATAAGAGCAAAGAGGGGTGGAGAAGGGCAAAGA